>NC_048298.1:52729972-52836555 GCF_013100865.1 Trachemys scripta elegans
GCAGGGGTCCCAGGAGGGGGCAGTCAGGGGACAAGGAGTGGGGGGGGTCGGGAGTTCGGTCAGGGTACAGGTGGGGGGCTTTCTGGGGGGGTGGATAAGGTTTTGGGCAGTCAGGGTACAGGTAGGGAGTAGGGTCCTGGGGGGCAGTTGGGGGGGTCTTAGGAAGGGGCAGTTAGGGGATAAGGAACAGTGAGGCTTAGGTAGGGGGTGGGGTTCTGGAGGGCAGTTAGGAGCAGGGATCCCAGGAGGGAGCAGTCAGGGGACAGGGAGCAGAGGGGTTTAGATGGGTCAGGAGTTCTGGGGGGGGCTGTCAGGGGGTGGGGGTGTGGATAAGGGTTGGGGCAGTCAGGGGACAGGTAGGGGGTAGGGTCCTAGGGGGCCAGTTAGGATGTGAGGAAGGTCTCAGGAGGGGGCAGTCAGGGGACAAGAGGCAGGGAGGCTTAGGGAGGGGGTGGAGTCCTGGGGGGCAGTCAGGGGACAAGGAGTGGGGGGGAGGGTTGGGGGTTCTGAGGGGGCAGGAAGTGGAAGGGGCAGGGGCAGGGCTAGGACAGGACGGGGGCGGGGCTAGGACAGGTCGGGGCTAGGGTGGGTCTCCTCCCGTCCTCTTTTTTGATTGTTGAAATATGGTAACCCTAGGCTAAACAAACCGAGCTCCTCGAGTCTCCTTTCATACGACAGGTTTTCCATTCCACTTCCCTATCTTACAGGAGAGTTGTGTGGATAAATACATTAAAGACTGAGAGGAGCTCAAATATTGTGTGATGGGGGCCACATAAATATCTTAGCTTGGTTTTTTTACCATGAGTTTTTGTACAATTACAGTTACAAAGTTTGCTAGTGCAGATGAGTCCTACCCAGGCCTGTGGGTTGTATAGCTTATGCTTTACTGTGGGCTCATGACTGCAGTTCATTTAATTATGAAATTAAGCACAGTCGGTTGTTAACATTAGCTAGGTCAATAGTTCTAATATATGCGATTACACATAGAGGGGACACCAATACAGTTCCAGAGGTCAGTCAAGCCCTTCTCCTCAGAGGAGATCTACAGTGCCTGACTCCACTGGAGCAACTGCATTAAGTATCCGAAGTACTGTAACTTCTAGGGAAAAAAAAAAAATTACAGGCAACCCGCAACCAGCATGTGAACGTTATGTTGATTTCTAATTGCATCATATTAGCAGTTTGACACTGCATGTTGCTAATGCTTGTTTTTCCAAAATGCAGTGTAGAAGTATAATCATATTAATACCTTGAAAGCAAACATTGAGGTAGTAGCAATTGTTAATGCAATCTTCTTTTAAGCAGCTTGTTTAAACAGTGCATCGATGTGTGAGGAAATGCCTGCATTTCAGTGTTTTCAAATAGCCATGCTTGCAATCCACTGCTGAATGTATTTTAAGGTACCAGATGTTCATTTGCTGTATGTTCCCATGAACATATAGTATTTTGCCTGCATACCTGTAATGTTTCTGTTGGACCCTTACACAGCTCAGCACAGAAGTTTCTTATACACTCAGTTGCCTCACCAGCAAAATTTGCTGGCTCTCTGACATGTCATAAACAAGAATGGCGTGTTTTGTTGACATATATTCCTACAAGTCTTTTTCTCTCTGTATTTTCTTTCCATGAGTGGGACCATTGATTCTTCTTACTCACATTGTCAGGCTGAAAATGGCAGATACTGTACATAAATGCTGTAAAGCTGTTTGGACTCCTCAAGCTCTGAACATCAGCCTTTGCACCAACTAATTAAGTTTTCTGCTTGCCGCCATTGAAAGCTTCAGTCAGGTATAATTAAAACTGAGCAGACGATGACAGCGATGGCATTTGTCAGAATCATCCAGTGGTTCAAATACCAGTTCTGACAGAAATGTCAAACTGATAGCGCTACCATCTTCCCAATGCACGCCAGGGAAAGCAGGAACAACTTTTATTATAAATGCCTGGCTGATAACCTTTGTGAATCCCAGAACACCAAATGCTACACATGAAATTTCATTACCCTGGGAGAGAATTCAGCTCTTGGATACTCACATTCCATGAAGTAAAACCCACGCCTCCTTCAGCACCTTTGCAAGTGTCTGCTCCTTTCAGGTCATGAAAAACTGAGGTGGGAAGTAATAGTGGTTTCAGCAGAGCTGAGCATCAAGATTTGAGAAGCTTTCACTAGGGCTTTGGTTTTTTGGGGTTTTTTTTTTAAGTTAAAACCAAACCAGTGTATATATTATCTGTATCGATAGTGGACATGGTGTCACTGAGGAAATAAGGAGAATGTTATTATCTTGTACAGACAAGTAGGAATACATGTCCCTTCTCCAAGGAACTTAAGAGTCTAAATTAGCCTGTTAGTGTTAAAGATTATGGGAAAGCAGAGGGAGGAAGGAAGACGGCAGAGAACAAAGGTATAGGGAAATATTGCTCTTAGGAGAGTATTAACAGAAAGAGCAATTGCATTTGTTGCATTTTCATACAGAACATCTTTAGTTATTTAATCATCTCAGTTGTCTTAGTGCATTTATAATGCACCTCTCGTGTCTGTATTATTGAGGGTTTCCATTCTTTTTTCCTTTTCTCATTTAAATAAAACCAGGCCTGAGAAGACAGCAGAGTGAGACAGACAAAGTGATACTTTAATATAGCAGTGGGGTGGAAGAGCCCATGTCATTAGATATTACTTTGAGGTCCTTAAATTATGCTCTGGCCTATGTTCATTACATGTTTCCTGTGTGTCTGTCAGAGTACAACCATCACAGTGGCACCTAAAATAGGAGAGGACCTGCTGGCCTGTGTTCTTTTTGACTGAGAATCCCACACAGGGTAGGGTATGTGTTCATTGCAGAGGTGTTGCTTCTAGCCCCCTTCCTGTCCACACACAAAAAACACTCACCTGAGCTTGGTGGAGGCTTTCAACTCAGGCTAGTTGTCATGGCTGGAGGTATGGGTTAGAGCCTGGGTTCCCCTTTCACTGGGGCTGGTAACCCACCCACTTCGCAGTGTGGACACAGGTTAAATCACTTAAGTGCTGTGCTGATAGTTCTCCAATGTCTTCCCACAAATCCCCCGACGTTCTCAGAATAACAGGCAAGTCCTCCCACAATTCACTGGTAAAGAATCCTACAATAGCTCATCTTACATGCAGTACAAAGAACCATGGGATATGCCCCCAGAGGTCTTAGCAACACATACACACCACTGTTTCAAGTACAAAGTCCACCATCAGACATGATTGGCCTTTGAAGCAAAACAGTCTGTTTTTTAGATCAGGCTAAAGGACCTGGAGACAGCACCAGAGGAGACTTCAATGGCAGAGGGAGTGGAGGAGCAGGACCCAGAGACCAGGAGCAGGAACAGACCAGGGACCTGGAGCAGACCACAGATGGACTGGAGGGAGTCCTGGGGCCATAGTCCAAGGATCTGTTGAGCGATGGCCCCTGGGAACAGGCTGGGGAGGAAGCAGCAGTGGGAGCTGGAACTGCAGCCAGGTAAGAGGCCATCACCACCTTTGTTATTGTTAGGTGGGAAATAGCGAAGTACATGGGAGGGTTTCCCAGGTTATGACCAATGTACTTGTAATTATACAGGCTATTACGGTGTATGGGATGGCCTTAGTTTCAGGAGAGAGCAGAAGTCATGTCATTTCCTTGCCTCTACTTCCAACATTCCCCACCACATGTGAGCGAAGATGCAGTCCAGGCACAGGGCGGGATGGGGATTTAAACATGCAATAAGTGATTTAGTCTAGCTATCTTTGCACTAATTACTGGGAGGAAAATAATACATATGCCTGGGATTACAGGCACAGCAAGCATGCGTGCCTTATCCCACGTATACTGCTGGCTTTATTAGTCTGTCACACCAGTGTACTCTTCTATAGTTATATCAATGCTAGTATTACAGCACTGTCCCAGACTGCCTGCATTGTAAGACCCAGTGGCTGTCTAAGTGAAAAAGCCCCTTGGTGATGGTAGAACTTGGCCTTCTGGTGCTCTCCATTCGCAGCACACTGTCCGAGCCAGGGGATTTTTCATAGAGGAGTAAACAGACATTCGGGGAGATTCCTGGTCAGGGTAAACAGGGCCGGCTCTAGGATTTTTGCTGCCCAAAGCAAAAACCATTTTGGCCACCCCCGGTTCTTTAATTACCCCACCCCCGGCCCCGCCTCAACTCCACCCCTTCCCCAAATCCGCAGCCATGCCTCCTCCCCCCAGGCTCTCAAGCCTAGGAGGGAGGGAGGGGGAGCAGCAGCGCACGAAACACCCGTTTCGCGCGCCGCGGCCGCTCGGGATCTCCCCCTTCCTCCCAGGTTTGAGAGCCTGGGAGGGAGGGGGAGACTCCGAGTGGCCGCGGCGCGAGCGCCGCTTCTCCCCCTCCCTCCCAGGATCCCAAGCCTGGGAGGGAGGGGGAGCAGCGGCGCACAAAACGGCCGCTCGGGATCTCCCCCTCCCTCCCAGGTTTGAGAGCCTGGGAGGGAGGGCGAGTAGCGGCGCGCGAATCAGCCATTTCGCGCGCCGTGGCAGCAGCAGCGGAGGTGAGCTAGGGCGGCCAGGGCACATTTTTAGGGGCGGCATTCTTGCGCCGGCCATGCCGCCCCTAAAAATGTGCCGCCCCAAGCACCAGCTTGTTTTGCTGGTGCCTAGAGCCGGCCCTGAGGGTAAACTTCCCACAACTGCCCCTGTAGCTCACTAGCTCTCTCCAATCATTGATTTGCTGATCAGTCAACAGGTGATTAAATATCTCCTTGGCATAGACAGCTGGGTTTCCACCATAGGCCAGAAAAGCTGCTCCCTCTTGCACTCAAAGATTTCCAGCAGATTAACATCCTCGAAGGCTTCCTCGGCTTGGACTAGCATTAAACCCAGCACCGGTAACAGGACTCCCTTGTCTGAGTGTCCTAACACGGGCACCCCAACTTGACCCCAAAACTTTTTTCTTATTTTTTTCAGTGAATTAAATCTGAAATATTTGCCATAGTGTGTCCGTAAACTAGTAAGCGGGTGTGCAGCAGGCTAGTGTGCAGAGATGAAATAAAGGCTTACCAAGTAGATAAGAGTAACAACATGGGGTCTTGCCATGAGGTAGAATGTAGAAGAGTAGATTTTTTTCTTTCTTTCCATGGACTCAAAATGATGTGCTTTTTCATTATCTTGGCAGGACTTTCCACCTTGGCTAGGCTGAGGCCCCACACTAAGCCTCTTGGGGAGAGGATTGTGATTCTGTGGGGGAAAAGGAAAAGGTTCAGGAGTGACCTGCTGTAAGAAATGCACAGTGACTTTGGACACAGGTTGGATCAGACCTTGCATCTCAGAAGGAGGAGGAGGAGCAGGATAGGGAGATGGAGTGGGATAAACAGGAGAGGGAAAATAAAGTGAAGCATGAGAGGAAGATGAGGGAGCTGGACTGACAGCAACAGAGAGGGCTGTTTGAGCAGCTGCTCACCCTGATGGCCATTCTGCATTGGAGTGTTGCTCTTTTAAGACTTCTGAAAGCATGTTTCACACCTCGTCCCTCTCAGATTTTAGATGGCACTTCAGATTCTTAAACCTTGGTCAAGTGCTGTAGCTATCTTTAGAAATCTCACATTGGTACCTTCTTTGGGTTTTGTCAAATCTGCAGTGAAAGTGTTTTTAAAAAAAACAACATGTGCTGGGTTATCATCCAAAACTGCTATAACATGAAATATATGGCAGAATGCAGGTAAAACAGAACAGGAGACATACAATTCTCCCCCAAGGAGTTCAGTCACAAATTTAATTAACACATTTTTTTTTAACGACTGTCATCGGGATGGAAGCATGTCCTCTGTAATGGTGGCCGAAGCATGAAGAGACATATGAGATTTAGCATATATAGCACATAAATACCTTGCAATGTCATCTACAAAAGCTCCATGCGAACGCCTGTTCTCACTTTCAGGTGGAATTGTAAATAAAAAGCAGGCAGCATTATCTCCTGTAAATATAAACAAACTTGTTTCTCTTTGCAATTGGCTGAACAAGAAGTAGGACTGAGTGAACTTGTAGGATCTAAAGTTTTACATTGTTTTGTTTTTGAGTGCAGTTATGTAACAAAAAACAATCTACATTTGTAAGTTGGACTTTCATGATAAAGAGATTGCACTACGGTACTTGTATGAGGTGAACTGAAAAATACTATTTCTTTTGTTTATTGTTTTTAGAGTGCAAATATGTGTAAACAAACATAATATAAAGTGAGCACTCTACACTTCGTATTGTAACTGAAATCAATATATTTGAAAATGTAGAAAAACATCCAAAATATTTAATAAATTTCAATTGGTATTCTATTGTTTAACAGTGCGATTAAAACTGTGATTAATCATGATTAATTATTTTTAGTTAATTGAGTGAGTTAATAGCGATTAATCAACAGCCCTAATTGCAGCTCAGTGCTACAGATTAGGCTCTCAAGCCCACTCTATTCCCTAGGTTTGAGACATAGGCGCCGACTTCCTCTGGGCTCGGAGGGTGCTCAATCCCCTGCTTCGCCCCAGATCCCACTCCCACCCCACCCCTTCTCCCAAGTTCTCACCTGTGGCCCCGCCTCTTCCTGCCATGCCTCTTCCCCACCTCTTCCCACCCAGTTCCACGCCCTCCCCTGAGTGTGTTCCATCCCTGCTCCTCCCCCTTCCTCCCAGAGCCTCCTGGACTCCACCAGACAGCTGATTGGGGTGGGCAGGAGGCACTGGGAGGGATGGAGGGGAAGGCGCTGATTGGCAGGGCCGCCTGTGGGCAGGAAGTGCTTGGGGGTGGAGGGAAGCTGGGCTGCCAGTGGCTGCTAAGCACCCACTAATTTTTTTCTGTGGGTGCTCCAGCCCTGAAGCACCCACGGAGTTGGCACCCATGTCTGGAGAGCCCAAGATGCAAACTGACCTTTAACATCCAGGCTGCAAATTTTAGCACACTAGCTCCAGCCCTGCTAACATGAGTCACTCTACCAGGGCTGGGAGGCTCACTCTCAGCTGCAGTGTAGACATTGCCTTGATGTTTATCCCAGTATGGCACAATACAGCACGCTGAACTTCCTTAAAAGCAAAGAGACAGCTTTCTTACTGGGTTGCTCTCCTTGCAGCAAATAACCATAGTGGCATTTATATTTTCCTTGTACTATTTTTTTTTTTAACTTTGACCTTCATTAGAAAGCACCCTCTGTTGGGATACCTAGAGCTCCAAGGACTATATTCTCAGTGCAAAGAACTCATGCTTAGAATGAGTGACAGAGCCATGCTGAAATTAACATATTACATCAGATTGTGTCAGGTTAGGTTGCAAACTCTTCAGAAGACAGGAAGGTGAGCAAAAAGGTCACACTCCTCATGAGCTTGTCCATCAGGCTGCAGGAGTATCTCTGAATGAGTTCAATTCTTCTGCCTAGATATAAAACCATGGTTCCGCATCAGGTCCTACCTTTGCCTCAGAATTCCATTTACCCTGAGCAGGGTGTCTGGCTTCATTAAATAATTGCTGTATTATGTTGTTTTGAGAATGGATGCTTGTTTAAACTATAACTGGCCCTTAGCAAAGGTCATACAGCGTTCTCTTTCTCTTTTACTCTGTCTTTTATATTCTGTCAACCAGAAGGACCTGTAGCATGATCTTCTATCCATTAAATTGATTTGACAACATCCACAATTATGCAGATACAATGGAAAAATAACTCCCCTGTTTTACTCAGTGGCATGATACAAGCAGTGCAGTACTGCATATTCAGCTCCACAGTCTATAAAAGGAAATGCCCATACAGCCTTGTCTGTCATATTTCACAAAAGAGCAGGAACCAAGGATGGTGTGGCCTCCATTTCCATTCAGAGTCAGTATAATGGCATTACAGCTGAAGTGGAAGGATGCATTTGCCTTCGCTTTGTGCTTCAGTATGCTGTCAAAATGACAGAATGACTAGCATCCCACCCTTGGAAAATGACCTATTTTATTAACCCTCTTGCTTGAGGACCAACGGGATTTCCTTGTGTTAGACACTAGTACAGATTGTATCACTGCCTAGTGATAGGCATCTTCTCCAGACTTTGTCCAGTTCCAGACTGCCTTTGAACAAGCAAGAAGGTGAGAAGGCTTGATAGTCTTTGCTTTATGCACCACATTTTCCTCTGCACTATTGGACTAGTGACCAGCACTCAGCGGCTTTAAGGCCCAGATACTCAAAGGTATTGAGGTGCCTATTCCTACTGAACTCAATGGGAACTAGGCACCATAATGCCTTTGAGACTCTGGGCTTAAATGTCAAGCTTTTCTTTTTAAGGGCACCACTTTCTCTTATGGAAACTGAGACAGCCAGCATGTATGGGGGCAGGGGGAGCCCCACGGGAACAGACATATGCGCCATGCTTCATAGCACTATGAACAATTATAGGTTATCACCAAAATGCCAACCAGTTCTCTTGAAAGATACTGTCTCTTTATTATGCATCCCACAGAACCACTATTGAGCCCTAGATAAAATACTGCTTTTTCATAATTTTTCCTTTTTTTTTAAACAAAAGTGTGCTGTCTTTCAATTAACATAGTAATGAACTATTGTCACCTGTTACCCTGCTAATCCTGAGCTGGTGTGAAATTACTTTATAATAAACACTATGGAGTTCTGACTTTCAATTAATTTTTCACATGCTGTGCTAAATCAGATTAACGGTACCCCACCCTTTTGACCACAGACATAATTCCTTCCTTTTAATGAAAGAGAGGATTAATTTATATGAAGCATATCTATACACATTTGAAAATAAATGTAAAGATAGACTTTGTGCCATATTTGCATTGCTTGCTGTGTCAGGTTGAACACTGCCTCATGGAGATTATTAATTTTTGTGTTCACTGAGGTACTGAAGGATATTGCTAGATTTATTTTAAAAAAATCCACTAAATGCCTACAACTAAGAATGTGCAAAAAAAAATACACTCACCAGAACACTAAGAGATTGGTGCCTTCCACAGAGGATTATGTTTTACAACATTATGATAAACTGAGAAAAATGTAAACACTGCGAAATGAAAACCAGTCTTCATTAATTTACTAAATTGACTGTCATCCACCTTGGATGTACACTTCCACAACCTGACTGAATATTATAGAGGCAGCTGATTTTTTTCTTTCATGACTGTTAACTTGGTGAAGATGGTTGATAACTGGAGCAAACTAAGGTCTCAAATCTAGCTAATGAACACAGCCTAATTATATTGAGTATGATAGTTTTTCTTAAACAACCTCAACCTTCAGCCCTGAAAAGCCCTCTATGAGCCACTCTGGCCCTTATTAACTGCAAAGATGTAGTAGAAGATTAATGTGTAATCTTCAATTTATATGATCAAAAGTAGTATAATGCAAGCTAATGGTGGCCCTTGCTGTGTTTCAGTGGGGCTTAGTTTCTAAACCTGAAACTGCAGAAGCATTGCAGACATGAGTTTTCTCTTTGACAAAAAATTGATAGAGGTGACAGTGTTCCACTATCTGGTATGTATTTGCAAACAGACTTCAAACCTACATAAGCTTAACTTTACTCATGTGAGCTGTCTCATTGCTTTCAGTGGAACTAGTCATGCACAGATAAGCACATGCATAAGTATTTGCAGAATAGTTATACTACTAACGACTCTTTTAATAACAATAAGGATCCAAAACAATTGGGCCACAGCAATTCATTGTTGAAATACTACTTCATAGTTATATAGTATCCAAAGTGCTGGACCCAAGTTGCAGAATCTGTGAGTGCAACTGATGCTAATTACATACACACAATCTAGTGACAGTACCGTATATATAATTCATGTCTGCAAGAAGCATTTGTGTAATGTTGCTAAAGCTAAATGTTGTGCCATGTCCCACTTCAGAGAGGGCTGCATTTCAGTGGGAGTCAGTTGTTTTTATAAGACCCCGGTGCCCCTTTACCTCGGGGTTCTGTCCCAGCAGTACTCCCACACTCTTGGTCTCTTAAGAGAGTGGTGCATTCTTGTACTCTGCTCCTGCCCCCAAGGAACTATGGAAGACACTGTGCTTCCCTGCTGCAAAATGCCTCCTGGAGCTCCCACTGGTATGGATGTTATCCTTACTACATAGGCCCCTTTGGTAAAAACGCCCTGTATATTCCACACACTCAAAGGATGGCATTTCTCCTCAAGGACTTGGTTAAATACAGTCTCCTTAGTGAAAAATACCAAATTATGCTTAAAGTCAAGTGTAGCGGGGTGGTCACCCCACTTTGACCCTGAAGGGGTTAAAAACAGCCCTGGGAAAGGGCTGCCTTGGGGAGCCAATAGGCAAAGGCTGGGAGCCACCAATCAGGGCCAGGCTAGTCCCTATAAAAGAGCTGCAGGGCCAGAAGGCAGAGGAGTCTTACTCTAGCCCTGGAGGGAAAAGGGCTGGCTGCCTGGGAGCAAGGTACCTGAGGTGGGGCAGTGCTGGGGAAAGGCAAAGGGAGCTAGGGAGCTCCAGCCTGGTAAACCCTCAGGTTGCAGGCCTTGGTAAAGGCCTACAAAAGGTACTGGGGTTGCAGAGGGACAGCCCAGGGATAGGCAATGGCAGCAGATCCTAACCCCTTGCCAATGATGAGTGGCCATTACAGACTGCAGTTTGCCCCAGTGAGCTGGGGCTAGATGATGATTGGCAGTAGCCACTGAGGCAAGGTTGGTTTAGAGGGTTGGGGGTTCCCCTGGGAGGGGAGACCAAGAGTGTGGGAGTACTGCTGGGACAGAACCCCGAGGTAAAGGGGCACCGGGGTCTGGCAGGGATACGGGGGCCCTGAGGCAGGTGAGACACTGGCTTCCAGAGAGTGCTCCAGGCTGGACAAGAGCTAATTCCCAGGATGGCCAGCAGGAGGCGCCGTGCCAGTGAGTCTTTGCTTTGCTACACCAAGGTAAAGAAGAAAAACTGTCATCCAGTTTTAGAGGTAGAGCTGGCTAGAAAATGGAAATCCATAATGCCAAGCTCAGGATTAGTGACTGTCCTAATCCATAATGCCAAGCTCAGGATTAGTGACTGTGACAGGATTGTTAGTGACTCTCTCAAATCAACGCCCATACCATGGCTTTCAGTTTTGGTGGGCATTGCACCAGCCAACATCAGACGAGACGTTGCTATGGTCTGGGAGTACAACAAGATCCTGACCACTTTAGACCTGCTGATACACCAAGACCTCAATTCACTGCCATTCTCCTGACTCAAATCCAGGAAGCTTTTCTGGATATACACAACAATGCTATGGGCCTACAGAAAGAAAGCCGGCACTCACTGGCTCAAATCGTGGGCTACTTGTGAGGTCCCAAACAAAAACCTGATTGAAGATCCAGCGAAAGAAGTCCTGCATTCAGACAATGCATAGAAAGTATGGAAATTTCCTCCACAAATGGAAAATCAAAGAATCATCAAATTGTGACACACTGGTGAGATACAAACCATGCAACACATCATGGACAGCTACCTATTCACTCTTACAATGGTGGCACAAGTGGGGGTTCATTTAGTTACTTCAGAAGCATTAGAATGGCTTTTGAATTTCTAAATATGATTATAATCCAAGCCCATTGTTTTTTCCAATGCCATACAAAAGAAGAAGATTACATACCTGTGATTAACGGTCAAATCTCTGTATTATACTATGTGGTTTCTTAACCATATGTATTATCTGGCTTGGACTGATTCCAGCATAATGTTTTGCAATTTATTTTCAAAAAAAAGTCCAGGAATAGCTGTATAAATAAATAAGCACAAAATAAATAATCACATACACTAAAATAGGTACAAGTTTTCTCTTTTTATTATTTTTAAATGTTTTATTAAATTTTCATAATAAATTCCACAATAGCAATAATTTTTCACTCAAGCACTACTGACACAGAATACAGCTATGGTATATGTAAAATAGGAACAAAATGCGTTGCTATTTAACTGTGATCTATCAAAAAGGGGAGAGATCATGTGAAATACATCCGTCTGTGTTGCCTGTAACGGCTAGATGCATTCAGCTACAATAATCCTGTATGTTCTAGCCAGTACATATCAGTCAAGTTCACTTCAGGTGGTAAGGAAGATATTGCAGCCCCAGTCTAGTAGGCTTATTCAGCACGTACTGCAGACGGGGCCTCTGAGAAAGTAAATAGGGATAGATAGTAGATAACCAGCCCATGTGAAATAAGTCACCAGCTCTCTCCTGCTCCTTCTTGTATGGCATTACCTCCTGCTGTCTCGTTAGCAACAGGAGGTGATGCAGAAAACTGCTCTGCTGCTAATGAAGACATTTTGGGCTAGTGGAGGAAGCAGAATACTCTGCAGGTTGAAGGGGAGGGTAAAGATCCCCATCTACAACAGGCCTGGGACGCAGGTGAAGATCTCTCTCTGCCTCAGTCTCCTCCCACTCCTTTGATCACTTGGGGTCTGCAGGTGAGAGGGGTGACACAGGAATGAACTAAGCCTGCAGGGTGGAGGGAAGAAGGAGGGTGATGACTGGTCTCCCTGTCTGCAGGAGTGCTATGTAGGGAAGTAATGAAGCTCTCATTTGAGGCTCAAGCAGTTACCCTTAGGGCAGCCACTGAATGGAGGGAGGGAGGGTGTGTGGACCCTGGGGGTGAGCTGAGGAAGGTGCAGAGCTACAGGTGCAGGACTCCTAAATAATATAGCTGGAACTTTGAAAAAGGAAGGAGAAACCACAGCAATTTCATGGGCTCATGAGTTTTGCTGACAGTGCTTAAAGGCAAGCACATGAATCTCACAAGTCAAGCCAATGCTGCTCAAAGCAACATGGTAATTTGGAGCATTACTTCTTTGCAGTTCACAGGCACTTTCAAGAGACGTATCTTAAAAATAATCTTCAGATAAGCTGCCTTTGAGAGCTCAGGAGGCAATGCTCACAAAACCATTAAAAAACAGGATACCAAATGAAGTATCTTTCAGAGTTGCTTATGTACCTGTAAACCATAAGAAGGCTTTCGCCGATGGTACAGCAGTGAAGAAAGCAATAAGAGGCTGAGATCATGTATTGCTTATTTTGGGATGTCATTAATGACATGCAACTGGATGCAACTACAGTGGCTAGATGAGTGGAATCATGGTCAGATGTAAACAAATGGAGACTGAGTTGAATTGTTGTATATTTTTTCTCCAATTTGACAAATCAACATGTATGACTGACATGGCTCAGCTGGTGATTTTTCTGTTCAGGCCTATGAACACAGCAGCATGAAAGCAGACATTTTGATGACCTCACCAATGAAGAAGAGAATAAGATGGGCAGGTATCTATCATGCGTTCAAGAAGTAGGTCATTAAGAAGAAAGTAATGATGATAAAATTGGTTTCTGCACCACCAGCTGGAGGCACCAGCTATGACTAGATACAAAGCTTCACTGCACATAATGAGCGGTGAGCACTCTGTGGAAAAGTGAATGACTTGAAACATGTTACAGGAGCATTGGTTAAAAAACTGTTAACTCTGTTTGTCAGAGGCCTTCAGCATCATCTGTTTCATTGGTTGCTTGATCAACCTGCTGCAGCCTGTAATGATCTGATCCTGCACAAGGGAGGAGGTTGAGGAAAGGTATAGTTTAGCTAAGGTTTTTCTATCTTTTACCTGAGATTGGAATAGTCTTGAAACCAAGAAATGAAAAACATATGACACACCTTCTCACAAGGAGAGGGTGCTGTTGACTTCTTATTCCTGACCAACCTTGTTAACAGATAATTAACATAAAATATGCAGGGCCAATTAAAGAGCATTACACACCTGATAAATGTGAGTTCATTCAAAGTGAAGCTGGGTATGTGGATAGCTCAAAGAAAAAGAGAACTTTCCAGCACTTTCCAGTCATGAAAATAACCTTGAAGTGTGAAGAGTAAAATGAACATGGTTAAGGACCGCTGTTTCATACAGATCTGTATGCTGGTCACTTAAAAAAATTGAACACTTAGGTTCAGTGAGGATTTCTCTTTCTTCCAACCCTTTTATGATAGCTGATGTTAGTGAGCAGGCTGCAGTACATTAGACATGTAAACCACTCTCCCGTTGAAAGCCAGGATGCAGTATATTGGGATTTTGGTAGACAAACCAAAGTGCACAATACAAGTGCAAGCTGGGTTCTGATCTATGGTAAACATTAGCTCCAGTTTGTATTCTCCTATATGAAAACCATCAAATCTAAATACCAAGAGTAACAACCTCCTGGACAATTGCATTAGGGCAGGGGTGGCCAACCTGTGGCTCCGGAGCCACATGCGGCTCTTCAGAAGTTAATATACGGCTCCTTATATAGGCACCGACTCTGGGGCTGGAGCTACAGGCGCCAACTTTCCAATGTGCCGGAGGGTGCTCACTGCTCAACCCCTGGCTCTGACCCCACTCCACCCCTTCCCGCCCTCTCCCCAGAGCCTACCGTGCCCTCACTCCTCCTCTTCCCTCCCCAGAGCCTCATGTATGCCACAAAACAGCTGATCGGGAGGTGTGGGGAGGGAGGAGGAGGTGCTGATCGGCGGGTCTGCCGGTGGGTGGGAGGCGCTGGGAGGAGGGAAGGGGGAGCTGATTAGGGGCTGCTGACGTATTACCGTGGTTCTTTGGCAATGTACATTGGTAAATCTTGGCTCCTTCTCAGGCTCAGGTTGGCCACCCCAGCATTAGGGTGTTTGTTTTCCAACTACACACTGAATTTTGACAACCTATCAGGCTCCCAGGCCCAGCCCTCACACCAACCAGTCCCAAACTCCACCCTCCAACTTCCAGTCACAGTTTCTCTTCCTCCACCTTCCAGGTCCATTCTCATCAGACTCCTTGTCTCAATCTACTGCTTTTCCGCCTCTTTGGTTCAGTTTTTGCCTGCTCTGAATTCGAATCAGATGACTTCCTTCTCCACACTGTCTGGGTGCCAGCAGCAGAGGAGGATTACAATTTATTGGGGCCCTGCGTAGAAAAACTTTTGGGGCCCCATGACTCCCTCACTGTGGGGCCCCACTCCTTGCTTCTCCTCTCCCCCCAAGGCAACACCCCTGGCCAGGCCAGAAGCCAGAGCAGAGCTGTAGTAAGAGCCACTGCCATGCTTTTCTGGGGGCGACCTTTTACATTTTGCAGCCAAATAGATATTGCCCTAAAGTCACCATTTTGCACCTGGATATATTTTTCTCTCTTCCAGCTGGTAAATACCTGTTATGTTTTTCCAATTCGCCTTTTTTTATTATGGAGGAGATGGCACATTCTAACAACTTGGAGACTACAGTGGGGAGGCAGAATTAAAGGAAAGTCTTAGAAATTTTAGTTCCTAAGATATATTTGCCCAACAGTGATCTATGAAGTTAAATGGAGAATATGTCACCCCCTCTGGTGTTATGTTTTGCATTGTGTGCCATATTCCGGTTATTTTTTAAAAGAAAAGCTATGTTTGATCATCATCTAGACATTCACATACTGAGAAGACATTCACATACTGGGGGACATTTAGATAAAAAAAAATCTTTAATAACTGGGCTGCTTGTATCTATGAACAAGAAAAATCAGACAGAAGCCGTTTTTGCAAATCTGTTGTTTTGCTGTTTTCTACCATACAGCACACCCAATGGAACAACAACTTTTCAGCAGTAGGAGTTCCAGAATTTGTATGTTGTATGTTGATTTGATTGTAATTTGTTTTGTTTATGAAGAAATTAAACAGATATACACAGGTTGGTATTTGATGCCTTGAAATATCCCAAGTAAAGGTAAAAAGTGAGTCCTTGTTTTGTTTCTTATTGATGTATTGAAATATTTCTAGCACCTTTATAAAGCGTTGTTTGATATTGGCCATTAGCATATGTGTTCAGGAAATGCAATATTCTCCCATAAATTTCAACATTTTGCTCTATGAAAAACAGTACGCTTTTCACTAGAAAATATGCAGCCTTAATTGTGCCCCATAAAACCACTTTTCCCCAGGTTGTATCTTATTTAATCTTACATCACTGTATATAAACTATGCATTTCTAGGCACCATTTCTATAGGTTAGGATAACATCATTTCTTTCCAAAAAGGACCAGATTCTCCACTTGGTCCTCAATTTACACAGATTTTCTAAGTAACATCACTCTTGTAGACAATATTATTGAGTTAAAGCAGAGAGTTGATTCTTGCATTTTGACTTAAAAACAGCAAGACTTGGTCTTCTCCTGATGTCCAGTGGCAAAGAGTTCCATAACTGAGAAGCTTCTACTGAGAAGCTATATCACGGCTATCTCCGTAGAAAGGCTGGTGTGTGCAGATATCTATCCAAATGATGCTTGAGATGGATTTCCTTTCCTTCTTTAGTTCCTTAGCTGCCATATACTGTGAAAACTAATATGCTATAGCAGCAGCAGTATGGATCATCTTACACACTGTTTACTTACACATTCTCCAGTAAAACAGGGAGCATCCATCTACTGATGAAGAAAGAGCCCCATGCTCCTTAACTGAGACCCTGGGCTTCTGTTCTGAGACAGGAATGGAGATGAATGTTGGTTAAACTTTGAGAATGAAGCTATAACGTTCACAGGGTCTTTTATTCCAGCTGTGTTCACAAGCACTATAATGACTTCAGAGGACTGCATTGACTCATTTTAGATGATGACTACAGAACTATTCATTTATACTTAATGAGTTTATTCCAGCAGGTATATGATGAACTCTAAACAAATAGTGCCACTGAATCATACATGTCAATAAATTTGAGCACTAAACTGATTCCGGGTAGCAAAGGTAATGATAAAGTGAGAGGAAGGAAAGCTGTCTCTAATTAATGCAAATGCCCTTTGTATTTTCTAATGGCTCAAACATTAATTTGAAAATGGCTTTCTCTGCAATAATTTTCAGACAAGCACTTCGTAATAGGGAAACAATTCAAATTTATGTGCACTTGAACGATGATGATCTGATTAACGTTATTAAATTCTTGTTGATTCTACAGTCCAGATGAAGTGTAACATTTTTCATAGGTTTCATACCTTGCAGTTATAAGTTTTTACATTATCAGGCTTCAGGCTTCAGTTGCTACTGAAGGTCTTTTCTGTGGGACGTCCTCTGGTACAGAGTGGACAGAACCAAGATCCTGGGGATTGATTTCATTTGTCTCTTTCCATTAATTCCAAAGAGATGTTCTTTTCCACCTTGAAGGAGCACTTGATTAAATTTAGCACTAGAATTCACATAGTACTCCGCTGCTGTGTAATTGAAATGGTGTGAAATATTAGAGAGACACAATTCAGGGTAAAGTTGAGTCAGTGAGGGGATAGCCATGCTGGACTGAAGTTCAAGAAGCTTAGTTTGAACACTGTCAAGCTTACAGTCCTTCAGAAGCAGAAAATGAGCTTTTGAAACAAAGGGAAATCTAGGATCAGCAAATTGTTCATGATAACAGAGTAAAAAGCATAACCAGTGAAGCATGCCAAGCCTATAGTGTCAGTGGCTTTAAAGAATGGCTTTAAATGACTACCAGTTTATATAAAATAGAATCATAGAATCATAGGACTGAAAGGAATCTCGAGAGGTTATCTAGTCCAGTCCCCAGCACTCATGGCAGGAGTAAGTATTATCTAGACCATCCCTGATAGGCGTTTGTCTAACCTGCTCTTAAAAATCTCTGATGCTGGAGATTCTACAACCAACCTGGGCAATTTATTCCAGTACTTAACCACCCTGATAGCTAGGAAGTTTTTCCTAATGTCCAACCTAAACCTCCCTTGCTGCAATTTAAGCCCACTGTTTCTTGTCTTATCCTCAGAGGTTAAGGAGAACAATTTTTCTCCCTCCTCCTTTTAACAACCTTTTATGTACTTGAAAACTGTTATCATGTCCCCTCTCAGTCTTCTGTTCTCCACACTAAACAAACCCAGTTTTTTCTAGACCTTTAGTCATTTTTGTAGCTCTTCTCTGGACTTTCTCCAATTTATCCACATCTTTCCTGAAATGTGGTACCTAGAACTAGACACAAGACTCCACTTGAGACCTAGTCAGTGTGGAGTAGAGCAGAAGAATTACTTCTCATGTCCTGCTTACAACACTCCTGCTAATATGTCCCAGAATTATGTTTGGTTTTTTTGCAACAGCGTTACACTGTTGACACATATTTAGCTTGTGAGCCACTATGACTCCCCAGATCCCTTTCTTCAGTACTCCTTCCTAGGCAGTCATTTCCCATTTTTTGTATGTGCAACTGATTGTTCTTGCCTAAATGGAGAGCTTTGCATTTTTCCTTATTGAATTTCATCTTATTTACTTCAGACCACTTCTCCAGTTTGTCCAGGTCATTTTGAATTTTAATCCTGTCCTCCAAAACACTTGCAACCCCTCTCAGGTTGTTATCGTCTGCAAACTTTATAAGTGTATTCTCTATGCCATTATCTAAATCATTGATAAACATATTGAATAGAACTGGACCCAGAACTGATTCCTGTGGGACCCTACTCGATATGCCCTTCCAGCTTGACTGTGAACCACTGATAACTACTCTCTGGGAACAGTTTTCCAACCAGTTTTGCACCCACCTTATAGTAGCTCCACCTAGGTTGTATTTCCCTAGTTTGTTTGTAAGAAGGTCATGCAAGACAGTATAAACAGCCTTACTAAAGTCAAGATGTACCACATCTTCCGCTTCCCTCCCCCCCTTCCACAAGGCTTGTTATCCTGTCAAATAAAGCCATTAGGTTGGTTTGATATGATTTATGCTTGACAAATCCATGCTGTTACTTATCACCTCATTATCTTCTAGGTGTTTGCAAATTGATTGCTTAATTATTTGCTCCATTATCTTTCTGGGTACTGAAGTTAAGCTGACTGGTCTGTAATTCCCCGGGATGTCCTTATTCCATATTTACCAACTGGAGATGTCCCATAGATCAGTGCTTCTCAAAGCCAGTCCGCCGCTTGTTCAGGGAAAGCCGCTGGCGGTCCGGGCCGGTTTGTTTACCTGCCACATCCGCAGGTTTGGCCGATCGCAGCTCCCACTGGCCGTGGTTCGCTGCTCCAGGAAGGGCAGCCAGTACATCCCTCAGCCCGCGCTGCTTCCTGAAGCCCCCATTGGCCTGGAGCGGCGAACTGCGGCCAGTGGGAGCTGCGATCGGCCGAACCTGCGGATGCGGCAGGTAAACAAACCAGCCCAGCCTGCCAGGGCTTTCCCTAAACAAGTGGTGGCCCGACTTTGAGAAGCACTGCCATAGACAAAATTCTTCTGTACCAGCTTATATCGGTGGGTACCAAACAATAAAATCTGCTGAAAATTTTGGCGAGATGTTAGAAACGTGAATTAATTATGGTATATGAAAGTAAGTATATGGGGTTGGATTAAGTCTTATAATTGGTATTGTATAGTGTATGAAGTGCAGATCACACAGCTGCTGTCATGTGTCAGGCCTCTTGCCATCACCTGTCCTGGGGTGGAGATCTCCCATTTCAGACCAAGTCTCCCGGCTACACTAGAAGTGGGCTGTACCCCATGAAAGCTTATGCTCAAATACATTTGTTAGTCTCTAAGGTGGCACAAGTACTCCTGTTCTTTTTGTGTAGAACTGTGATTATTCAGCAGATCTGACTGGGCTCAGCACCTGCACACCTTCCCTTTAGGAGCTGTGACCAGTGGTGAATACAAGTACTAGACAGCTGTCTTAAAACAATGTATTGTTTAATCTTAACGTTGGGAACAAAAGCAAAGCATAAGAGAAAGAACAACCATTTTTTCTATAAGCTGGGAACATATCAGTTGGAAGTGACAGAGGAGGAGAAAGACCTAGGTTTATCGGTTGATCACAGGATGACTATGAGTCACCAATGCAATGCGGCCATGAAAAAAGCTAATGCAATCCTAGGATGCATCAGGAGAGGTATTTCCAGTAGATATAGGGAAGTGTTGGTACCCTTATACAAGGGACTGGTGAGACTTCATCTGGAATACTGTCTGCAGTTCTGGTCTCCCATGTTTAAGAAAGATGGGTGCAGAGAAGGGCTATTAGGATGATCTGGGGAATGGAGAATCTACTTTACGAAAGGAGACTTGGTTTGTTTAGCCTAACCAAATGAAGGCAGAAGGGAGATGATTGCTCTCTATAAATACATCAGCAGGATAAGCACTAGGGAGGAAGTAGAGTTATTTAAGTTACAGGCCAATGTTGGCACAAGAACAAATGGATATAAACTGGCCATCAGCAGGCTGAAGTTTGAAATTAGTCAAAGCTTTCTAATCATCAGAGAAGTGAAGTTCTGGAACAAACTCCCCAAGGGAGCAGTGGGAGCAAAAAACCTAATTGGTTTCAAGATTGAGCTTGATAAATTTATGGTGGGGATGGTATGATGAGGCTGTCTCCAATGGCAGGTGGCCCATCTGCAACTGCTAGTAGCAAATACCTCCAACAGCCAGAGATGGGTCACTAGATGGGGAGGGCTCTGAGTTATTACAGAGAATTCTTTCCCGGATGTCTGGCTCATGGGTCTCACCGACATGCTCAGGGTCTAACTGATTGGCATCAGGAAAGAAATAGTTGGGGTCGGGAAGGAATTTCCCCCCATATCAGATTGGCAGAGATCCTGGCAGTGTTTTGCCTTGTTCAAACCAGCATGGGGTACGGGTCACTTGCTGGTTTGAAGAAGAGTAAATGATGGATTCTCTGTAACTTGAAGTATTTAAATCATGATTTGAGGAGTTCAGTAACTCAGCCAGTGGTTAGGGGTCTATTATAGGAGTGGGTGGATTAGGTTCTATGGCCTGTAATGTGCAGGATGTCACGCTAGGGGTACGTCTATACTTACCTGCTGGTTCGGCGGCAAGCAATGGATCCCGGAAGTGCTCGCCGTCGACGCCGGTAATCCTGCTCTGCGAGAAGAGTAGGCGGAGTCGACAGGGGAGCCTGCCTGCTGCGTGTGGACCCGCGGTAAGTACCTTTAAGTTCGAACTAAGATACTTCGACTTCAGCTACGTTATTCATGTAGTTGAAGTTGCGTATCTTAGTTCGAACTGGGGGCTTAGTGTGGACCAGCCCTAGATGTCTATGAGAAAAAGGATTTAAAACAACAAGACTGTCTATATGCATGTCTATCTTATCTAATGCTTACCTAGCCCGACTCCTTCTGAACCCCTCCACAGGGCCTCTCTGTGTGTGTCAGCCTGTTTCTCCTGAACAGCCGTCCTAACTGCCTTCCCCGCCTCTCTCTCTGGAGAGTGACAGTAACCGTTTGGTGTTCTTTTTGCTCCCAGCCTTGACCAAACAAGTCTTGTAAAGTGTCTGACACCTGGAAGTAGCATCTTCACAGCTAAGACCTCAGGTATTATTTCTTAGTCCCCTTGATATGTTTACCTGGAGGTTACTTGTATCAGGCAAAGTATTTGCTTCCAGACAGCCCTGCTATTAAACTAAATCTACATATGCAGACATTATATATTCCAATAACCCAATACACTAATTAGCCCAATAAACAGGCATATGCAGTATTTATAAATTATTACAGATTAGCCCCACGTCCTTCATAGCTACATTTGTCATTCCGGGCCCACAGGTGTTTGGTTTTCCAGTTTTCCAGACTACCACTACCAGAAGCTAGATATTTTGGGGGGAGTTGGGTGGCTCCAAAGAGATGTTCTCAAGCAAGTGTTGAAGATAAGACTAATTATGTTCTGCAGCGTCATTGATTCCATCTCCACTTCTCTTTTTTGCAACTACAGTATGGGCCATTGTTCCTTTTCTTAGAGTGTTTAAAGCATCAGTCAAGATCAGGGCTCCATTATATTAGTGCTGAACAAATATATTGTAGAAGACAGGACACCGCAATCAACTTACTCTGGATCTACACTGGTATGAGAACAGAATCTGGTCTAGTCCCTGAAAATGCATGGTCTTTTATCAAGTAGTGTAAGAGGAAAAGGAAGAAAAAGTGCATCTTTTCTGTGTTGCACACTTGCACTGATTTTCTTAATGTGAAATTCAGCCCTTTCTATTGATTTTGTTCACCATGTAGTCTGTGGCCTGACATTACCCCCACAAATTCAACCTGTCAGCTATCACCAACCTTCTAATCATTTATTCAATGGCTAGTGCAGATATTTGCCCTTAGGCCCCATCCCCCCAAAATATATACCACTGGAGACCAGACCCTGAAGTCTTTATCAGTCATGCCTAAAAATCAGTGTGAGTTTTGCCTGAGTATGGACTTCAGAGTTTGACTCTTTATCAGGATATGTTAAAAGGTGTCAGTTCATTTCTGTAGCTTCTGGAATGTTTCTAATTAGTAACCTTCCTCTTTTAGCCCATGACGAGCAGGAATCACCAGTTGGATTCACCTCTTTCGTAAAACATACATTTTCCCAACACACCCTATAAAAATAAGCCTGTGAATGAGGAGGAGCCTGATATTAGGCTTTTCTTGCTGAAGCTTATAAGAGAGTGAAATGAAACACCCGCCTACCCAATATAGACAGCGCTGTGCTATGTGCGATAGACTGACAGCTTTCTGTGAAAAGATTTTCTGTGAAAAGCATGTGAAAAAGCATTGTCATGAATTCCAACCAGGCCAAACAAAGGAAGCAAACCAATAGCTAATGCTTAAACCACTTCAATAGAAACTGCCGTAGCACACTTGCGCTTTTAAAACCCCTTAGAAATCCCATGTATAAGGGAAGTTGTGAACACCAAGATTTAAAAATATTACACGTTGAAGTGCCTCCAGTTAGCGGTGGGTTCAGTTAATCTAAGCAGGTGGGACAGATATTTTACGTAGTGCTAAGTAACATTATGTCTACAGCACAACATTTGCGGCACAAGCTGAAAAGCCAGGAAAGGCAACGTGAATACTGATACTTGCGGGACTATGGGGTTCTAGACCAGCACCAGGATCTCTCCTTTCATGTGGATTTGATTGCTGGATCAGGGTAAGTGGTTTTAGTATGGAATGGATGATTCGCCTGACTTACGTGAAGTGGAAGTTCAGCGTTTCAAAATGTAGGGTTTTTTGGTATTTAATTTATTGTCTTCATAAAACACCTTTAAATATAAATGGAGATATCCTATCTCCTAGAATTGGAAGGGACCTTGAAAGGTCATTGAGTCCAGCCCCCTGCCTTCACTAGCAGGACCAAGTACTGATTTTGCCCCAGATCCCTAAGTGGCCCCCTCAAGGATTGAACTCACACCCCTAGGCTTAGCAGGCCAATACTCAAATCACTGAACTATCCCCCCATTTCATAGATGGTTATGTATATAAGCTACTCTTTATCCTTCTGACACGTTCTTATATCTCAAATAAAGAGTAGTCTTGCAAAAGCATATCCAAAATCAGTAAAAGACCTTCAGTTTTTGCATGGCTATAACTTAAAAACAGCCCAACTTTTTGTTTTTCTTTTTTTAATTTGCTCAACTATGTCTGCTCCTGGGCTGAGATCTTGTAATACAGGTCTCAGCCCAAAGTACAGGGTCTGGCCACATTACAGCATTTAAAAAAATATATCACCCCACCAACTCTGGAAAATAACGAAGCCATGATAGAAGTGCTGCCATAGCCTGAACTAAAGTAGTATAATTGCATAAATGAGGGTAAGGCTACACTGCAATTAAAAATCCATGGCTGGCCCATTCTAGCAAACTCTGTCTCATGGGGCTCAAACTAAGGGGCTGTTTAATAGCAATGTACACATTTGGGCTCTGGCTGGAGCCTGGGCTCTAGGACCCTGCGAGATTGTGATAAATGAAGGAGTGGGGGGGGGGACTCCCTTTTATGGACAGCCAGCCAGCCAGTTAGCTATAAAATTCCTCTTAGTAGCTGTTCTCTACTTGATTTACCTGTAAAGGGTTAAAAAGTCCAGGTAAAAGTAAGGGAGTGGGCACCTGACCAAAAGAGCCAATGGGAAGCTAGAACTTTTTAAAATTGGGGGAAAAAGCTTTCCCTTTGTGTGCTGTTGATGTTCTCCGCGAAAGAGGGGAACAGGGAGCAGTTATGCTGTGAGAAGCCGAAGGCAAAATATGAAAATCATCAGATTATATCTAAAACTACTTATTTAACAACTCGGATATGTAAGTAGATCAGGAATGTTTAGAAAGACGCGATTAGGTTTATTTCTGTTTATTTCTTATTGGCTTGTGGACTTCTCTGTGCTAACCCCAAATGCTTTTTGTTTTGCTTGTAACCTTTAAGCTGGGCCTCAAGAAGGTTATTCTTTATGTTTAATTTTTTTAAGTGGGTTTTTTAAATATAGCAAAAGCCTAAATTCCAGATGTATTTTCTTTCTCTTTGTTTTTAATAAAATTTACATTTTAAGAACAAGATTGGATTTTTGGTGTCCTAAGAGGTTTGTGCAAATGTTGTTTAATTAGCTGGGGGCAAAAGCTAATTTCCTTTGTTTTCTTTCTCAGCTCTTCCCTGGAGGGGGGGTGGGTAAAAGGGCTTGAGAGTACCCCACAGGAAGGAATTCCCAAGTGCGCCTTCCTGGGTTCCCAGGGGTTTTGCATTTGGGTGGTGGCAGCATCTACCCATTCAAGGTCAGAGAGATGCATTAATCTTGGGAGTTTAATACAAGCCTGGAGTGGCCAGTCTAAAGTTTTAGAATCCTTGTGGGCCCCCACCTTCTGCACTCGGAGTGCCAGAGTGGGGAATCAGCCTTGACGGTGGTAGAGGCTCCCAGAGCTCGGGCTGCAGCTTGAACCCAAATGTCTACACAGCAATTAAACAGCTCTGCAGCCTGAGCCCTGCACGGCTGAGTCAATTGGCAGGGGTCTGCTGTGGGTGTCTAATTGCAGTGTAGACATACCTGGAAGGAAACAGATAGGGCCTTCATGGCATTCCCTTAAAACTGTAGTAGGTCTGTAACTAGATAAGCGACTAGGAAACCCACATAGCCAAAGTCAATATTCATGCCAGCTGAGAGACAAAGGGGCAATATCCTCACACTAATCTAGCTGAAAGCACCACATTGACGAGCAGTTGTTGTTTTATCAAGGCTATAAAAAGAATCTTTTTAATTCCAGAAAACTTTTTACAGAACACTATTTAGTTCTCTTATTGAGAATCTATTGAAAATTCCATTTCTGATGGAGTAAAATATTTAGCATGTTCAATAGTCTCATTGAAGTAAATGGTACTACGAATGTATAGCAAAGCACATGAGTAAGACTCTTCAAGACTGGGACCTACTTGGATAACTAGTAAATGAATACACATCTAAATTCTAGGCACTAAGCCTATAAAAGATAACTTTTATAAGATATATTTAAAAGATATATTCTATTAAAAGAATTGTAATTATGAATAAAACAACTTGGAAATTTTTTTGTAATTGCCAGTCATCATTAAAACATTTGAATGTCCCATTAATTTTAATGCTCTAATCAATTTTTGATTAGCTAGATCGTTAAGCATCCATTGTCAAGTGTTGCTAAGGTCTGCGAAATTACTTTTCATATCACATAAGATGTCACCTGAGTGCAGTTCAGCCATCATCAGGAGTCAAGGTCATGCCAGCAGCATATTTACTTTGTTGCATCAGCCTGCAGCACTTATTTAGCACATCAGAAACAATACGTCAATGTATATCAAAGCAGCAATATAGCAACAATTGTCTGAGACTAGGGACATCAGATAAAAAGACAACGGGATCATTTCTTAAAATAATAAGGAGCAAGTGACTCAGTCATTCTAGCAAGTTTCTGCTGAGTAACTCTAGTGATCTTGTTTATTGGTCAACATTTCCCAAAATCAAATCAAAGTACCCATTTTGGGGTGGGAAGGGGGAATGGATGAAATGGAATCCTATGGGTCAGAGTCTCAGATTAGTGCAACCCTATTGAAATCAATGGAGCTATGCCAATTTACACCTGTTGATGATCTGGGTCTGTGTCAGCACATTGAGAGGCAATTAGTGCAGGATTATAAAAAACATGATCATTTGACAGAACAGTTCACACACCTCACTGAGTGCAGGGGTATTACATCAGTCTTACGTTCATATTGAACCTGGCTCCAACTATAACAGAAACTATATATTTATAGTTATCGCTAAAAGGTTCACTCTGTCGTGTTCAGTCCAATAAACAACAGGATGAGATTTTGATACCACATGAAAAGAAAAATGGGGGAAAAGAACTGAGGAATGTCACTTGATGGACACTGATAGGTATTTATTCACCATGACCTAATTCACTGCTCGTTTCTGGAGCCCAGGGCAATGAATAACATATTAAGTGATACTAGTGTGAAACATGGTTTCTGCTCCAACAGCAATCTTAGGAAATAAACTGCCTTTATATGTAAAAAACATACACAATCCTTCCCTTTTTTCCAGAATCCATTTCACAGTTGCAGATTGTTGCAATATGGTCAGTTACATTAATTCCAGTGTTATTACCTTCCCCAAAGCCTGGCACTTTTCTAGTTAGCCTGCCAAGCAAGTCATATTCCTCCAATTCTATTTCCTTCTGTTTCTAAGTGTTCATCAGCCACCTATTAATATAATCATGTAGTATATTTGCAATGCACATTTTTATGCCCATGTAGCCTTTTTAAAATACTAACCAGCATTGTTCATCCATTCTCCTCTATATTACAGCAAATGCTAATGATGGGGAAGCATCTCTTTGTTTTCCAAAAACAGGAGAGCAGTAGTGAATGTTTGCGCATGTTTAGTTTGCTGTGATATTTTATACATATAAGCATGTTCCTTTCACAAAAAGAAAACACTAAAAATGTAAAACTGGGAAATATTTACAGATGGGAAGGAAAAGAGATGCATAAAATGCAAAACAAAAGTGCAAAATTAGCATTTATGCTCATTTCTTTGCATTCCACTAAAATATAAATCAAGGCAAGTCTTTGATTATAGTTCTGACGCCCTTTAAGGAGACAGGAAATGTATATATTATATCAACTGAAATTTATTTCTAGATACTCCATGGAAATAGATGTATTTTATGAAGGGATTTTTTTTATGATGTGATTAACTTTTTTCTTGTAATGGAAAACAAAAAGTTGTATTCAAATTAAGAGAACAAGCACGTGCTAACAAAGTGAACCCTCCTAATCGTTATAAATAAATGAGCTCACAACAAGTAGTTTAACATCTGTTAAACAAGATGAACAGGCTGTTCAGTTCAGACATACTGAAATATAGGAGAACTCTTCTTGTGGCAGAAAAAAACTACAAATCAGTGTACCATTTTTAGTAATATAATGCACTCCTATTTAGCCACATTTCTTAGGGAACACCTGAGGCATTGTTAATGGGCTTTTAGATTATGCCAGCTGGCCAACTTAAAAAAAGTTGGACTCCAAGTCCCTAGAAAATAGTGAACAGAGAACATCTGACTTTAAAAATTGTCTACTCTGGGTTCCCAAAAGTACACAGAAGATTTGAGAGGCAGTATTTGAACTGAGTGGTTATGTCAGACCCACCTGGCCCACTTCTGCCACACACTTGCCCACACTTTTCTTCAACAGCACCTGCTCTGATGGCAGTGTATGGGGCTAGGGCTATAATCATGAGACTTAGAATGAGAACATTTTGGGGACCAATAATTCATTAGAACTCGGAAACTAACTAATAATTTTTCTTAAAACACCTCCAAAAATTCAAGATTTAATGGATTATGTGCTGAAAATTTGGGGCAGATACACTGTAGTTTTCATATAAGACAAAGAAGTTAAACTCCTACTTTAAGTGCAAAACTTAATGCATCTGTAATGACAGTGACACAACAGGTGCCATCATAATATAGTTCTAACCCAGGAGACATAACCACACAGAAAGCTGAGAAATACTGAGAGAGAGGTAATGTGGCTTTCTACAGCATGTACAAATGAGAAAATACAAAAAGAGTTACCTTTGAGGTTCTCAAAAATTATGTTAAAAGTAAATCAGTTTAGAGCAGCAGAACAGAAAATGCAAAGATTCTTTGCAAATAATTAAACATTGTCATTCTAGTTTATCTTTAATTAATTAAGAGAAAGGCACGGCACCCTCCAGAGGTATGGAAGACTGTTCAGAAATTGTGTCACAAATGATCTTTATTTAATTCTTCCACTTGAGGATTATTTATCTTCTTTTCTCATGATGGTCTCCTCCTAGCTCATAAATTGGAGCTAGTTACCAGCAATAGTCACTAATTTCCCCTAAAGATGTTTTGACTTTTCATACTGACATTGGACTATTTACTTTTTGATATAATTTATATTGTTTCGAATTGTGTGCATTGCTTTTTTCCCAAAATCCTCTTTGTAAGCCTATAAATTATCTATTTATATATATATAGCTTGTCTGAAATAATTAATCTGTTTCAAAGGGAAAATAAATGAACACAAATTTTGTCTCAGAGGAGGTATATTGGTTTTATTAAATAAGGGCTCTGTTCAGCCAAAATTAAGTTCTCCAGTAAACCTGAAAAAGCTATAGCAGGTGTGTACTATAGATGAGGCCAAGACTGAAAATTCAGATTTGGAATCAGATTTAATCAGTGGGCTGCAGGATATTCCAACATGGAGATTCCCTCAGTCCTCCTGTTGATGCTATTCCACTGTGGAGTAAATAATGAAAGTGTGATTGAGCAAGCAAGAGAGCGATAGTAAGCGAGTATGGGAACAACTCTGTAACTTGGTGGTTAGAGCACTCACATGGGGGATCCAGTCCCCCTGCTCCAATGACTTTTTAAAATTACTTATGCACATTGGAGCAGCTTCAACAGGAGAGAGTGAGGAAATCCCCACACCAGACTATCCCATAGTCAAATGGTTAGGGCACTGATCTGGGAGGTGGCTGATTTGAGTTCAAATCCCTTCTAAGCCTGCCGGGCAGAGGGATTAACTGCACTGACAGATCCCCTGTGTCCCAGGTGAATGTCCTAGATTGAACATTATGAGGGAAGAGGTCCTCTTCTGTGCAAAAGCAGTGTAGGTATCTAACCCCCACAGAGGGTTTGTAGCTGAGAAACTGAAGTAGAGGCGGTTGCCTCCCTCTAGGCTGCATGTAGGTGCTGAACTCCCTATGAGGAGTGAGGCTCAGGACACACCTTCTCCTCAGCATCTCCCATTGAATAGCTTAAACAGGAGCTGCCTAGTATGCTGGCTTTTGTGAATCCCATTCTAAGGCATCCAACTCTCCCCATTCATTGTACCAAGAGCCTAGGAGCCTAACTCAGGCTTTGTGAATCCCAGTGATTTTCTAGGCAGCTAAAAATTTGGTGTGGTGACAATCAGGACATGTCTACGCAGCAAAGAAAAAACTGTATCTGGCTTATGTCAGCTGACCAAAGATGTTCACACAGATCTTATCCCTATCATATACTTCCATGTATGTGCAATTGGACTCAGTGGGAACACCGTGGTCATTTACGTGGTTTTGCGTTATGCCAAGATGAAAACAGTCACTAACATTTACATCTTGAATTTATCAGTAGCAGATGTACTCTTCATGCTTGGCTTGCCATTCCTGGGGACTCAGCAGCTGACTCAGGCTTGTGGGGTTCAGGCTGCAGGACTGTTTCATTATTTAGTGTGTAAACTTCCGGGATCAGGCTGGAGCCCGAGTTCTGGGACCCTCCCAACCCACAGGGTCCTAGAGTCTGGGCTCCAGCCTGACCCTGGAAGTCTACACAGCACTGAAACAGCCCCACAGCCTGAGCCCTGCACGTCTGAGTCAGGTGGCATGGGCCAGTAGTGGGTTTTTCTTTGCTGTGTAGACATATCCTCAGCATCCTTTGTGAATCTAGCTCTAGGTGCTTTTGAAAATCCTTCTAGGTGCCTGTCTGCATCCCTAGGCACCTACACGCCTTTAGAAAACAGGCCCCTAGGATGGGCTTTGCAAGGGAGCTAAGTCCAAAATGTAGATTCTCAAAACCCCCAGTCAGCTGAATTCCCTAGACACCTAAGCTTACACTGGTGAAGTCCCCATGGCACCTCAATTTCTCTCTCTGGCCCAATGACTATTAAGTATCTTATACAAAGTGGAAGAGCTTCAACAGACAAGACTGAGAGATCCACCTCAGAATACCCAGTGGTTAGGACACTCCTTTGGGAAACCTGCATTCAGATCCCTGCTCCACAACAGAAAGAGTGGGAATCTGAACCCAGGTCTCCTGCATCCCGGATGAGTGCTCTAACCACTAGGCTATTGGGCTTGGGAGGAAGAATAACATAATTACCACCATTTTTCCTGAGAAAGGGGTGACCTGGCTTAGGAAGCTAACGTGAGGATAGGGGTCAGAACTGTGAATCACAACTGGTGGCGGCATCTCCCTCCCACTTCCCTCTGAGGTGTGGGACAGGCCATACCTTCTCCTCAGCATTTCCTACTGGCTAACTTGGGCATCTAGCTCCCTGCTCACTGTGCTGGTTTTTGTGGATCCGATTCTTAAGTGCCTTATTCTTCCCATGTGTTGCACAGGGAGACCAGGCACCTAACTCAGGATTGTGAATTCCACTTGGTAGCAGGGTACCTAAAAGTTAGGCACTGCAATGCTCAGCCAATACCCTGTTCTGAATGCCACCTTAGCAGTCTAAATCCCATTCATTTACTGACTCTTGACTTTCCATGGGACTTAGGTGCCAAAGCTAACTGAAGTGCTTTTTGAAAATTTTATCTTTAATCTCTTTGTGCCTCAGTTTCCAGCTGCAAAATTGGGACAATGATACTGCCTTACCTCAGAGCTTTTGTGAGGACAAAGTCATTAATGTTTACAAGGAGCTCAGATATTATGGAGTTAGAGGCCATGTAAGTATTTAGATATAGAGATTTCTGAGTTTTAGGAGCAATGAAAGAGCATCTGAAACATATTTAATGCTGTGATGTTGAAAATAGAAACATACATATTTTATTTAAAGTATATTCTTAAAATCATGGTTCTTTATATGCTAAGTTTCATCCTATGGCAAACATGACAGTGACCCAAGGGAACACTATTGTAACACCCTTATACAGGGAGTTGATGATCTCAATCTGTACTTAAGGCAGACATTAAAAAAGTAGAGTTACTTTTCTACAGAATGTTTTGTTTTTTTTTCTGATTGCCATTGTGTTTGTTAGCATCTAAGTCCTGGAGCTGCTGCTGTGCCTGCCAACTAGTGGCCAGACACAAGAGCAGATTTAACCAATGTGCAAAATCCCACGTCTGGTGGCTGGACTTCCTGTGTCTCTTCTTCACTTCACAACAGCTGAGGCTCCAGCTGGGGCCCTTGTGGCAGCTTCACCCAGGTGAGTCAAAATACCAAACCAGTAGGAATTGTTCTAAGCTCATCTCAGCCGGAAGCTGGGGCATGCAATATTTTTCAATGTTATTAAATGAGTTCATTTCATTGGTATTAAATGAGTTCATTTCATTGGCAGTTTTGCTTCCTCCCCCCTTTGCAATCTGTTTTTTATTGTTAGCTAGTTTTATATAAGTCTTGCTCTGCGGGTTCCCTGGAAAGAAGAAAAAGGGGGTCCTCTGTAATTTACAAGTTTAATGAACACCATGAGTGCCAATCTGTATTTTTCAAGTGCTCTTGATTTTGCATCAGTTTCTTCCTGACCTCCTTAAATCTAGTATTGCTCATTAAAAACTTGGCTGAAAAGAGTGAGAAAAATGCCTTGACACTTTGTTACATTCTGCCCTTCTTATTTGCCCTGGAACACTCTGACATCTGGACCTTCGACTATATACAGCCACTCCATCACTAATCTTCCTTTCTGTGTCTATCAAATTTGTAAAGTGCCCATTACTGCAGTGTCTAATAGATTCCTACCCTGCCTATTCATTCCTATATATCATTACACTTGCTTCTACTACCATACTCCACTGCAATATATGGTCTTGCTTTTCAAAAACTGTGGCTCTAAATATGCACAGTACTAGAACGTATAAAGGGTTAACAGAATTCTCTTAATTACTCAGAAATTCTTTAGGTGATTTCCACAGCTTCATCAAACTTTTGACAGATGCCTGATGAAAGACTTCTGTAGTCCAAGCAGAGTCCATATTTGGGTTTATTATTATTGATAATAATGCTGCCTCAAATTTTTTCAACTCTATTATTAAAATCATTTACTGTTTTTTTTTAAGTCAAGTATCTCTATAATTGCATTGGTACTTTCTTGAGATGATTATAAGCAGGAGGTGGAGTCTGCTTACCATTTGTTATTTTATTATGCAGTCTTTCTTTCTGTGTGATATTCTTTGATATGTGTTACTTTGTTGGGCTCTTTTATTGTGGTTACAGGGTGTTAATACACTTCTAGCATACCACAGGTGCTATTCAAATCAGAAGTGTTTAGCTTTGATCATGCTATTCCTGTTATCCTTCATGATTACCTCAATTTGCATAAGGCTTGATTCCCTGGTTTGTGATCTGTCATTTGGTTTGGTTCCATCCTCTCAAGTCTCTCTAGGTTCCTTGTTTGATTTTCTTTCCTGTTTTGCTCTGCTCTAGAGTTTGGACTGTTTTGAAAGTGGTTATTTTCAAAGGCAAGGATGTGTTTTTGGAATTTTTTTTAACTTTGGTAGTTCAATTGTTTCATTATAAATGTCACATAGATCTAAATATCATTTGATGAATGGTTTGCTATTAAATATGTGGTTTGAACAGGAAGGGCAATAAAAAATCAGTCCTGTAGCGAGCAGCATCAAAGATTTAGTCAATAGAACATTAGAAAAATAAATAGTCACCTCAAAATCAAATACTGGGCAGGACCCATATCTGATCCCACAAAGATGTCATAGATGGGACATCATGACATGGACCCTGCCAGTGTTGGAACATGGCATGGACCTCTGCCAGTGCCCTTTTAAAGTCCAGGTGATGAGAATGGTCTTGAATTGAAGTTTTTGGAACATATTGAAATATCAATTTAGTAAGTTATTAAGACCTCTATATTTATAAAAGTCTCCACTGCACTGTTTTGTATCCATAATCTCCTCTTGACAAAGTCAATCCTGTTCTTCATGTTTGCTAATGGCTGGCACAGTACATACACTCTTCACCATGGGCAATGGAATTATTATTGTAGGGAACATGAATGGATTTACAAATCTGAAATATATAATAATGAGGGCTCTCTGTCTTTAGATCTCACCTCTTTTCAGTCTACCCCTTAACACTAGGTGACTTCATCCACTTGAATGGATTTAACTCTACACTGATGATTCTCAATTCTTCATCTGCACACCAGATTGCCCCTTCATTCTTTTTCTGTGTTCAGTCTCTTATCTCCTTCTGTCTCTCTGAAATTTCATCTCAGATCATCTGCCATCATATTAAACTCAGCCTTGCCAAAACCACGCTCCTAATATTGCGCTTCAAACCCTCTCTGGGTCCATCTACTCCACCACAGTTAACCACATCTCATTTCTCCTCCACCCCACCAGCTTATTGTGCCCTGGAAAAATTTTTGTGGATAAAAAACCCACTTCTTCAGATGCATGGAGATACCTTTATGTCTTCCTCCATATTGTTCCTTATGCTTAGTGCATCCTACAACCAATTTATCATGCCTCCACATCATAGGTTGCTGGTGAAAATATTCTTTGGGAAGGCTGAGCAGAGGCATAGCCACGGTGGGCTTGGGTTACCCATAATTAGCACCCGGGTGACCCAAATCTGAGCACCCGGCATAGTGCTTAAAGAGAGAAGAGTCACAGGTGGCTTCAGCCCCAGAAAAAGAATGTTTTAAAGATTGAGCCAGGTCGCTGAGGGGTGCAGTCTCATAGGAAAACTTCTGCTTCCTCACACTGTTCCACTCAGCTCTGCTTCCCCATCAGCACAGGCTCAGACTCTGCACCATGCCAACCAGCTCCAGTGACTGCCTCCTCATTGGCTGATTGTTTGGGAGCTGAGAGGCAATTAGGTTCTCGTCAGGCCCCCTCCCAACAGTGGGCAGAGGCAGGGCACACCTCCGCCAATGGAAGTAACCAGAACCAAGCGGTGTGTTCTGGAGTTGGAGCTTGCATCAATGCAGAACCCTTTTTGGTGTATGTTGTGTGCATCTTTTAGATCACAGGATCTTCTGGGAATATCTTTGAGGTGTTTAGTAGATATCTAGGAAATCACAAAGAATAAAGAAGAAAAAGAAGCATTTTTTTTTGCAATATAGTCCCACTTTATTAAATATTCTGAATCAGCCCAAACAACTGCCAGACCACAATTCCTATTGTCGTTTGTACCATATTGATGAATAATTATTATTATTGTATCTGCTGTAATTTGCCAGATATGCTTTGTGTGGGTGAATGCTCTCTCTCTCTCTCTCTGTTACTGATAGCCATTATAAGCGTGAGTTGTGTGTGACTAATGTATTTATTGTATTATGTGTCTGCTTCTGTCTCCTCTGTGACTTTCAAAAATAAAAAAATGAAATAGAGAAAAATGCACTGTGCCTTCCACTAAATCAGAGGAGGCAAAACTTTAGATACTTATGGATGTATATATGTGTAGTCAGGGCCAATGTTTATTTGCACCAAAATATGCAAATGGGCAACTGCATGCACAAAATATATAGTTATATGGTTGCACTCATAATTGCTTGTTTATGTCTGCATGTAATATTGGTCATGTGCAAAGAAAGTGCCTATTTTAAATAAAATATAGGGCTTTAAATGTTGGTGCTTATTATTGCTATAGATCTCTCTAATTTGCTTGTCATTGCAATTTTATTTGAGTTGGTAAAAATGGTATTATTTTTAAATGACTCAATTCATCTATTTTAGGCATCTGTATGCCCCCCTCACCATAGTACCTGAGCACTTCACACTCTAATATATTTATTCTCACAATACCCTGGTAAGGAAGGGCAGTGCTATTATCCCCATTTTACAGATAAGTAACTGAGGCATACACAGGTTAAGGGTACCCCCTATGACTTCACTGCAATCAGAGGTGTGACTGCAGCACATGCAGACAAACTTGAGCGAGGGTACAACCCTGACCGAGACAGCTCATGCTGCTGCAGCTTCACTGCTATTGCTATCTGAGCTAGCTAGATTAAAGCTAGCTCAGGTGTGCCTACACATGCTGCAGTCACACCTCTGGTTGATTGCAGACATATTCTAAATACATTTTTCTCAACGATAGGTCCGTGGACCAGTGCCAGTTCCTGAGATCTCCCTGACACAGTATAGGAAGGCAGTAAGCCAGTCCCTGGTATCAAAGAGGTTGAGATACACTACCCTAAGTGACTTACCCACGGTTACACAGAAAGGGTATGTCTATACCGCAATCACAGGGTGTGACTGCAGCTTGAGTAAACATACCCAAACTAGGTTTAATCTAGTCATATCAGCTAATCTAGCTGCAGGACAGTGCAGGCTTCAGCCCAGATTGGCCTCACGAGTAATTACCCAGGATTCTGAGTGTGCTTGTACAGATTCACTGCTCTGGGACTGGAGCTAGTTAGATTAAAGCTAGCTGGGATCTGTGCACTAAAACTGTGGTCCCCCCTTTGATTACAGAAGAGACATGCATAGAATAGAATAGAGTACAGTATAAACATACCTGAAGTCTGTGGTGAAGCAGGGGATGGACCCCTTCCTCCTATGTCCCCTGCAAGCCCCTTTACCACAGAACCAAGCTAAATACAGACAGAATACACACTTGCAGAACTATTTCTGATGAAATCAGGAAAAACAGGAAGCTAGAGCATCTGTCTGAAACAGGAAATCATGAAACAGCAGCTCACCCAGCATCCTGAAGAAAGTTTAACATTTTTGGAAGGAAAGAAACATTTTTCAAGTAATCTATGAAGGCGTTCCTTCCTGGAATGGCAGGAGCCAGATATATACCATGGAGCCCAAGAACAAATTTGATGATACAACTGATGATGGAATTTCAATGATTCACAGTTTTTGATTTGCCTGCTTCACTAGAAATTAAGACATTTTTAATAATATTTGAAATGCAAAACCTCCAGACACATTTTTGGCAAGTCAAGTGGCTTCCTGAGATCCACAAATTATTTTAAAATTAAACAAGGTATTTTTCATTATACTAAGGTTTCAAATAGATATAAAATATAATTCAGATGTGGCCATAAAATAAAAGGAAAATTATTCCACTCTTAAAACCTAGTTGTCTTCCAGCATCACCCACAATGGCTTGGCCCTTTCTATACATAAAAAACCCACAATCTTTTCTCTGAAGAGCTTTGCAATATGAGATTTATGGTAGGCTGGAGTATTACTTAGAAAAGCGTAACCATAGCTAGGTTGGTAAACTAGCTTCTCTCCTGTGAGGTACTGAGTACTTACTGTGAGGTGCTGTATAACCTCAGCTTCCTTTGTCTTTATATTTGCTCCTCTCAGGTACTTTAGAGGATGTTGAAGGCACTGGTACTTTGCAGGATTGGACCCATTAGATGTGAAAAAGCCTCGCTCTGTTTAAAGAATTTTGATACTTTTCTCTGTCTAATCTGAGCACATTTTATAGCCTTAGCATTCCTTATTGAATAAGCATGAACATTTTTTCATTAGCCTTCCCTTTATGACATACTGTACCTGGCAAACAAGCAAAAAACATTAATTTTCCCTGTACTTAACAAATATTCAGTAGTGATATGAAGCAGCAGGGGAGATGCAAAAGGAATAATAATTCCATTAAATGAAAAGCCTAGATAAAACCAGTTCATTTATGCCAAGGAAGGTGAAGTAATATGCATATATATGATAAAAATAAACTGATGAAATTTCTAATACCGATCTGAAGATTACAGCCAATTTGTTATTTATATGAAAATGACTCTGGGAAAAATGCTGCATCTGAGGCAGTTTCACCCAAAGTTTATATTTATTTCCTTTCTCCTATTGCATTTATGTTATGGTGACTTCCTAGCAGTGTCTACAGAGAGAGGAAAGTATAACTGAGGCCTGGCCCAACATGAATAATTAACACATAGAGGGAGGCCTTATTTTTTGGAAGATAGAATTAGGAAGGTAAATGAATCAGCAGGTTGAAAACAGGATGTTTGTGCTAAATAAGTTAAGTAAATAGGTCAGGAGTCTAAAGACAGAATGTCTAAGCCAACTAAGATAAGAGGGAGAACACCCAGAGAACTGTTTACTATGAACTAGATAATAAGGGACAAAATAAATTAGGAAAGTAGAGATGAGGTAAAGAGAAGGTTTAAACATGGACAGTGCGCGGACAGCGCATGCTGCACAGGGGTTGGTTCCTGCAAAGTAACCCAGCCAATCCAAAAATGCGTGATGCAATGTATAGTAAATGCAATGAGATGTGTAATGTATATAATGGGAGAGTGTTTCTGTGTGCCTTTGGAGCTGTGATGTACCCTGAAGCCATCCCCTCTGCGTTTGAGTCTGATAAACTCAGCATAGCGCTGCTGTATGCCAAATAAAGATCCCTGAGTGATGAAGGCTGGAGTCAAATTGAGTTCTTGGGAAACTGAGTGGGAAGAGATCTTGGAGGGAATCCCAACAGTGAGGGGTAGAGTCTGAAGGATCCCCTTGTGCCCTGGTTGTAATATACAAATGACTTACTCATCAATCTAGTTTATTCTACGTCTTTAGTTATGATGTTGCTGCATCATTTTTAAAATATTATAATTGAGTCTAATTTTACCACCCTTGCTCATAGTGAGAAGTACCTTACTCCCGAGTAGCCCCATTGGGCTAGACTGTGAACCACTTTCTCAAGCACTCACGCTAGCAGTCCCATGTCACTACTTACATGAGTAACTGCTCCTCAGTGTCAGGGTGGTAGAAGTGGACCCCAATTGAACCAGAGCTGCTAATTTTTCAAATCTGAGTGTCCCTGTCATATATTTGATTAGTTTTGACATAACAGAACAGTGTGGTCCACACAAAAAATGAACCACTGTCTCTGTAGTTTATGTATCTATTTTAAAGGAAGACTGGCATATTATAGAAAACTTGTAAGAAGAGACTGTATATACTGAAAGCAGAGTACCTACTGTAACATGTCATTTCTGTATTCCTTTTGCTGTTGAAAATTTGCCATTTTGCACCATTTTCCCCATAGGAGATTACATTTTTAGGACTCAAAACAACATCAACTATTCAGCTCATCAATGTTCATCTGCTAGATTAGTAGGAAATTGGCTACTAATACATATTAGGTTGAATTTCAGCCAAAATTCTGGCATTTGGTTTTGGCTAAAAAATGTTTCAAATACCTGTCTGATGCCAAATAGGTAGGATGAGGAGCAGCTCTCTCCCCATGGTACCAGCTGGCTTGGCTCCACCTCTCCCGTCTTCCTCATAGCCAGTTCATGTCAGACTTTCCCACAGCTGTTACCCATGCACACTACCCTCCTTTCATATCCTCTCAGTGGCATTCCTCTATCACCACTTTTCACTGGTATCTCCAATCCTAGAATGGTGTTCAGGAAGCCTGGGAGACTGCAGGTTTGAGATGAGCCTGTAGTCTTTAAGGAGACTAGTTGTCTTGCTCACTTTTGCAATCTATATTTTTAAAACTATTATTTTGCCACTATCAGTACATTCAGTTGCAAAGAAAAAGATATGGAAGATCATCATTGAGTCTTACTTATGATATAGATTGTTCATATAGTGCAGCAATAGGTGGCAAAACAGCACCTTTAATGCTAAGCTAATGCTATAAACCAGGGGTAAAAAACACCCAGCCAGTGGGCTAGATCTAGTCTGGCATTTATGTCATCTGCATCACATTTTCAGATTCTGTTGTTGGCACCTATTTCAACTACTTGTCGAGCTGATGTGATAGCTATGAGAAAGGCCATTTTCATGGATAGGTTTATATATACACAGGTGGCTCAAATGGAGAGTTGATGAAGCAGTGTAGAACAAAGCTAAGGTCCCAAGGTGGGGTTGGATCTTGAACCTCAGGGGTATAAATTTTGGAGGACCTTAAGAAATCATTTTATAATCGGGTGGGTAAAAACCAAATGGTCTTCTATTTTTCAGGGGAAGGCAGTGATGGCAGCCAAGTGTACATGAATAGAGCTTGAAGAGAATCCAGATTTCTTGAGTTTGAGCATGTAGTACAGAATGAGTGGCAAAGGAGTGTGGAGCTCTGAAATATGTTTGGTATTGCACCAGGTCTGGAATCTTTTCCATTTGTGTCAGTAAGTCTGATGGGTGGTTGAATGTCTACTATTTAAAAGAATTTCTTTTGCCTCCATAGAGCAGGTCATCTCAGGAGCCTGGAACCACGAAGGAACCAAGCCTTCAGATGGAGAATCTCCAAGTTGGGGTGGAGAATTGTGCTGGCATACTGAGAGATGAGGTGTGGCTCCAGGTGAAGGGTTATTGGAAGACAGACTACCATGCACAAGAGATTAAGGGTATCATATGTGTCAGGGCCAGGTCGGAGCTATCAGAATGACTCTGTCCTGTTCTACTTGTATTTGTGAAGTACTCTGAAAAGACGGGGAAAGGGTGGAAAGGCATATAGCAGAGGTATATTACATGCAATAAGGAAGGCATCTCCAAAGGATTGGTGGCTGAGGCCCTTCCTTGTGCAGAAACAGGGATTTTCAGGGGTGGCTAATAGGTCTATTCTTGGGAACCCCATTGGTTGAAAATTCCTGAAGCGTTATCATGTCTATCTCCCACTCATGATCTTGTAAAAACTTCCTGCTCAGGGATTCTGCTGTGGTGTTTTGGTGGCCAGATAGGTATGTGGCAGTGATATGGACACCGTGTCGGACGCACCAGTTCCGCAATTTTATGGCCTTGGCCTGCCTCCCCCTTTGCCGGTTGATATAAAACATGCAGGCAACATTGTCTGTCATTATTCTGATGCTTGTGTTCTTGATTAATGGAAGAAAATGGAGGCAGGTATTGCAGACTGCACATAGCTCTAGAAGACTGATGTATAGATTCTAAAGGAGACATGTGCCCTGTATTGTGTGGTTCTGTAAATGTGCTCCCCAATCAGGGACGGAGGTATCAGACATCTGGAACAAGGACAGAGGAGGTTGGAAAAAGAGGATTCTGCTACAAACATTCAGGGACTTTGTCCACCATTCTAATGGGACTTTGATCTTGAGTGGTACAGATAGTGATTAGTTCAGGTTGTGTCTATGTAGCAAGTAGACCATTTGAAGCCTGCGCTGCAAGCAGCGCATATGCAATCTGGCATGTTTCATTACGAATGTAGTTGCTGCCATATGACCAAACAATTGCATGCAAGTTCTGGTGGAGGTCTGTGGACTGGTTTGAACCTTGGAAATAAAGCTGACAATTGTGTTGAATCTGTGATTTGGAAGGAAGACTTTGGCCTCTATTGTGTCCAGCTGTGCTCCGATAAATTCAAGTTGTTGTACTGGCATCAGTATTGATTTTTGCATGTTTATTTTGAGACTTAGGCTGGAGAAGAGATTCGCTGTCCCTTCTATAGCCTCAAGCTTGTTGTGTTGAGATGGGGCCTTTATTAGGCAATTGTTGAGTTGTGGAAATATCATGACTCCTTGTTTGTGATGGTGCGCTGCCACAACTGCTAAGGCTTTGGAAAAAACTCTTGGTGCTATGGAGAGGCCAAAGGGTAGTATCTTGTATTGATAATGGTCCAACCCCAGGCAAATTTGAGAAGAGGTCTAGCCTCTTGTGGCCGAAGAGGTCTAGCCTTTTCCATTCTTTTTATTGTAGGGGGTTGTCTAAGAGTGATGTTGTCTCCCTTTCTCATTCACTGCATTAACTATGAGGGAATTTGGGGTAAGGTGGGACAATAAAAACTCCATGACTTTTGCAGCAACATAGTATTTTTTGTCCCCCTGCTTGATGGTTGGTGGTATGGACACAGGAGCCTGCCAAATCACCTTAGCTGGATCCAATAAGTTGATTGGAAGCCCGATTATTGCCAATGCGGAGGCCTGCAAGATGTCTAATAACTTATGTTGTTGCTCACAGACTTCCTCCAGTGGGATTCTTCAAAAGAGTTCTTGAAAATGCCTGAATTCATCTGCAGCCATATGAGGTGGTGGCATAATTTACTTGTCTGGAGAATATGAGATGTTGGCTGGCGGTGCGCCTTCTTCCTCTAGTTCCTCCTCTTCTTCCTCCAGAGGCTCCATCTCTGGCTCTGGAGGCCTGGAGACTGAGGAAGATGGAGAACAGCTACGTAGGGCCTTCCTATCAGTGGGTGGTTTAGGAAAGGGTTGCCTATATTCTGGCCATGGGTCCCAATAAGGCTGTTGTAGGGGGGATAGGCATACTAGGTGGATCTATGGGTTCCCATACCTGGGACCTGCTTCAGTTATGGATTTGTATGGGATTCGTGTTGAGCCATGCTGTGGTACGATGGAAAGGTGCACAGTGCAGTGGAATATCATTGTCCTTCTCTTCTTCTTCCCCACCGGAGAAGGGGGGGCAGTTCAAGGAGATGAGGGAGAGTGACAGCTTCTGTGGTGCCAGCGGATTTGCTGGTGCTGAAGTTTCTCCCATGCCAATGGCTTTGTTGGTGTCGAGGCACTCAGAGCCATATGTTTCAGTAAAGAAGACGGAGCCGACTTGGAGGTTTTTACCTTTGTTGGTCTTGTGGCGGAACCCCTTTATGTAGTCCTGCCCTCTTAGGGTCTTTGGACCTATAAATAGCGCTAGTTCCGGAGGTACTTGGGAAGACAGAAGAGCCAAGTCTCAGTGAAGAAGATTTGGAAGCCACCAGTCTTGCTGGGGATGGTCTTTTTTAGGGTGGCTCCTTGGAGGATGAATTTGGGGCATGCTTCTTGTCATCTGGACGAGAGACAGAAGACTTTCTCTTTGCAGTGCTCATGGAGTGGGGGGCGTTAGTTGACAATACTGAGGGAGAGCATAGCGGCAGAGGAGAGGTCTCAGGACCAGGATCTGAGGTGGGTCATAATGTGGTCTCCATCATGATCAACCTTTGTTTGAGGTCCTGGGCTTTTCTGGCCGGTGCTTTCAAGTTAAGGCAATGGGAGCACTGCTGTGGTATGTGCCCGTCTCCCAGGTACCAAATGCATTGGGAGTGCTTATTGCTCATGGGAATGGCCTCACAGCAAGAGAGGCACCTCTTAAACCTGGGGGATCCAGGCATAGCCCCGTATGGGGAGAACTTCCCTATAGGGAAGCAACAGAGGGTCCTGTGGCACCTTTAAGCCTAACAGAAGTATTGGAGCATAAGCTTTCTTGGGTGAATGCCCACTTCATCAGACACCTTGCGAAAGCTTATGCTCCAATACTTCTGTTAGTCTTAAAGGTGCCACAGGACCCTCTGTTGCTTTTTACAGATTCAGACTAACACGGCTACCCCTCTGTTACCTATAGGGAAGGACTCTGGAATCTATACTAGGTGAAATAACAAGGAGAAAAGAATGGAAAGAAAATATTTTTGGGGGGGGGCAATAAAAGAAGGAGAAAACAGCTAATAACTACCAATAAACTGAAACCTATAACATCTACAGGCACTATGACTAACGAAACTCTAGCTCTGTTGAGTTTCCTTCCCAGACCGAGAGCAGTTGAGAAGGAACTGAGGATGATTGGACTGCACAGCGCTATATAGACACCGCTTGAGGCATAAGACAGGGAGGAGCACATGTGCAGCCCAACAGACACTGGTAGTGAAGATCTCTGATCCCAGAGGCATGGATGCCAGTAGATCTAAAATGGAGCAACCACAGGGGCACCACTTGAAGAAGAACTTCTCATTTTTTTTACTGTGGGATGTTTTGTCTGAGTAAATCATGAAGAATCGGTCCCTGCTTCTTAACACAAAGATTTAGTTTCTGCACCCACCATTCCCTAGACCTCCACTCTAAATTAGGATGACAAGTTAAAATGGTTTTCCAGAATCTGTCAAGGATGCTAATGATCAGTGAATACACCCAGTTGTTCTCATGCTTCATAGGCTCATGGAGGTTATCTTATTTCCAGTTTCAATATCAAAGTGACAGTGCTTGTTTCTTCTGATGTGTATAGATATATTTGTTAAGTCTTTATTTTGCTTCCTTAATGTTGGGGATTTTTAAATCATTGTATCATTAGGAAATCATTAATAAAATATTTCAGTCCCCAAAAATATGTTTTAAGACCCTATGAAAAACAGGGCCCAATCTTGTACCACTTATACCAGAGGAAAAATTTCCATTGATTTCAATAGAAGCAGAATTGGACCAATAAACAGCGGGTAAAATTTTCCCTCTTGAAGGAATAGGCATAACAAAAGAATACGAGACACTGTTTTTAAAAAAAAATTATCTCTAGCTGAGGTAACAAGAGGAGAATCTGCACTGAAACCTGAAAAATTGTCGTATCTGTGGCTAAGACGTAGGAGTTATCATTTATTTCTAGGGGGTGGTTTGTGTCTGTTCTCTAATTTAATATTTTTAATTGCTTTATTCTTTGTCATTAATTTCTCCTACCTCGTGTTTTGCATATTCTAACTTGAACAGACTCTCTAGATCGGTTCAGCAATCACATGACAGAACGTGTGTTCTCCTGTCTCAGTTCCTCAGAAGTAAAGTTGCCTCCTGCTGCGTTTTGCAAATGGCTTGCTAAATGGAAGGATTTGGGTTCAGAACCCTGCCAGGCTCTTTATATGCTGATACCTGAAGTTGCCAAGGCTGATCTCCTTAGAGGCTGTACAACTATCTGCCCACTCTATCTTCAAATGGGCAGGAGTTACATTAAATAGGCAGGGGTTCCCTCTGGATTGTGCTTGCCAGCTGTCCAAAAATGTTCCACTTGGACTACTTTGCTAACTTACAGCACTGAACAAGAAATGGGAATAGATGGGGGTGACCCATAGCAAGGGCAATTTACCCTTTCATTCAAGAATGGAAAAGACAAAATGCAGAACACAGAATGATGCATATTTACAATCCTAGAATATATAATTTGTCAAAATCATGTTCTTTTTAATACCTTATTAGGCTCCTTTGCCAGCCTTAGGCACCAGTTGTTCTTATGGTAATTAAGGCCTCCTGGTGTCAGGGTACCTTCTTCTTTTCAACAATATCACTCTTCATTTTGAATTGCAGACTGCAAAAAGTAACCTGATTCCCAAGGCAGTTGTTTTTACAATATTTCCCTATCAACTTTGGAAAGAATAGTGTGAAATACTGTGAGTGCTGTACTTTTATTTCTGATATTGTCTATGGCTATCCTATATCCATGTATATGAATGATTTCCAATAACCCAGCAAATAAGTTATAGATAGCATAAATAATTTAGGATGGGTTTGTAGAGAGGGGTGAAGAAAAAGATTAGAAAGAGCCCAAAGAAATGCAAAACCAATCTGGTTAAATTTACTGCATTAAAACAAAGATGCAGGTGTGATTTTTACATGCACATGAGGATTTGAATCTACTGATCTTTGCTACTCACTTTGATGATATAAAAAAACATGAAACCATTATCTAAAGTAAATATGTGACCTGATGGCAGGATCCAGTTGGTAAGCTGGGGAATCCAGGCTGTATTTCTGATACTGAGAGGAGATGTAGGGAGATATTATATTAAATAAAACCATGGCGTAAAGAACATTAATACAAATTTTTCACCTCTCAATATTTTACTATGCAGGCTATGTCTGTGACATCCTCCTTTTTGTGCATGGACTTCTTGTAATATTTAGATTTTCATTTTTCCTTGTGCTTATGTTAAAATTCATATCACATCATAGGTTGCCTCTATTGAAAACCTGTGATATGCTTTATCTGATATGTTACTGTGCACAGTTTTGGTAGCACTTAACTCACCTCCATTGATATTGTTGAAGTTTCATGCTAAGCCTTCATACTGTTCTGTTTTTGTGTAATCCTTCCAGTAATGGAGCTAATTCAACTATATTCATACTGACAAGGAAAGACGCCTACTAAGGTAAAACTCAATTACCTTTTCTATTCCTTTTTTTCCATTGCTGTCTGTGCATAGTCTTTTATCTTTTTCACAATAAATAGGTAGCTTATTCAAATTTAATAGACACTACAGCCCTCCTCTTTTCCCTTCTCCCCCTGCACTTCCCAGACCATCTCAGGAGATGTTCACTCACCTCTGAATACTACCCTAACAGTAGTACAAGTACAGGAAAAAATGTAGTAATTGCATGAAAGCTACAGTAAAGGCCTAATGAACATTATGTTTATGAAAAATGTAGCTCTGATTCCGAATTGCACTTCAGTAAATTATACAAATTAAATATTCATTACTTTGTACTTCATTAGTTCACATTTGGAACACTTTCTCTTCATTACAATAGCCTGGGGTAAAGGTTTTTTTTAATACACTTCATTCTGTTATTTTTCAGAAACTCTTTAGTTACAATGTTAGTGCAAAGTTGTATTTATTTCATAGCAGCCCATAACATTCATATTTTTAAAAGGCTGAATATTTTCTCCCAAAGAATAAAATGAATGTGCATTATTTGTTCAGCGAGTTCCTATTTCAATAGTCAACCAAACTAAATATTTAAACACTTGGCTCTAATTTTCAGTGGAAATTTGTTTATTGATCATATTCCCATTCAGAATGAATTGCTATTTCATTAGCATGGAGCCTGCCTGACCAACAATAAAGGCACAAAGGATGTGTTCTTACTGTTTTGGTGTGATATTTCTTTGGCTTGTTAGTTGCCTTGTTGAGTGTGTAATACCCTGCACTCTTGGTGTAGGAGGTAGCTACTAATGCTCAGCACTCAGAAAAGCAGAAGGTATTATGGTGGTGTGACCTTAAGCACCTCTGTATTCACATACTACGTACTTACATACTACTGCAATGATGTTTGTCCAAAACATGCCTTGTAAGGTATCATTTGAAAACTAATCGCACACTGGTCATTAATATCTTTGTAAAATCTGTATGTTAACCTTATATGTGAACAGGGTCGGCTCCTGGCACCAACCTGGCAAACAGGTGCTCGGGGCGGCCACTCCGGAAAGGGGCGGCAGGTCCAGCTATTCGGCGGCAATTTGGCGGACGGTCCCTGACTCCCGCTCGGAGCGAAGGACCTCCCGCCGAATTGCCGCTGCAGATTGCGGCTTTTTTTTTTTTTGGCTGCTTGGGGCGGCCAAAACCCTGGAGCCGGCCCTGTATGTGAAGTTATGGATTCCCTAGGCAATTTAGTCCAGTACTTAACCATCCTGACAATTAGGAAGTTTTTCCTAACGTCCAACCTAAATCTCCCTTGCTGCAATTTAAGTCCATTGCTTCTTGTCTTCTCCTCAGAGGTTATGAAGAACAATTCTTCTCCCTCCTCTTTGTAACAACCCTTTATGTACTTGAAACCTGTTAAGTCTTCTCTTTTCTAGACTAAACAAACCCAATTTTTTCAGTCGTCCCTCATAGGTCATGTTTCTAGACCTTTAATCATTTTTGTTGCTCTTCTCTGGACTTTCTTCAATTTATCCACAGCTTTCCTGAAATGCGGTATCCAGAACTGGACACAATACTTCAGTGGAGGCCTAATCAGTGTGGAGTAGAGTGGAAGAATTACTTCTCATGTCTTGCTTACAACACTCCTGCTAATACATGCCAGAATGATGTTCCCTTTTTTTGCAACAGTGTTACTGTAGACTTAAGTTTAGCTTGTGGTCCAATATGACCCCCCAAATCCCTTTCCGCGGTACTCCTTCCTAGGCAGTCATTTTGCATTTTGTATGTGTGCAATTGATTGTTCCTTTCTAAATGAAGTGCTTTGCCTTTATCCTTATTGAATTTCATCCTATTTACTTCAGACCATTTCTCCAGTTTGGCCAGGTCATTTTGAATTTTAATCCTATCATCAGAAGCATTTGCAACCTCTGTGAGCTTGGTATCATCCAAAAGCTTTATAAGTGTATTCCTTATGCCATTATCTATGATGAAGATATAGAACAGAACCGGACCCAGAACTGATTCCTGTGGGACCCCACTCATTATGCCCTTCCAGCATGACTGTGAACCACTGATAACTACTCTCTGGGAATGGTTTTCCAACTAGTTTTGCACTCACCTTATAGTAGCTCCATTTAGGTTGCATTTCCCTAGTTTGTTTATGAGAACGTTATGCAAGACAATATCAAAAGCTTTACTAAAGTCAAGATATCCAACGTCTACTGCTTCTCCCCCATTCACAAGGCTTGTTACCCAGTCAAAGAAAGCTACTAGGTTGGTTTGACACAATCTTGGCAGTTTCAGCTGAGTTTCACCTAGGATACGTCTACACTTCGACCTGGATCTGTGATTCCCAGATGAGGCGATATACCCACACTAGCTCTGATGGATTAGCCCTGATGAAAAACAGAGTTGCAGCAAGCCACCCTGAGCATGGACCCATCTGAAATGATAGGCATGTACTTGGGGAAGCTAGCCCACCATGTCTATACTCTACTTTTAGTATACTAGTTTAATCAGAGCTCATGGGGTTTGTTTCCTTGAGCTGGGAATTACACCGCCAGCTCAAAGTGTAGATGTACCCGTGGAATTTTGGAGTTCACTACAACACAAAACTGCCAAGATCTTTATTGTTCTCACAGTACCTACAGTTTTCTAAACACTTTGTGGATAGATGTGAAGGCAAGGTCCCTGCCCTGAAGCTCTTACTGTCTCAATCGGCAACACACAAACAAGGGAGGGACGTATTTGCCATAGATGCCAAATTCTGCACCGCTCCATGCATGACATTTCTCACCAGTAGAAATGGTTCTTCATATCCCCCTAAGAGTGGCCTTGAGCAGTAGCAAGGGGTGTGTGAGTGTGTGTCAGTCAAGGCTGGGGGAAGCAGTAGCCTATACATCTCAAATCAAGGAAGCAGGGGGAAGGTTGCAGAGCTAGGGGTGACTAGGGTTGCCAACTGTTTAATTGCACGAACCCAAACACTCTTGCCCTACCCCTTCCCCAAGACCATGCCCCTGACCTGCCCCTTATCTGAGGCCCTGCCCCCACTCACTCCATCCCCCCTCCCTCTGTCGCTCGCTCTCCCTCACCCTCACTCATTTTCACTGGCCTAGTGCAGAGGGATGGTGCAGGCCCTGGGCTGGGGTGGGTGGGGCCAAGGGATTTGGAGTGTGGGAGGGAGCTCTGGGCTGAGGGGATGAGGGATGTGGGCGCCGACTGGGCGGTGCTAACTCAGGCAGCTCATGGAAGCATGTCCCTGCGGTTCCTAGGCTCAGGAGCAGCCAGGTGGCTCTGTGCGCTGTCCCTGCAGCTCCCATTGGCCATGGTTCCCAGCCAATGGGAACATAAGAACAAAAGAACATAAGAATGGCCGTACCGGGTCAGACCAAATGTCCATCTAGCCCAGTATCCTGTCTACCGACAGTGGCTAATGCTAGGTGCCCCAGAGGGAGTGGACCTAACAGACAATGTTCAAGTGATCTCTCTCCTGCCATCCATCTCCATCCTCTGAGCTGCAGAGTTGGTGCTCGGGGCAACGGCAGCGCACAGAGACCCCCTGGCCGCCCCTGCTCCTAGGAGCCAGAGGGACATGCTGGTCGCTTCCGGGAGCCATGCGGAGCCAGGGCAGGTAGGAAGCCTGCCTTAGCCCTGCTGCGCTGCTGGCTGGACTTTTAGCTGCCTATTCAAATCTCCCGGACTGATTTCAGTAGCCATCGGGAGATTGATTCTGATTCCAGGAGACTCCTGGCCAATCTGGGAGGGTTGGCAACCCTAGAGGTGACTGGGCACTTGGAGAACCCCGTGGTACCAGAGTATTAGAGAGCACTGGGGGGCAGATTGGAAGGGGAAAGAGCATCAGAGGTTGTTTGCAGAGGGGAAAAGGGTGGCTGACGCTGAGGGTGCCTGGGGTTATTGGGGAAGCATGGGAAGGAGTGAAACGCCCCATCCTATCCCACTTCCAATTACGCCCCTTCTGTGACTATCCCTACGCCTGCTCCCATTCCCTTAGCCTGCCCCCCTCTCTCGCCTATGCCTCACCTCTAGGACCCAGTCAGTGATGAATCTGCCAGCCTCCTTCTCACCAGCTGACTCTGAGCTGTCTGGGCATCTCCAGGAAGAGCACTGAGAGTTCATGAGAGATAGTCTTCCTGTCCTCCTGGCTGGCTCCTGGTGCCACATCTGCCCTCAGTGGCCAGGAGGAGCAATTGCATGCCATCCCAGTGGCCCTGCTGGATGTGTGAGTTCCCAGGAGGGCTGTGGGAACGTATGGGGGAAGGGCAAGTGAGCCTCATGGTCAATGTGTGACACTTGGCAGTACTGGGACCACGCCCTTAATGAATAAGAATCTACCCTAGTCCCTACAGCATGAATGTGCTTATTCCTCAATAAAGGCACTTTTCCCCAACACTCAAGTTTTATTACACATAGTGTAAAGGTTGTGGGCCAGATCCTTGGCCCTGCACCAGATGACTTGCACCATGCTGATGGCCCAAAACAGCTGTAAATCAGGTAGACCTACTCCTGCCTAGGGGAAATCACTTGGTGGCATAGAGCCATTACAGCAGCTCCTCTGCCTCCTCTACCCATGGCATAAGGGGTGTGTCAGGAAAAGGGGAAGTGGCCAGGCCATTCCCCTGCGCCTCTCATCCCCCATGAACAGAACAGTCTCCTGGGGTTGCTGGTAGCTAGAAGTAAGTTAAAGTACCCCTAACACCCTCTAATTTACTCTGAGGACCCGCTTGGTCGTTGGCAGGATCAGGGATTGTAAAGGTGGGGGTAACACCTCCCCCCCACACACATACTCTCTCTCTATCGTGGAGCACAGGCTGACCAAACCTATGAATCTGTACCTGTTTTCGTGGTTTGAAGAGATGCTGAACCATTTAAATATGGATTTAGGCACCTAACTTTAGGCACCCAAGTTTGAAAATTTTGTCCTAAGTAACTTACTCAGTTCACATATAGGAAGTCTGTGGCAGAAACAGGAAATGAACGCAGGTCTTGTGACTTTACTTAACAACAAAACCCTGCTCCCCCACACAGTCCCCAATTTCTACCAGTGGTTCTCAAACTTTTGTACTGGTGACCCCTTTCACATAGCAAGCCTCTGAGTCCAACACCTCCCACCCCCTGCTTATAAATTAAAAACACTTTTAAATATATTTAATACCATTTTAAATGCTGCAGGCAAAGCGGGGTTTGAGGTGGAGGCTGACAGCTCATGACACCCCCCCCCATGTAATAATCTCACAACCCCCTGAGGTGTCCCACCTCCCAGTTTGAGAACCCCTGCTCTATACTAACATTGATGCAAAGTATAGTGGTTTTTAACCATTACTGTAGACTACGCTACCATATTTTTAAAAATAAGGCTATGACTGAAACTGTGGGTGTTTCTTGGTCTTAATCCTGCTTCAACCATTATGTGCTGTGTAACTTTTGGCTAGCTGTTTGACCTCCTTGTGCCTCTGGCAATGCAGGTGGAAAATTGGGCAGGAAACAGGACTTAGCTGAAAAGAAACCGGTGCATATGTACTCAGCTTTCCTGGATTAATACATTAGAAACAGGGAAACCTTACATCTGACCAATGCTGAGATGTATGTGTATATTGTTGCTGAATATAAATTCTCCCTTTTGTCAGAGTCACATCAAACATGGTGTAATTCTACCTCATCAAAATCAAAGTATACATGTACACTGTTCATTTTACTAATTTTGTCAGTTCCCAGGCCATTATTAGAGGTTGGGGAGACAATGACAAGGAGAAGCAGAAATCAGTGTATCTAGGGCCTTCTCCAGAAAGAAACGTTCATTCAAGTAATCCTGATTTACATGAGAAGTCTCTTTGGGAATATACACTAGGATCACTTATGTGGTGTACAAACTGTGTGTGTGAAAAAAGCTGCAGAATCAGGTTCCAATTTTTACAGCTTGTGGACAGGAGGACTACAAAATAGTTATTATTTGCTACATGTTTTCAGCATTTAGTCATTTTATGGTTAGCCAGTTCTGAATACCAGATAAACCTGGTGAAACTCTATTCATGAAGGTACCTTCATTAATGAAATGCTTAATACAAGAAATCTATAAAACCTATGCTTGTAGGCGTAGTGTGAAAATTAACAGCATCCCAGTGTATAAATAACACGACATGAGCATTAACAGATGAAATCAATATCTTCTGCAAGGTACTTACACAGCTTGAGGCAAAACTCAGGGTGGTTAACGAACACCCTTGTGTGTATTATCCAGTGATCAAATATTTTTATTATCAGATGAGCTTGCCAACATTGTAGAATGCAGTTATAATTGTGAGCTCCATCTATGATGTCTATTCTAATTAAAAATAAAGGCTTAAAACAATGCAATAATTGTGTCTTTTTTCTCTTCTTTTGTAAATCATAATAGATGTAATCTTATGCTTACTGTTCATCTCAACTGTACCCAACAAGATGAATGCCATGTTTATTTAGATATGCTTTAAAAATGTTTGGAAATGACATGCCCTAAAATGGAACTTGTACTTCACCATCAGTGTTCCAGGGAGGTGAGGAATAATTTGTAATTGACAAGGACAATGAAAAAATAACATACTGCACAGCACTGTCATTTGAAAGGGTTTTTTTATTCAAAGTCCTTTATTAAATGTCAAGATGCAAAAACATAAGAACTAGGGGTTGTCTCATTGAAGACAATTCTTCTTACTGGAGCAGAAGAGCTTGTTCTCTCTTCCTGCATATGTCTTTTCCTTGTAGGACAATATTGGTTTTCTTTTTTCCTATTAGTAGTCGGCCTCTTGCCTATATATAATAAATAAGATCCAGCTGGGAGATGTGAAATTTACCTTCCCAAGGGTCCATGACTAGGGCTGTGGCAATTATTCAGAAAAGTCACGGAGGATGACTGAAGAAGGCAAAAGTCATGAAAAATATAGTTAAAAAAATATGAAAAGTCACAGGAAATTTATTTTGCTCAGCCGTTCTTTTGCTATCACAAGAATGGTACATGTTTTGTGATAAGGGTTATTATCACATCATGATCATCCTGACCAGGCTTCGATTTTGAAGACCGAACCTTGCTCTTCAAATGAAAAAAAAAAGGAAAAAGATGTTTGTTTTGTTTTCTTTTCTTGAAATCTGGTTAACCCTCACATCCCATTTGAGAGTTAAGGGTTTTGTCCTCTGAGTCACCATAGTGCTGTCAATGAGATGATGTGCTTTTTTACTCTCCAAAACATCCCAGAGTTTAACTTTGCAGCTCTCAAGAAAGTTTGTTCAACTGTCCCCATTTCTTCTATTCACAAACAAAAAGATCAGGAGTTAAGGATAAGTTTTAAGAAAGATTAAAATCACATACAAAAGGTATGCTACTGCTTACTGTAGCATGTGAGCATCTTACAAAATTCTGAAGTGTACACATAAATATGTTTGTCTCTCTGATTATCCCTTCCTTCTAGTCTGCAGGGACCCGCCTTGTTTGTTTGGGGTTTGTTTGCTTTTTCTTTTTGGTGGTGGTAGTGTGGGAAAGCAGGGCTGCTGAAGTGGGGTTTGCATTTGTTTGCTGAGGTCTGTGGTCAGGCTGATCTCTTCCAGGAGAGAGCTCTGGTTTTGTGTGCTAACCACTGAAGAACCTCCTGGCTTCCTACTACATGAGCAAAACTTCCCTCCCAAGGAAGTTATATTTCCTTCTATCTTGCCTATATCTATATTTACCAAACCCCTAATCCAGCAAAGCACTTAATGTTGAAGACAAATGTTTTTAGCATTATACTGGAAATATCAGCAAATATGATGAAATGAAGCTCTATTATGCTTGCATGGACGAGAAGGGACGGTTTGCTATTGCTTTCAGTGTAAGATTGGGCCCATGATCGTGAATTTAACAGATAGCAGAATAAAGGTAGTCTGAGCAACTGCAAATCTTGCATTTCCTAACTTTGGAATGCTTGACTTTTGCAGCCTAAATAACAGCCTTTTAATTTTTTTTCTCAATGTCATATGATTTTTTTAAGCAAAAAAATTCTTATTATGTGGAACTGTAATAACTTCTCCAACGTGCATCATAAGCAGCTGTGGCAGAATTCAATTTTCTTTTCACAGTTTCAACAGACAATATTAAGGTTTATTTTTCAGCATTTTTTCAATTTTTGTCTATTTAAATTTTCACAGTTGTAGGAAATGATGGGAGGGTGTCAGACCATGGGACAGACAATAATTATTTAATGACTGTAAACGTTGCGATTCAAAAAGCTGAAGCTTTAAACCACAAATTGTCAACATCACAGCAACATAAATATTCTTTAATCAAACTCTAATAAGTTCTCAAGCAGCACTTTTCTTTCATTGCCTAGCTATACATTTTACTTATCAATGAAAATATTGTTGTCAGTTTGTGTGTGTGTGTGTGTGTGTGTGTGTGTACTGAAATTGATGTTTACCGATAAAATTGATGTTTACTGACATTTACGGATAAAAATCTAAGCCTTCCATATCTAATTGTAAGCAGTTTGTATTCTGACCCTTCAGGGCTGCAGCATAGACTTCTATCACACGAACTACATGGCTAATTATGTACCTTGTAGGAGGAGAAGAGGGGGATTGGACTGCTGTGTCCCTGTGTTGGGTCTAAGGGAGGGATAATTGGACAGCCCAGCCTGGCCTCCCTCTCTCTCCCCTTTTGGGTGTTTTGGGGAACACCTTCCCCATGGGGAGCCCCCAGAGGGGGATGAGCCACATGCTGAGTCTACAGGGTGCTTGGAGACTGCTTGCCCTGGCTCTTGCTCTCTCTCTCTCACTGTCCCCCTTCAGAGCTGGCCTGGAAGGCTCCAATCCCATGTGATGCCCCAGAATGGGGGGTGGGGACGGCACTGAGCCACTGGGGCCAAGTGGTAGCTCTGGGAAAAGGTGTTTACAGTGGTGAAAAGCCCAGTTTCTGCCCCATGTAGAATTCCCGGAGAGGGCACTGGACACTGAGGCTATGTACCAGGTGCAGGATGGGTGATCCCAGCCTAGGTCTCTCCCTACACCACCGCCACAGCTATTCTGGCAGCTCCCTTATGTTCCCTGTATCGCGCGTGCTGCTTCTGCCTTGGTGCTAGTGTGGCCCAGTTTGAGAATGTTCATGTGTTTAGTTATAATTTTGGCAGGCTGCCAGCAGTTTCCAGAGGAATGGAAGTGAGAGAAGGGAACTGGTGGGTTTTAGAAATTTATATCTCAGCAAAAGCTGAACACAATTTCATGGGATGAATAAACGGCATTTGGGTAGCCGTAGGGTATTTTTCCTGCAGAATATCAAAGCCTGAAGCAAATAATGGAGGTGGGAGAGCTTCTCTAAGAAAAGGTTGCAGGAATCCTTTATAATGGGAAGGGTTAAGAACAACTTAAATATAGGGGTCCCTACTGGGTTCCCCTATAATATGTGTGAGTAGTGAATGGATATATTTCTGGGCATCAAATGCAAAGTGCTCTTATAAACCTACAAAATGGTTATTGTATAGGTCTAAACTCTGGAAGACATTTTCAGTAGTGACAAGAAGCCTAGAGCTATTTGCCTTTCTGTGCTCATAGACATATGACAGGAAGAGATCTCAGTTACTTTAGGTTGCATTTTTTAATTTTTCTAGGTCTACAATACCTACTTAAAATACTGACTTGTGATGCCCAGTTCAATTATTATCTGATTTCATACACATGACAAATACAATATTGTGACCTCTTTCTCTTTTTCAAGACACCTCCCACTCGCATACTTGTAAAGATGAAAATGGAGTTCCCCTTTTTTAAAATTTCTCTTCACTCCTGCAGAAGATTTCAAAGGCATAAATTAGATGAGACCAGAACAGCTTTGTAATATCTCATCTTTCCCTGAAAATGATAAGAAATCAGATAGCAAATCCCTCAAGCAGAGTGCATTAAAGGTGACAGAACAAAGATCTTGTGGAGACCTCATCAAACGCAGACAATATGCAGCATTAATTCAGTGTCCATTCTGATTCCTTGCACTCAGATGGGAAATGAGGCTTGAGTGACAACTTTATTTAGTAAGTCACCGGCTGCTGAAAATTTTATGAAATGATGCAACTTACATGCAAAACAGCGGGGAAGGAGGGAGGTTAGTAGCAGTTCCTGATAAGATACAGTGAAAATGTGAATAATTCTCATTAGATATCAGTTAATAAAGGGCATGAAATATAAATTAGTTGCAAGCCTGTTCTGCATAAAACTGGCTTTGTGTTTGCAGTAGTAACCGTATCACAATACCTTTATTAATATTGGATCTCTTTTATTGTCATGTCTGCTGTTTTACACCATTAGCTTTGGAATAATAATAGTTTGTATCACTTTGACTTCATCAAAAGCTCGCCCTTATTGTTTAGACTGTTAGCCTTTCCAAATTGCTCACAACTGGGGTGCTGAGATTTGGTGGTTTTGTTGCTGGAGTCATCATCTTAACCAAAGCTGCATTTTCAGATGAAGATTTCAAGCTTCATTCAAAAATCAGAGCACTAGTACAATGACCTGAGACCTGCAAAAGGGCAATTATATTAAATAATACATGGAGATATACCTATCTCATAGCACCAGAAGGGTCTTTGAAAGGTCATCAAGTCCAGCCCCCTGCCTTCACTAGCAGGACCAAGTACTGATTTTTGCCCCAGATCCCTAAGTGGCCCTCTCAAGGACTGAATTCACAACCCTGGGTTTAGCAGGCTAATGCTCAAACCACTGAGCTAATACTAGATTGAAGCCAAGAGAGAGATAGATATAAAGAAGGTAAAGGAGGCATGTGGCTCTGGGCAATATAGTGAATATCATTCATATGCAAGGTGTCAAGGTTGCATTTGAGGCTGAAAGCAGGAAGAGCTTCCCCAAAGCCCTGTTGTAATAATAGCAATCCTTTAAAAATAATTTACCTATTAATATTATTAATAAACCTATTTAGGTTTAATGCTTATCTCAGTTCCCCAGGAGAATTGATGAAAACATTTATAGAGTCACTTCTGTTACTCTTCCCTATGACAACGCTTTTCCGTGGCCACCATTTAGGTATCAGTTCATCCTAGTTCTTGGTATCAGAAACAGCCCCTGTATATAACCTTCCATTCAAACAGAAGCCAGTTAAATGGCCATAGAGTTATAGTTTCTGCCTGGAAATAGCATGCTCTAAAACATTTAGCATCAGCATCAACTAAAGAGAAAAACAACCTTATTTTCTTTTGCATCAAAAAACAGATTCAGCAAATGTCCCCTTACATGAGCTACTTTTAAACGACATGCATCAAAAGAAAGAAATGGCAGTTAAACCTATAAAAATAATTTTCCATGGCTTACTATGGTAGCACACAAATATCTGTGAGTAATGCCCCTACGTTGCTCGTGAACAGGGCACTTAATAAAAATCCCAACAACTGTCACACATAGGTTATAAGGTCATTTCTCACACATAAGATAAACTAGAAATCCATCCAAAGGATGGAATCTGGGAGCGTGTTATAAAGTTTACTGGAAAATAAAAAATGAGTTTCACATGTTATTTTATTTCCCAAGGGCACTTTGATAAACATACACATATATTGTCAATGCATAGTATAAAGGAAAAAAAAGGAACCAAAAAACAAAGGCGTTCCAAACACTAAGTGTCCTTTAGTTGCTGAAACTTAATTACCATGAAAATTACAATACTTAACATCTGGGTGTTTTAAAGCATTTCACAAACATTCACTGATTAAATTTCAAAACACTCATGGTAAGTATTATTATCCCAATCTTCCAGAAAGGAAAACTGAAGAACAGAGTGTTTAAGGCCAAAATTTTCAAACTTGAATGCCTAAAGTGAAGCATGTCAATCTGCATCTAGCCCATTAAATAAGATGCTTGGGTTTCAAAAGGTGCTGAGCACTTGCAGCTGCTGTTGCAGTCAAATACCTTCTTGCCCTCAGTGGGAGCTGCAGCTGCTCAGCATCTTTCAAAAATCAGTATTTACTGGCCTAAAAGTGGTTTTAAGCAACCACATTAGAAATTGTTACTCTGAATGATGCTCCCCAAACATTCCCCAGTGAGTAACTGACAACTCAGGAATAGAGGCCCCCCTACTCTATTAAATCATGCTGCATACAAAATATTTTTCTTCAAAATGCTGTATGCTGATTAGTATGAAATAAAATTCAATTTAGATGTTACATGGTCAAACTAAAGAGCCTTTCTGTTGGGTGGATTAGTCATTCCTTTTCTGGGGGGGTTGATCAGAATTGGCTCTTCAAGCCTTTCCTTTTTAAACCTTGTTACTTTGTTAAACCTTGAATTCAATCTGGATAAATTAGAGATGGTGCTCATGCCCTGAGGGCTTCAAAGGGATACTGTGACCAGGGATGTTTCAAGCTGCATCTATTGAGGCATTTGTAACTTTTCTTTTGGCTCTAGACTTTGGCACTTTAATTCATGCCTTTGTAACTTTCAGACTGTGTACCCACAAAGTAATCTATATAGAGCTATCCAAGAACTCTACCTGGAGTCTACAGCTGGTTTATAATTCAGTTGCACAACTATTAGGTGGAAGCATCTGGGACTGTGAATCTATAGGACTACTGTTATACCAACTCTATTGTATGGCAGTGAAATATGGGCACTGAGGAAGGCTGATGGATTTTGATTCTCGTCATCTCTGGCGGATGCTCCATATTAAGTGTCAGCATAAGATCAGCGAAATGAGGGTATTTGTAGCTGAACCCAACCACCACCTCCATCATCACTGGTTTGGGTTTGGCAGTTTTCTTAGTAGGGACCATCCAGCCAGATCATCTTAAGGACCTAGATAAAAAAGGAGGGTGGTGCTCCATCTGCAGAAAGGCTATGTTCCTTTGGGATTTGCCATGATAATGGTGATATGACTGGAACATATGATACCAACATATGATACGTCCTTTTCACATCTGGGGTGCAATTCAAGGTGTTTTCTATGCTCTATAGGAAGGCCATATATAGCTTTGGCCCCAACTATCTAGGAGACCACCTACCTCCCCATGATCTACCACAACTGAGATCACCTGCAGTGCTTGAGCTAACAGTACCTGTATTTAAATAGCAGCATTTTCTGTACAGAAAAGCCCTGGAACTGGCTCCCCCTGCAGGTCTGACAGAACCTGAGTTTGGTAAACTTTAGAGAACAGTGCAATCGCTTTTCTGACGTTGGAGGGGTATTGTTTGTTTTTTGGGTGATTATCTTTTTGTTGTTGTTTGCCTTTCAAAAGAGGTAGACATGTGTGTGTTTTTTAAACTGCTTTGAGATATGTCAAGAGGGCACCTTTGCTCAATCTAAAAATAAATTAAATAAAAATTGCTCTTGAAAAGGCTATTAGAATTCCAGCAATGGATATTTTTAATAATATTCAATCGGAAGTTGAGCAATGCTGATCTAAGTCTTTTAGGGGTTGAGGAAGAGGCTTTTTAATTTATTTCCCTCACTCTGCAGCCTATAACAAAGCTAACTCTGCTCTAAGTTGCTGGCCTCTTTGCCTCCCTCCCTCATGATTGAAGTTCACTGTGAACTCTCCCACTGCAGCATATCTTACCCTAACACGCACAAAACCCTTGGCTCAACTTTCTATTATGGAGAACTGTAATTATTACATAGCACAGAATTCAATAAAGCAGAATTTATTGTTGGAGAAAGACTGTGGCGGGCATCTGCACCACAATAAAAGTTGGCAGCTCTCTCAGAAATACAGCATGGGAGATGAACTTTCAGCGCCACATCTTACCGGTCCCTTACAGCTCTGATCAGGAGACAGATGTGTGAAGGCAAGCCAATTTCATTTTAGGATGAGGAAATACAATGTGATGAGACTTCACAAGTATTATTCCAGTGTATAATAGACCTCTGAAGGGAGTGCAAAGAAAAACAATTGTAGTGGCATAGGCTGTAATCCTTCACAACACTAAGCAGTTCCTGTGAAGTACTGAATGCCTACAACAACCATGAGGCTGTGAGTACCTCACAAGAAGGATTCAGCGCCTCACCAAGTTAAGCCCCTGCTTAGTATAACACTGGTGTGGAGATGGAAGAACCAGTAATCAAGATTTTTCTGAAATATATCGCGATATATCTCGATAAATCTATCTACACACACACACATATACGAGAGAAGGTTTTATAAATGGCAGTATGGTAAATCCTTCACTGAATCAGCAAAAGGATCTCTGCCTGATCTCCACTACTAGCAGGGTCTGGAGGGTATTTCCTATGCCTTCGGGACCTGCCATTTTGATTAAACATCTGAGAAATTTCCCCAAAGACTATTATGCTCAATCAATACGGCATTGCTCTCGCTAACAAAATTCTTTTAACATCCAACAGCCTTTGAATCAGGGATTAGAGAGGGCAGGTTAGTTCAGATACTGAACTACATTTTAAAATTACATAATTCTTTAGTAACATCTCTGTATATTAGACCATCTCCTTTTTCGAGTGGGAAATTCCAATGTTCTCGAGTTCCTCACTCAAAAGCTATAATGTCTGGATGGTCTAATAATGGTTGGACAGTTCATGCTTTCAAACTTGTAAATGTTATTCAAAGGCCAACGCATAGTCCTTAAATATAAGACCTGAAATTGATACATTGTATTATAATAGTGAAAAACGAAAAAAAGCTTATATTATTATGATCTTATTTATTGGTAGAGAATTGATATTCAATATAGTTTTCAATGTAAATTATTACATTGAAAAGGTTTCACAGAGAAATACTGTATTCATACACACACACACACACACACACACACACACATCCCTACCCCTATGAACAAAATGCAATAAAGGCAAATAACCTCCTTAGACTTCTGCTAATAAACTTCCCAAATTTGACTTTCATGGTTCATAGCACTAGAAAGCCCACCTGGATTTTATTCTTGTACTAGGTGCTTACTTATTTGTGTGTGTGTGTGTGTGTGTGTGTGTGTGTGTGTGTGTGTGTGTGTGTGTGTGTGAGAGAGAGAGAGAGAGAGATGATTAAAAATATTTTCTGCTCCATGAAAGTATTATTATTATTATATTATTTTGAAAGAACAATTGTCCAAATTTCCACAAAAGTCTAAAGGAAATCTCTTGATATATGAGCTAATTAATATGCTGTAGCTGCTCCATAGTTAAGCTTACAACTGTGTTTGCATTACAAGTGCTATTTTGGCAAAATTCACCCAAAAATCATCTTAGCTTCAAAACTAGTGGGTTAGGTCACTGACCAAAGTATTATTTCAAATGAAGGGAATTGGACTGAGGTTTCCTGAATGACACTCTAAGAATAGATGCACCTGAAGAGCTCAAATCTTCACTCTTCAAAATCTTGGGGAAAAAATGTTGACATTTTGTATTAAAAAATGGAACGAAGAAGAGAAATAAAAAATTGCCTACTCTAAACTTGACTATCAGCTGGTGTGCTGATAGTACTGCTTCTCATACTGACCAGTCTCATTAGGTCCTTGTGATCCTTGGGTGCTTGTCGCCACCTGTTGTCTCTTGTCTTATACTTTACTGTGAGCTCCATGGGGCAGGGACTTTGTGTTTGCTTAGCACCTACCATAACGGGGTCCTGGTCGCTGACTAGGGCTTCGAGGCACTACTGAAATACAGATAATAAATAATAATAATTACATAATAATGAAACCTACTTTACTGAATTTCTCTAGCTGTGATCTAGTGCACAGGATGAAAGATTACCTGATTACAATCACTTTTGAAAACTTAATTGCATTATAAATAAGAATGTAGCTATAGATTTTTGGCTTCAAAAGTTTTGACAGAAATTTGACAGAAATAGATATTTTAAACTCCGGTGAACACATCTATATTTAGAGTCATAATCCATGGACTCCAAGCATTTTCTGTTATAGTTTCATCTTATTGAATGTGTTCTGTAATGAAATATAATACGAGTCTGATTGGGTTCCAGCTTTCATTTACATATTTTAAGGAATTGTACTAAAAAGGTACAGATCTGAGAACTGCTTTAGAGTAAGTCTCTAAGGAGGAAAAGGAAGAGAAAAACTCTTTGGGTCATATCCAGACCCCATTAAGAAAATGTGAGTTTTGCCATTAGGGGCAGGATTTCACAATTAGAGTTAAATTGAGCTGAGAAAGTCCCCGTGGTTTCTAGGATGTCATTCGCAAAGAATGTGTGTATGTGGGGTGGTTGACCATCAGTCCTTAGGTTAATGGGTTTAGAAAGAACATGAGTAGAACATGTCTGGTAAACACCCTCGGAAGAGTGCAGTGCGGTTGGGAGATGTGAGGAACAGAGAGTCATTGCTGGAGGGGCTGTTTTTTGGAGAGGAATATCAAAGACAACCCCACCAGCCCTCATAACTCAAGAATGAAAGCAGAATAAGGAATATAAAAGATATGGAGATACAAATAGTAAAGTAAATACTATAGAGAAAAGAAACCTATGTGGGTCCAGTTTTATAGCTGCTTCCTATGCTGAGCTCCTACTGAAGTTAGTATGGGTGCAGAATGGCTGCGGAATCTAAATTTTTGACTTTACCACATTAACAGGGATATTTAAGGCTTATCATAAAGTTTTATCAGCTGACTGGAGACAGCACAGCATACATGGTAGCTATTTCCATGGGAATATAGTCTAGAGGATGATGATGACCATACAAAAAGAAATCTGCCTGAAGGGAAATTGCTTCAGAGTCAAAGCAACTGAGAGCCAAATGTCCAGTGTTTGACACAAATGCCAAGAAAAACGACTAAAGAAATTGTTAGTGTGAAGAGTAGACTTTTAGAAGTTACATCTAGATGAAAATTAAGAAGATTAAGACAGAAAGAGATTCAGTCCATGAGCTGGTGAATCACTGAAGAGATTTTGCTAGCTGAAAAAGAGGGTAACTATGGACATACAAAGCATTTTTTATTATTTATAATAACAAGAATATATAATGTCTGCAGACATGACATGATGCCAAGAATATTGCATTCAAACTTTCTGGCACTTAAAAAAAACAAGAAAAAAATGTCATGTTTTGCTAGTAGCTCAGTTGTCCTGAAATGAAAGATCATTATAGCTCCATCATGATTATGTCACGAAGTCCCGTAGAACATCATCAGTGGTAACCTATTAGCAAACCTTTGTGAAAACTTAGCAAGTTTATATGAGAGTATTCTAAAGGCTAGAATGCAGCTGTCAGTCTACAAGGAATCTGTGAGTGCATAAGCAATTACTGTCCTTTGGGGAAATATTCTAACATTCTATGTTAGCTTTTGCCTGGCCCGTACAGATATGCAAGTAGGATGCAGGAAGCCAGGCACAATCACAATCCTTGTGCTGAGTTGAGGCAAGGGCTGTTCAGGACTAGTGCTCACAGAGATGCTGGCATCCCCAAGTGAATGGGACCTTCACATGAGAATGTACACTGCACCTTTTCAAATGTGATTCAGTGGCCCTTGTTTCCTTCTGTTCCTGCTCGAGATCTAGGAAGTACATGTCCATTTGAAGCCTTTTGAAGAGGAAATGAGCAGAGTAAGTGTTACGCATGATTATTTATTTAAACACAAAAGAAAAACATCCCCTCCCCACCAATGAAAATGTATAGCAATTATAAAATGGCAGGAAATGAATAAGTGGAAGAAAGGAGGGAGAAAAGAAATAAGGGAGAAAAATTATGAAAGTTAGAAACAAATAAAAATGCAAAAAATCCCACAAAACAAGTTCCCACCCTAAACTGCATTCCCCCAAAATCAAAGCTGAAAACTAGCTTGGTTCTGTAGCAGCCTAATCAATTCAGCAAAGATACAAAAGTCTTACCTAGAAAAACATATTTCTCTTACACACACCAGTAACAACACGTTGTAGAGTCAAAAGACTGATCCTCTCTTATACAGTCCCAGAATGTGAAATTCTAGCATTTGAAAACTCACCTTCTGGATGCACTGTACATTTCATTGGCCAAGAAGTCACTGAAGTTCAAGACTGGAGTCACCTTCATGCATGGCAAGGAATGAGAGAGTGTTGGAAAAACATGTTCCAAATGGTAACATTAGAAAAAAGAAACAATATCTTGCAGATGGTATAGGACTAAGGATATGTCTACACTGCAAAAAAAAAAAAAAAAGGGTATGTTTTCAACTTGGGTTAGCCAACCACTGTTACCAAACTCAGGTTAAAATAGCAGTGAAGACTTAGCAACTTGGCTTTTAACTTGGGTTAGCAGAATGAATGTAAGCCTATAGGGCAGCCTGGGGTAGAACTCAAACTTCTAACCCAAGTTAAAAGCCGAGTTGCCATGTCTTCATGGCTGTTTCAACATGTGTTAGCAACAGTTGGTTAGCTAACACAAGTTAGGAACATGCCTTTTTTTGGGGTGGGGGGGGCAGTGTAGACATACTGTGTGAATATCCCCCTCCCATCAGAGAGCTTGAGTCCTTTGAATCATCCTTTGTTTTGCTTTATTTTTGTATATATATTCTGTTCATTGCCCCTTTAGATGTCTCCTCCAGATGATCAGTATCTGTTCACTGCGACAACAAATACAGCATTCACATGAGGACTAGGGGTATGTCTACACTACAAAATTAGGTCGATTTAATAGAAGTCGATTTTTTTAGATACAGTCGATTGTATGTGTCCCCACTAAGGGCATTAAGTCGGCGGTGTGCGTCCACAGTACCGAGGCTAGCGTTGACTTTTGGAGCATTGCACTGTGGTAGCTATCCCACAGTTCCCGCAGTCTCTGCCACCCATCGGAATTCTGGGTTGAACTCCCAATGCCTGATGGGGCAAAACCATTGTCGCGGGTGGTTCTGGGTACATGTTGTCAGGCCCCCCTCTCTCCATGAAAGCAATGGCAAAAAATCTTTTCTAGCCTTTTCCCCTGGGTTACCCGTGCAGATGACATACCATTGCAAGCATGGAGCCGGCTCAGCTCACTGTCACCATATGTCTCCTAGGTGCTGCTGGCAGATGCGATACTGCAGTGCTACACAGCAGCATCCCCTTGCCTTGCCTTGCCTTGCAGACGGCAGACGGTGCAATATAACTGCTAACCTTTGTCGTCATCCCGTGGGTGCTCCTGGCCGACCTCGGTTAGATTGGTCGGGGGTGCCTGGGCGGACATGGATGCTCCTGGCCGGCCTCGGTGAGGTCAGTCGGGGGTGCCTGGACAAAAATGGGAATGATTCCAGGTCATTCTCTTCTTTAAGTTTCGTCTAATGGAGATTCAGTCCTGCCTGGAATATCATGCCAGCTAAGGGTTCTGCCTCAGGCTGCTCTCCCAGTCGGCAGCACCGCGCAGTCGCACCTACCCCAGCCTACCCCTTGCTGCGGGTCCCTGTTATAACCTCTGTTCTTCATGCCCTTGGAGATTTTTTCAAATATTCTGGCATTTTGTCTTTTGGAAGGGAGTTCGGATAGCACGGATTCATCTCCCCATACAGCGATCAGATACAGTACCTCCCGTTCGGTCCATGCTGGAGCTCTTTTGCGATTCTGGGACTCCATGGTCACCTGTGCTGATGAGCTCGCCACACTGGCCAAACAGGAAATTAAATTCAAAAGTTCGTGGGGCTTTTCTTGTCTACCTGGCCAGTGCATCTGAGTTGAGAGTGCTGTCCAGAGTAGTCACAATGGAGCACTCTGGGATAGCTCCCGGAGGCCAATACCGTTGAATTGCATCCACACTACCCCAAATTCGACCCAGCAGAGTCAATTTCAGTGCTAATCCCCTCATCAGGGAGGACTACAGAAATCTATTTTAAGAGCCCTTTAAATCAACAAAAATGACTTTGTCGTGTGGACGACATTAAATAGATCTAACGCTGCTAAATTTGACCTAAATTCATAGTGTAGACCAGGGCTAGGATGTCTATAAGTACTCTCTGATTATGATTAAGGGCATCTATTGTTGACCATTGACTTCACTGGCAGTTTTGCATGCAAGATGAATGCAGGAGCAGGCCTTAGATATAATTTAAAGCATTTGATAATTGGTATGGAAGGAGCTACACAATGTGTTAATAAGTATCTGGGGCCCAGAAAGCCTAATGTAGCATGGCTGCATTGCAAAGGCAGTGTAGACTTCTTACTAAAAGAAAGGGCACTGGGTTCTATTCCCAGCTCTGTCATTATGAATAAATCAATAATTCTAGGCCTCAGTTTCCCCATATATAAAATGGGGATAACAGCTACCTTAGAGGGATGTTGTGTATCTAAATTCTTTAATATTTCTAAAGTGCTTTGAAATCTTCAGGTGGAAGATGCTACATAAGTGCAAAGTACTATTGTCCCCTCTTGACTTTCCCACAGCAGAAAAAGAAGGGTTTAAGATGCCTAGTGCGGCATAGGTCCCAGGGCTATGTATTTTTAAATGTTAGCAAACCCTTAGCTTATCCATATTTGTTCAGCCAAATATAGAGTTTACTCTGAATTCAGAAGATTTACAATACAAGCAGCTGCTGTTGGCTCAAACAAATGGAAAAGTGAACTAGGTAATTCCCTGAACCAATCAACATTAAAGACGGGTGTATTTGTATTGCTTTCAGTTCACATGTGAGGAATAGATTATATAACTGTACCTCATAAAATATTATACCTGAGACACAGAGTAGGATATTCAGTCTCCCTTATACATAATTCTCATTTCCCTCCTCCCTCCCGCCCCCGTCCACTTCCCCACGAAAATTAACTTTGAAAGTTTTTAGCAGCTGCCTAGAGTATTGTTTCAGTGTAATAATGTAATGTATTTAATGTTTATGCTCATTAAGGATTTTAGTGGAATCATTTTAAATAAATGCTTTAGGGGTCACTTTGGCTCTATTAAGCATTTTAAATAGATTAAATCCAGGCTCTCTGCTTGCTGAATACCAAAAGGAGATCTTGCCTGTGAAGCCAAAAACAATTTAAAATATGTGAAATGCAGTAGAATTAATCTGTCCAGAACCAAAAGGAAGACTATATTTATAGCTGCTGATTTATTTGTTTGATATACAGTATGTGCTGTGGTTTATAATTTTTAAGGTGTGTGAATAGGGTCACATTAGATATTACAGAAATAGTGAAGCAATGATTTACAAGACTTCATATTGTGCCTATTGACCTTCTCAATAAGAAAGGTTGGTGGTGGTAACAGCACTGAAAAATTAAACCCATGGGAGTCAATTTAATGTAGTAGAAACTCTTTAACAACCAGCAAAATAGCCATATCAGCTGCTCCATCGGCAGATTATGTTTCAGTTGTAAAAAGCATTTTTTAATAAAAAGTGCACAAGCTTTCTTTATACTGCAAAGCATGTGTTCCCTCCTCCATGGAAGCAGCTGCTCCTATCTTTAGCATGTTAAGATGGAAGTATTGTGTTGTAACTAGTGCACTCAGGGGGGAAAAGAAAAGAAAAGAAAAGAAACTGCTTAATGGTATCACAAGTCATTTGCTCAGATTCCTTCTGAAAATTAATCTCTGGGCTGTGAAAGAAAGATGTGCATCTGTGTTCATCCTTTGTTGTGGGTAAACACATTAGTCTGCTCCACAATGAAAACAATATTAGCACATGTTCGGCTTGAAATAATCAATATCTAGGCCTAACAATTGGGTAATGTTTCATGTTAACACACTCACCATGAAAATGATAGGTTGAGGACAAGATATCTCTTTTAATTATCAGAGCCATGTGTCATGGGCATTCCAGAAATAATGGTATCTGAATGCATCTAAAACATTGTCAGATAAATGAAAGACAAAAAGCATTCAAACTGTGTTCTTCCTTATGATTTAGCTCATTTTCTTGCAAGATTATCTTGCTACCCAGTACCCTGCACAGCTGGAGGCTAGAAAACAGGATACAGAATCCTCACATTTCTCTAGTTCACCTTCTTTAGTGTGCATGCCTCATCCACATTTTGCAAGCAATTGGCCGAAAACAGCATAAGGGTATGTGCAGAGTGCAAACATTGTGTATAAATAGCTTCCCTACTCTAAAAAATAAATGTCAGTAATTTATCAGGCACCTTTTCCAATAATTTTAATTTTGCTTATATTTTAAGCCTAGGTTTTTATTTACCATATTGCCAACAGACCACTTTAGCCCTTCACATGAATGCCAATAGTCGTTACTACCACTTATCAACAGTCAGTGTTCTGGTATCCCAACATCTGAGCTGATCAGCTCCTGGTTTTCTAGCTCTTAAATGTAATCTACAAGGCAGAACTTTTTAATATAGTCCTAATGTAATGATTTGGGAGCTATTTAAACTCTCTGAAATTTGTGCTTCACACAACGATTTGTTTTTCTATCTGCGAGAAACAAATGGGAGAACAGTCAAGGCAACAAGACTGGTATTTGTGAAGAAGCATATGGGAGACGTGGATAAGACAATTTGCATAATGCATATTGGTGGGAGTTCTTTTTCAGCTTAGCTCATCTACGTGGGAAGTTCATTATGATATTTTCTTTATAACTTATGTTTCCTCCAGAATATTAGAGCAAAGCAGTGTACAGTACAGTGCAGGTATCCTTTCTGCATTTTGATATGTTGATGTGAAAAATCTTTAATTTCTGATTCTAGTTCTAATTACAAATGGTCTGCTAAAAGCATGCATCTCTACACAGGCAGATCAATATGCTATATATTGTAGCAATCGCCACTATTTTGTTCACAAATGAGGCATACATTTTAAATCCTATCTTGTTTGTTGATTATAGAATTCTTAGAGAGATGAATGGGTTAATATTTTAACACTGCATATTAATGGTTAACAATTTCATTTGAACATGATATGCTCAAATTAAGAGCAGGGGAGATGAGGAATTAATTGTGTTAATTGTATTAGCTTATCAAAGGGATGTTTAAAATTTGTTTAAAATTACCACAGATTAAGCACCACAAAATATTCAATACCCCTGGTGTTTTTTCTGATCCTTCGTTATTTGTCTGACGTGGGAAGTCCCCACAAAAGGCAAATGAAACTACCTCATCTACTCTGGCCAGAGAGCATGCTGGCTGCAGCTGGGGTAGAATTCCTATAAGTGGAAAGCAGAACCAGAAGTAAAGTCTGACTTATTAATGCTGCTTTTCAATCACTGTTTGACCCTGTTGCTCCACTGCCTTGCACGTTGTTTTATCACTTTACACCCATATAATGGGCCAGTAAGTGAAGTGTAAAATACTACAAGGTCAGATCAATAGCGTTTTACACCCATTTTGCACATACATAAATGACAATATCACATGCATGGCAGTGGAGTATTAAGCCCTCTAACTCTTATTATGCTGCAACATTAAAAGGCATTTTACATATTTTATAAAGGAATAAGTGTGTTGTCCCACTTGAAGCCAGTCTGGGGTTTTCAAAGATGCATTTGTAAGATTCCAATGTACAATCTGAATTCCTGAAATCCAGAATAAACTAACAAATCAGTGCCCGTGTCCCCAGCCAAGCGATCAGTGAACTATAGCTTCCTTAATTCAAAAGGTGTATCTTAATATATCAAATATCTCCAGATTTAGGCTAAGTACAAGCCTTTTGTACAGGAGTTCGATGGGTTGCAGGCATTTGAATATAACTCACGAAAGCCCTTCAGGAAGGCAGCCAGAGCATTCATTGCTAGCTGATCAAGTCAAAGATTAAAGGGGAACACTAGGAGAAAAGCAACTCCAGGAAGAAGCAATTTTAAGGGCCTTCATATTGCCTACCATATGGCTTATGGAGATAGAGGATTTCTAATCATTTACTGTCCTGTCACCACAGGGAGCTCATGAGGCCCCTCTGAAGTATTATGGACTACTGCAGTCTAATAATCTTGGGGAAGGTCACACAAGAGAGGTAAATTCCCTTAACTAGAAATGTTTTTATATAAAAAAAAGGGAAGGAGATTGAGACAGTACTTTGACATTTGTATTAATATACACTATCAGGAATGTCAGCTATAGTTCAGACAAACTTCTGAATTTCACATATCAAAACTATTTGTCAGAACTACTGGAAAACCTTCTATGCAGGCATTTCACTGAGCGCAGTTATCAGTTGTAGGAATCCTCATTCAGCACCTAATATCCTCAGCCTCCCGTATCACAGAATCATAGGCATTAGAGATGGAGAAGAAACACTAGGTCCCTGTAAGATTGTTCTCTGTTGTACCTTTTCTAGTGTTTCATCCTGCTTAGTTTTAAAAAAATACACTTCTATCATTTCCTTGGGAGACTATTTCCTAGCTTAGGTCTAGATTAATCAGTGCTCTACATCTTACGTAGCCACTTAAACCAGTGCAAGGTGAATGTACAACACTGCCACGCTGATCTAGTAGCAATTTACAGATTCCACTGGGGTAAATGACTGCACAGGGTGCAAGGCAATGGTGAATCTGACCCTAATATTTCACTGAAGAAATCTGCCCTGATATTCAGCCTAAATTTTCCCTTTAGTTAATTCATCCCATTACTCCCATCCTAACTAGTTTCTGTCTATTCTTGGTGTGTACACCCTTGGAAAGTGGTAGCCTATTATCCCATGTCCCATTTACCTTTGTGCATAAGGAAAATTAACTGGAGCCTTAGCAGAATAAATTGTTTCATGTAACATAGTACCAGTCATACTTATAGTATCTCAAAGCACTTTACAAAACAATAAACTAAACACTAGACACCCAGTAACTGTGCAGTCAAGTGCAAAAGCCATTTTGTACTCAACAATAGCATTCTCATAGTCTAGGATATAAAACCTGTTTAGCTGATAATAAGAAAATAAGCCAGCATAGTGCCAATGGGTTTTGAACAGAACCATGAGATGTTTAGCTTTTTTTGATGTATTCAAGGGTAGAAGGAATCTGTGTTTGCTATCCCCAATAAAGGAGAGACATTTGTTAGAGTGCAGAACACACCTACTAAACAACTGCAGTATCAGAATTGTTGATAAATTCAAGTTCTTCTCTGGGAACTCAACACACAATCCTCTAACCCAGAGGGCTATCAATTGAGTCATCTAAAAATTGATATCAGATTAAGACACTTCTCTCAGACTTGGTCACAGTGGTGCATGCATTTGTCACCTCCAGGTTGGACTACTGCAACTCTCTACCTAGGCCTATATAGGAAATTCACAAACTGGAACTGGTACACAATGCAGATATAACCACACACCTCCTGGGTGTGGTGTTCTGTCCCATCTAGTGGTACCAAGACCACTTAGAGAAAGAGAGAAAATGAGTCTGCGCTACAGCCTGAACTAACAGGCAGTTGGCTTTGAGCTCATGCTGTAGAAGCTCATGCACTAAGCTCCAGAGGTCCCCAGTTCGATCCTGCCTGTCAACGACCGGGGTCTGTTGGCATTACACAGAAGCCTGGGTCCTAAGTGGACCAAGCTGAATAAAACATCATGCCAGAGTTCCCCAGCTGGCACTGTCTTCTCCAAGCCATTGTTATCTCAAAGATTGCTTCTTTCATAAGTTTTCTATTATCCCTGAGCACACTATTTATATATCCAAACCCAGAGATAGTTCTGATGCAACAGGCGACTGTGTTCCAAAAAAGCAGGTCTGACATCCTGGAACTCTGTCAAAGGAGAAAGGAAAAATCCCTTCCTCTGCATCATTGAGCTGGCAAATCGTTCTGCCATATCATTCTCATCAGGGCAGAAACCTAGCAGTGCATGCAAGCTGGGGGTCCAGTTACACCCAAAGCAAGATGGAGAGCCAACTGCCCATGAACAGTGCTTAGACACTAAAGGGATAAGTAGTTATATATATACACATCTTGCTAGGTGGATTAAATTCTAAGTAACCGCAGCAGAATAAATACTGCTGCTTTTACAAATTGGGCTTAGTGGCCAAAGCGTACCTATATGTCACCTGCAAGCATTGAAACAGGTCCCATGATATACTTAGCAATGATTATTTTGCAATAATACAAGCTGTCAAAAATGTTGTAATGGGGTGTTGAAATAATATTCATCTTATATTGAGTAATTGCTATAAATGCCTTGAGGTATAAAAATATTTGTTAAAAAAATATAATGTAGCTGGCTTTAACTGTAATTTGATATGGCTGTTATGGTTCCTTCTAGGCTATATGGCCCCTGGTGCCTTTTCTGGACTGCTTAACTTAATGTTACCCACAGAAGTAATAACATCTTAGTGTATAGGACACAAACATCTGGGTCAATCTGAGGGCAAAGCTCGGCTAAAGGAGGCTGCATGCAATAAATATGAATGTAGGATACTACTACTATAAATAAAATTGCCCTGTGTCGATGTGACCAAGCATGACTGACTGAAACTGAATTTTCAAGAAACAGGATTAGGCACAGTGCATCAGTGAACCTCAAGTGAGCAAGTGAGATATTTGTTCCTGGGTTCGGATTAAGGTGGCTACTGATTCATTCTCAGAATGCTGGACATCGGGTACTTCCAGAATGGCATGGGCCTGCCTCTGCCTTCGTGACCCTACCCCTGCCGCACCAGCATGACCTCACACACACAGAGCATGCATGGCATGGCCATCCTAGTCAGAATGGCATGCCTACTTCTGATACAGCATCTGCCTCTGAACGTACTCTTGCACAAATAAATAGCCATAAGTCAAACAATATACCATCAAGTATATTCACCTAACTACAGTAGTCCAACTTTACTGAGAGCAGACTGTTGTACCATTTCCTGTTCTTTACTGTTGCTGTCAAAGGAATTGATTCATTGAAAACACTGCCATTTTCTTGTCTTGTTAGAATTTTTTCCATAAGATATCAGAATGTATAATATTTAGGATAGTTTTAATCATGCCTCACCAATCTACTAGAATTCTTTGAGGGGGTCAACAAGCATGCAGACAAAGGGGATCCAGTGCATATAGTGTATTTAGATTTTCAGAAAGCCTTTGACAAGGTCCCACACCAAAGGCTCTTAGGAAAAATAAGCAGTCATGGGATAAGAGGGAAGGTTCTCTCATGGACTGGTAACTGGTTAAAAGATAGGAAACAAAGGGTAGGAATAAATGGTCAGTCTTCAGAATGGCGAGAGATAAATAGTGGTGTCCCCAGGGATCTGTACTGGGCCCAGTCCTATTTAACATGTTCATAAATGATCTGGAAAAAGGGGTAAACAGTGAGGTGGCAAAATTTGCAGCTGATACAAAACTACTCAAGATAGTTAAGTCCCAGGCAGACTGCGAAGAGCTACAAAAGGATCTCACAAAACTGGGTGACTGGGCAACAAAATGGCAGATGAAATTTAATGTTGATAAATGCAAAGTAATGCACATTGGAAAACATAATCCTAACTGTACCTATACAATGATGTGGTCTAAATTAGCTGTTACCACTCAAGAAAGAGATCTTGGAGTCATTGTGGATAGTTCACTGAAATCATCCACTCAGTGTGCAGCAGCAGTCAAAAAAGTGAACAGAATGTTGGGAATCAGCAAGAAAGGGATAGATAATAAGACAGAAAATATCATATTGTCTCTATACAAATCCATGGTACGCCCACACCTTGAATACTGCATGCCGATGTGGTTGCCCCATCTCAAAAAAGATATATTGGAATTGGAAAAGGTTCAGAAAATGGCAACAAAAATTATTAGGGGTATACAACGGCTTCCATATGAGGAGAGATTAATAAAACTGGGACTGTTCAGCTTGGAAAAGAGGCAAGTAAGGGGGGATATGATAGACTATAAAATCATGAGTGGTATAGAAAAAGTAAATAAGGAGGTGTTATTTTGTCCTTCTCATAATACAAGAACAAGGGGCCACCAAATGAAATTAATAGGTAGCAGGTTTAAAACAAACACAAGAAAGTATTTTTTCATGCAGGGCACTGTCAAACTCTGGAACTCCTTGCCAGAGGGTGTTGTGAAGGCAAATACTATAATGAGATTCAAAAGGGAGCTAGATAGATTCATGGAAGATAGGTCCATCAATGGCTATTAGCCAGGATGGGCAGGAATGGTGTCCCTAGCCTCTGTTTGCCAGAAGCTGGGATTGGGTGACAGGGCATGGATCACTTGATGATAACCTGTCTGTTCATTCCCTTTTGGGCATCTGCCACTGGCCACTGTCAGAGGACAATATACTGGGCTTGATGGACCTTTGGTCTGACTCAGTATGGCCGTTCTTATGTTCTTAATCATTCTGGTGTGCGCTACTGTGCCCCCGATATCATTCCTCATTGTTCCACTATTTTTATGTAATATTTACTTACTACAGATTGTTTGAATTAGTTCAACAGCAGGTAAGTGAAGCAGTTCCCTGCTTTGCCCCACCTTCCTATCCTAAAGGGCTAAGCAGTGAAGACACGTTAGAAATTTAACACAAGACACAGCCCATGAGGTCATTACACAGAATCAGAAGCAGAACCTCTTCCTGTGTCATTTGAGCTCTCTTTCCCCAGCAGCAATCTGATCTCTCTTTCCCAGCAATTAGGCCAGGTTTCTGGGATGGTGACTGGCTAAAAAAAGCACACAGACAAATTTAAAGAAATTTCTAAAACTTTAAAATTTGTTTGGAGGGAAAAAATCAAAACAAAAAAAATCCCGAAACCAAACAAAAGCCCTTTTAGGTGCATCAGTCCCATATGCATGTAGAATATTTTGTGCTTCAAGTATCTTCTTAAATATAAATTAATGATGCTCCAAGACATATGGTGTTAAGTTCAGAGCATAATAATGAGACCTGGAAATTCTAGATTCATTCTTTGTTCTCCAAGTATCATTACATTCAGTGCTACCATGCCTCCATATGCTGGTGTCCCAAAAGGGGGCAGAGTTAAGGTTCCTGTGTTGTGTGAGAAGCATTATTTTAACTGTGAATTTCCTGGGGTTTTTAAGTTTGCAATTTGATTTTGTTGTAAAGCTAATATTCTTTAAAAGAATATGCGGGGGCACCTTACACTATAAATCTTCCAATGTTTGAGTTTGAGATTTTTGAAATCTCATCTTCTGGAAGGGTACAGGGAGCAGAAGGTATTATGGATGGAACCTTAACTCCATGTTAATTAAGTTTCATGTGTGAATTTCCTTTTATTTTTTAGATATGTGAATGAACCAGCCTGGTAGAGGCTTCTGAGATGTAGGGGAGGAGAATTTCTGTGTAAGAGGTGGACTGACATAGGGCAAAGGATTCTCAATTTGCGAGTTTACCTAACACCAGGATTTCCAGTGAAACTCAGTGGCGCACTACAGAAGCCAAGAGTCCTTGCTGCAGAATTTAGGTTCAGCTTTCCACTGAGTACACAGGGCCCTGCTTCCAGCTGCCATGAAGCGCAAAGCTGAAGAAGCACCCAGTCTATCAGCTTTATTTTTTCAGTGATTTAACTAATGTTCTTCATGTTGGGCTTTTCACCCAGTCTGCCACACAAGTATCAGTCTAGAGGCGACTAGTGATCCAAGGGGATTATGATGTGCTGTAGAACAGGAAAAACTGTCTCCATTGGCCAAAGGTCCAGAGAACAAAAAGCCTGGCCAGCAAAGGGCTTAAGGCTACAGTACTAGTGAAAGAAGTGGGAGACACAATTTGTACTCACTCTGATTTCCTTCTCCATCATTTAAAGCACTCTCGAGGATGAGAAAAGTGTGATGAGATGTTAAACAGCAACACGAGTTTTCTGTAGCATGCGTGCAAATGACTAGTGACACAGGACATTCCATTAAGTGATGTCCATGAAAAACAACACCCAGTGAATCATCCATCCGACAGGCTTGCAATAAGAATGTTGCAGAACTCATCTCTGGACGGATATTGCGGCTGTTTAATGTAGTTTCCAGCAAGCCATTTGTCATTTTATGGCTGCAACTAACCCCTTTTACTGTGTTCTTTTTTTCACAAGTTCTCCTAGAGAAAGGCTATTCCACACCTTTACAAAACTGTGCACAGGAGAGTAATGCATGACCCAAAACAAATGGAGGGGGATCATGCTCACATCATGCCAGATATGTGGACCAGTCATCAAAGGGTGGGTGAAATGCCAGCAGCAACATATCTGGCAGTGCTGACTGGCTTTGCCATGTCCATCTCCTCCAAAGCAAGAACCAAGAGGAAAACTGTTTATTAAAAACTTTGGAAAAGATCTCATTGTGGTAAACCTGCTTCATAAGTTGCAGCAGCAATGTAGAGTGGGGTTCACCCCAAGTCTGAGTCCTGAGTAGTTGTTTTAAGACAATAGTGTGAACCTTTGCTGTGCACTACAAGATCTTGGCTTTTCACTCAACATAATTTGCACATTGCTTAAAGTCCCTGATCAATAATTTCCTGTGATAACTCCATATTTTTGGAGAGGGGAGGAACAAACTAAGCATGGATTGTAAGAGCCATGGATATTTTTCAAGTTAGTTAACAACTTCCACACACTTGAACTGGCTGGGAGGAAAGTCAGCAGTTATAGAGGGGCTAGCTCAGTGGTTTGAGCATTGGCCTGCTATACCCAGGGTTGTGAATTTGATCCTTGAGGGGGCCACTTGAGGATCTAGGGCAAAATCAGTACTTGGTCCTGCTAGTTAAGGCAGGGGGCTGGACTCGATGACCTTTCAAAGTCCCTTCCAGTTCTAGGAGAGGGGATATCTCCATTTATTTATTTTAAGCCTTAATCAGTAGCTGTTGTTGGACAAAAATTAATCTGAAAGAAAGGAGACTATTCCACTAGGATGTTTCTGGTGCATCATTCCATACACACCATTCTAACTCAGGTGTAGTCTTGATATGATTAATCTACTCCTGGTTCATGAAATGTACAGTGTTATATAAGTGTTGGAGAGTATGTCTTTGAACAAGACAGCACATACAGACAGAACAGAATGCCTCTCAGAAAATGGCTCTTATTTCCAAGTCAGTTGACACTTCGCTTTACATCTCTCCTGTTTTTATGGAGCTAAGGGATTTAGTGAAATGACCTGAAGGTTTTGGGAAAGGATGTATGATCCTGTGGGTACAGCAAAGAACAAAGAGTCAGGAAATGAGGATTCCTTTCCTGTCTCTGCCACAGCCTTCCTGTGTGATCCTGAGCAGATTACGCAAGGCTTGAGCCTGAGAGGAGCTGAGGACCTTCAAATCACACCAACTCAATGAATATTGAAAGGATACAATACCTCCCTGGGCTAGAGTATGAATCCTTCTGTGCCTCATTTTTCTCATCTTTCAAACTGAGATAATATTTACTCAGTTATTTCACAGGCATGGCATGGTAGTTAATTCACTAATGAGGTGGTGGATTTAAGGTTATAAGCAAGAGTAAGTTGTCATTATCTCATTCATTTTATTTAAAAGAACTAAAACTTGTTCCTAACAACTGCTATTTTAATTGTACAGAAGCCCAATACATGCAATATACTTTTTTTACAGAAAACTTTCATGCCAAACTTTTTTCCTACCAGCCAATTTGCAGATCCTGACCTAACAAATCAGTTCTTCATACCAGCAGATAGTGAGCAATGTGGGAAGTGCCATTTATATATATACTGCTGGTTTCACTGTGAATTCCATATAGACAATTTGTCACTAAAAATAAGATTCTTTAAACAATATTCTATAATTTAAAAAAACTGTTTGCCAAGTTACTGACATCTTTGTTTAATATATTTATGATGCTAAGGAGACTTTGGAGGAAATTGTATTCATTACCCTTCTCATCAAAATCTTACAGTGACACATGTTCTGCACAATTTAGTCTGGTTCCCAATAGAATAAAAAATACAATCAAGGGTGGTTGTTCCAGAATGAAGGATCGACAAATAGTGGAAGGAAACAATCGGATTACAACAAGCATACGAAACAAGAGAAAATGTTAAATTAATTTTCCCCAAGTAACCCATGATAATAGTGGGAAAAAAACAAAACAAAACTATTTTTGCCCTGGTTTTGTTCTTTTTTCTCCAAGTAACATGTACAACACAAAGATTCAATCAAATGGAATTATTTGCAAATCTCTTCTGTAAGAGCTTAATGTATTTGGGTCTAGGGTATGTATGTATGCATGCTTGGGTGTGCGCACATTAATGATCCTTTTTAAGTAATAGGCATCCCTAATGAGTAAATCATTTAATTAATATAAAAGCATTTAACAATTAACAGGTCTTATCTATTGGAAGACCTATGAACTCAATTATCTTTGTTTGGTCTACAGTTAGTTGAAGATAGTTTTATGTAACACAGCTTTAGAGGGTTTTTAAATGTTAAAATAAACACTAGGCTGCTTTTCAAATAGAGGAGGCTTTACTTGGGGTACGTAATCAGGAAACAAAACTCCAAGCTGGAATTTTTAATTATTTAAAATTTGAACTATGGAATTTAGAGCAATATCTGAGCATGGTTTTGGAGCAGAACATTTTTCTTCAGCCTTGCCCCAAATCACTTGAGCATTGAGAAAATGGTGATCTTGAAGTCCAAAATGGCATTACATTTGCTTTTAATTAGATTAAATTTTGGATGATTAAACTTTCCATGTTGGGATATTGCCTAGCAAAACATTCCCTGCAATTCAGCTGGGCATGTTATTACTTGCTAACCGTCCTAAACTGCTGCGTAATTTTGTTCTGCATTATTAAGCAGGTGCTATGTTGCCAGAGGTGGCTGCATTTTATTGATGGGTGAAGACAGGGGGCTGCATCACCACTTCCCCAGAGAAGAAGCTAACCTATGAGTCACTGATGATCTTGTCACAATTTGTGGTCATCAGACACTGACCACAGCTACTGTCCCTGGCACTCTTAATGAGAATGGGCATATTTGGCCATATGCCTTGCACCACGTGTTTCAAGGTCCTGATCCAAAGCCTTCTGAAGTCAGTGGAAAGATTCCAGTAGACTTCAAATGGCCTTTGGATCAAGCCTATAGAAAGGTACCTTTTGTCCCTCTTCTAACTCTGGCCAGAGGTCATAAGCTTATCTTCCTTTTCTCTGTGAATGGTCTGCAATTGTTACCACAGTAACATTCTGATACTAATATGCTCTTTAAAAATGATTAAATCAAGGTAAATAAACGGTGAACTGTACAAAATCCTATCTAGTCTAAGGTTTGGGTAACAGCATCACAAGGACAGGTTATATTTTGTAGTTACAGTGATTCAACTAAGTATTCTCTTCCATCCTATAGCTTGGATGTCATTCTCTCAGGTTTTTCTTCTTTCTCTGTTGGCATCACAGCATCTCAAGTCATTCTCATCTGCATCAGTGGAGCTCACATCCATAAAGCCTTTTAATCTTTAGGTGTGAACATCTTGCATTAATTACCTTTCTAGATATCTTCCTTTATATCCTTATAGGGGCAATGTTTAATTGTCTGGTCCAGCTCCTGGAAATAAGTTTATTACAGCCCCCTTTTCAGCACTAGATCCCGCTGTATTTAGAAAACTCCATTACTGAGGTTTAGACCCCCAATCTGCATTTGTGAGATGCAGACTAGTTCAAAAAGTATTTGCTAACATCAAAAGATGCACAGACAATTAAGTTTCTTTCCTACTAAATGGTTTCTCCCCTGCAGAAGACAGCCTATTACCATTTATATGGCTACTTTATGTAGCTATATCGCTAGACTGAAATGTTAGTATCTCTTTTCCTGCCCAGAGTGACTATGACATCCTTTGCTTTAAGTATTTTTGAATGCTAATTAGGCTTTCACTGCCCCTGTCTATACTGTCTGCTATAAGACAGCTCCCATCCAGTAACCACCTTGAAGCTACCATAGATCTCACTAATTATCTGTTTTTCCATAATTCCTGTCTCTAACCCAGGCCTGTGACAAACTGGACCTAAATTATGCAGTAAGATCCTCTGGTTTCTCTGACACTCTAGTGCAGCAGACTGGAAATGTTGTCGCTGTGGATAAATTTTAAAAATTGAGATTATTATTACATTAAATATAACAATGCAAATAGGAGAGAATTCCTTATGTTATCTTTTTATATTAAATTAAATTTATTTTACACTGCACCCACATTTAAAATGCGATCCTGGCAATGCATAACTGCCTTGTAAAAGTTATTTGGAGACATTAGAGGTTTTGTCAACAGGGTAGAGAACAGCTGGGTCTTTTGACATCAGAGAAAGCATGAAAAGTGGGTAGAGATTGTGGGATAAGCATATTTGGTGGATGTTTCTGCTAAAAAGACTAGCCATTCAAAGAGCTAACATGTTAACATTTCAACTGACAGAGTTACCACTCTCAACCCTCAGAATGACAGATTTGCATTGATTTACACTTGGGTCACATTTTCCAGATAATCTTTGCCAGAGTATAGGCAAGGAACTTAGGTGCTGACCCTACAATCACAACAGGTATCTGTACAGAGCCCCTAACTGCTAGTTACTGATTTGTTTTTTCAATTAATTTGTTTTGTACCCTTTTGATCTTGGAGCCTGTCAGGCAGCCATGTTGCCTGCTCCTGGCCGTTCCCCTGGCATGTCTCCTACTCTAGGTGCGCCATATGTTCAGGGGTGGCAGAACCAGGCGGATGGAGGGAGCTAGTGCACCTGCAATGGAAACTCATGCACCTCCAGAGGTGAGGGCAGAGGTGACAGCAGGACTCAGAGGAGCTGAAGCTGCCACTATGGGGCCCATGATCAGGCTGAGGGGCAGGGAGCAAGACCCAGAGGGGCTGGAACATGTCCAGGAGCAGGTAGAAGCTCCCAGGATCCTCCTTCCCAGCCTGAAGACAGCTCCCCACCCCCACTGCTGAGTCTTAGTACCTCCACTCACTCTCCAGCATATCCCTCTGCCCCACCATTCTCAGGGAGATTCTCCCCAGCCCCACATATGGGGGTGGTGCATGCTATCTCTTCTCCACCCAGGGGTTCCTCCACAATGGGGTGGGGAGGGACTCCTCAGTCAGCTAAGCTGTCAATACTGCCCCTCTGTACCAGCATGGCCAAGAGCAGGACTGTGATTCCAGCCTAACAGGTGGAAGCTCTAAGCTACCTTCGCCATGTCTGCCCGTCCACTATTCAGAGTTCCTCTGAGAAAGAGAGTGTTTAATGGCTTGCAGCAGGGGCAGCTGCCATAGCCCTCTAACCACATTGATCTCCCAAGAGCTTAGAACTGGAATGTGTTTCTATTGGAAAATGCCAGTTACTTTAAATCAAGATTTTGTGCGAGAACATGTCATTCTGCCAAAACTTCCAATGGAAACCAGACAGATTTCCTGCCTATCTCCCCAGCAGCCTGCTTGAGGGGAGATTGGCAGTCAGGACTCCCAGGGCTTCCTGGCTCCTCGGCAGCTCACCACGCAGGCTGCTGGACTTCCAGGCTCCCTGGGAGGCTGACATCCCAGGCTGGATGGCTCCCAGGGTTTCCAGGCTCCCCAGCTCCATTAGAGCCTGCTGGGGAGCTGCTGGGGAGCCTAGGCTTCCTAGCTCTTTGAAAGCCTACCTTGCAGGGCCCTGGGGAGCATATTTTGTTTTGGAAACACTGAAACATCCTTGCTGTGGGAACATTTTAGTGTTTCCAAAACAAAATATTGTAGAAATGTCACGTCCGCAAATCATGTCCAGAGTTTGACTTTTTGTCTCAATTAGGGACCAAAAAAAAAAAAAATCTCCAAAACCTTGCAATTTTTTGTGGAAGTGAAATTTAGTTTTCCCGCCAGCGCTACAAGATCCTGGGAAGTCTGTGTCATGTTTATATTTTGCAGACTTTTGGGCAGATAAGTGGAAAAAATCTTTGCTACATTTCAAATGCTATTTGTAGCACTGTGACAATTTTTGGAGGAAGTGTGGATACAGGAAGAGAAGTTTAAATCCACTTGTTCTATTTATACTATATGGGGGAGATTTTCAAAGGCATGAATGGTGGCTACAGTACCTAACGCCCATTGACTGTCAATTAGGATTAGGTGTCTAACTGCCTTTCGGGTCTTCTAAATCTCCCTCTATATTATCAAAGACAAATACTAAAGATTGTAGATTGTTTTTTACAGTAAAACAAGTTTTCTATATTTCCCACGTCTCTCTGTTTCTTCTGTCAGTTTCATATTCAGGAAATGTTAGCCCAATGGGTGAGACGGTACTGTGTCAGATGATCTGAGATCTTTTCCATTATGAGAATTTCCCATATTCCATTGAACCACAAGGTCCTTCTAGAGAAAGACTGAATTCAAAATTCTGCCAAGTTCAACTTGAGGCTCCAGGTGCCCCATATGGGGGTGGGAGAATGCTGTCTTTTCTTCATCTAGTGGATTCTCCCATATGGACTGTGGATCACGTGGCATGGGTCCCTGCTATTTGAAAGTGTGAGAGCAACTTAGCACTATGGAGTGGGTAGGTCATTGTTGTGATTTTTGCTTTTCTCTCTCTCTCTCTCTCTCTCACACACACACACACACCCCAATATGAAGAAACCACAAGTGCACAGTTGGGTCCCAAATAACTATGTTTACTAAACATATACAAATATGCCAGGCCTAGCTATATACATACTGCTGCTCTGACTGGTTTCTGTCAGTTTCGTAAACAGAACACAGAAGGCTCACAAACTATTTAAAGGGGAACTACCCTATTCTTATACACTACAGTCATTTTACTGAGAGAGCCAATTAATGGATCTACCAATAACTTCCTTTGTGTTACATCCATTTTGAGGTTTACCGTCCTTGATCAATATTCCTGTCCACTGGGACACTATAACCAAATATAAATAAAGGGACCTTAAATTCCACACCACCTGCAGCAATTGTCCAACACATCTTTGTAGATTTTATTTGAATGAGCGCATGTCAGGTGCTGCTTAAATAGTAACTTACAATTTTCTTTTACTGTTACACATGTGGAATACGAGGCTGTCCTATGTCATATAAGGGGCCAATGTTCTAGGGGAATTTCCTTCTTTGAAGCCGTGTCCCATTTATTCATGTAATTATATTCATCTTCCATACCGAGATTAATAAATTCACTATACAGTTTTGAAATTACAACTCTGGAACATCTAGAATTCATTATCCCCGGTCACAGCCCTGATAAATCTAGCCCTGCAGAACCCTCCCCAGGCTGCTATGTTTGGGTACCACCACACTGGTCCCACGTGCTGTTTAGCTTCCCTAGTATCCAGCACTGTCTCTTTCCTTGGCCTCACTGGCACACTTCCTGGGCCCAGATTGTCTGTCTACTACCCCTTCATTGAGGTGGGACCTTGTGGTCCCACTATCCCAAGACTCTCCAATAGCTTAAGGACACTCTTTCCCCGAGGTCTAACATTGTGGGCATTCTGGTTTACAGTTTGCTTCACCAGGAACACATGATATTTGAAGCACATAACACAGAAACTTTGCTAAAGGGTTCCAAAGCCATCACTCTTTACTTTAGACAGCACAAGAAATACATATACATATCTAGATCAAACAATAACACACCTATACGCCATCCCCTGCCTCAGTTTCCTCACCACTTTGGCGTGTTCTTCAGGATTTGGGTCAGTGTCTTTTCAGGATTCCAAGTCCTCTCTTCTGGGCCTCTCTCCTCAGGACCTCCCCTCTGGAACATGGAGTTTGCCCTCTCTCTCCTCCAGCCATCTTCCTTCTTACTGAGTTGGTCCCCAGTCACAAAGGACCCTTCTGCTATGAAAGTATACCCCTGTGTTCCTCATCCTGCCCAAATTTCCTCTGTCTCTATGAATTCCTTTGGGTTTTTAAATGTTAGCAGCAATACCGGGTACCTTGTCCTGCATTGGGGGAAATTCCTTTCCTTCAACCCCGTGCAGAGAAGTTAGAGAACACTAGCTTTATTTAGGATGCAGCACCTCCTTTGTTCTCTTCAGGTAAGATCTAGTCATGTGCTCAGACTCTTTAATGATCAACCTATTCATAGACACACCTTCGGGCACTGCTCCTGTCTCCTCAGCACACAGAACACAGTGAAAGACAGTCATAAGACATATGGATACAGCCAGTTGATAAAAATCAAACAAGAATTCATAAGTTGTACATAATCAGATTCCCCCAATCATGTTATCCTTTTTGTCAGTCTCAGTAAGTGATCTTTTGAAGCCCACAATTTTTCCAGGGATTGATATATAAAGTATTAATTGTACATAACATTGGTTTGTTAGGACCCTTTTGATTGAAGTGATTAGCAAGTATTCGGGTCCTGTGCTTGCATTCAGCCTCCAGTGAACCTGCTCTACCCATATAACCCATGACCGGTCTTACATATGGCCTGTGTTTTGCATGGTTTTGTTTCAGCTACCTCACTCCAAAAGGAGTGTAATTGCTTCTCCCATTTCCCCCGAATGAAGGACATCTGTTACATCCACCAGCTTCAAGGAGGTTTCACCCAACCCCCACTGTAACAGTTATAAATATTGAATGTATTTTTGTTCTGCATTTCCTGCCTTTTAATTAACTGCATCATTCTTTTCAGGATTGCTTTTTCCTATTTTTAAAAAAATGGAATCAGTGTTTTCTGAAGGAAATGACTTCAACTGTTGTTGGAAGAGAAGGAACAAGGCAGGTTTTCATTCTTATTTTGTTCCACATTTTTAAGGGTAATTGAGGCTTGTACTTGTGCTGCCTAGTAGTAATGTCTGGGACCAGTAGCCCACCCTTCAATTCTGGCTTATATTAATTTTTTTTTTATTGACCAGAGAGAACATCTTCCCCCAAATAATATCTAAAATGGAGAAATGCTGCTCTCCTGCTATCATGGTATTGGGTTAGTTACTGAAAGTGTCTGAAATAACATAATCTGAGAGAGAAGGGTTGCTTTTACCACTTTGCTTCTACCAATCCATAATATCATTAGCTTGTCCCAGTGTATTAAATATTTTAAAAATCTTTTCAGTAGACATGTAAATTATATCATGTGATTTTCCCAGAAGGGTGGTAATATGGACCCCTAAGTACTTCATTAAGATTTTTGCCCAGTTGAATCTAATTTTTTTGTAGTTGTTGTTTGGCATCTTGGTTTATTCTAAATGCTAGTATTCAAGATTTAGTATAATTGACTCAAAAGCCTCAGACTTCTATGTACTTCATATTTCCTTTCATAAGAAAAGGGAAGGGAATCAACATATTGCATTAAAACTTCATCCACATACAGTGTGTCTTTGTTCCCAACCTCTCCCAACCCCCCGCCACACATACACCATTTATTCCCAAGATTTACAAAAGGTTCCACGACCATTGTAAATAGGAGGTATCCCTGACACTTGTCTCTCTAAAGGCTCAGAGGAGCTCTTACTAACTTAGAATCCTTTTATTAAACCCCTCTGCCAGATTCAATCTATCCATCTATTCTCAAAGTTTCATTTAACCCAATTGAAGGCTTTCTCTGCATCATGGGTCAGTAACATTCCAGGCATCTGGGCCAAATGGATCATTCTTACAACTCTTCATATGTTATCCGTTAATTAGTGTCTTTGAATTAACCCTATCTAGTTTCTACTAATTAATCATGGCAGCAGAGAGTCCAGCCAATTAGCCAGCCAGAATAGCTCAACATCAATATTTAACAGGTATACAGGTCTATGATAAGCACAATCAAATTCATCTTTGTTAGGTTTCAAATCAATTAAATATGAGCTTCCATTGATTATGAAATTTGAGAGGATTCTAGGAGACTATTAAGCAAATTAACAAGCTTGGGAGCCAAAATCCCAATGTCTTCGTTTACTGCCTCAGGCAGGCTCTTCTCTTTCCTGCTTTTCCTCTTCTACTACCTCATCTGTTTCCTCAGCATTTATTCTACCTCTTTTCTGGCTGCAGGTCCTCTGGGACTTGACCTACTGCCACATCAATAGGGATCTTTTGCTAATCTCATAGTGTAATCCCAACTTTTAAGGGTTCTTTACCTTTCCCTGCAGGCCTGATCATATAATCTTGAGTTTTATGGGAACAGAAAAGTATAATGGGAAGCCTCAATGGTTTGGTGATTTTTTCTTTCTTTCTGTGGTATTTAAAAGGCTCTGTTGCCATAGTATCTGAGAACCTGACAACATCCTGTGAGGTAGAGAAGTTATCCCCATTTTGCATCAGAGGAACTGAAGCAAATGAGGCTGAGCGACATGCCCAAGGTCACACAGGAAGTCTGTGATGGGGCAGGGATTTGAACCCAGCTCTTGGTTATCACCTAATGACTGCACCATCCTTCCTCTCTCGTTCTGCTAAACTCCATGCTTCTTTTTAGTGGAAGTTAGGACAGATTTAGAAAACCTTTTTGTCCCTGATCTGCCAAAGAGACATATCATTCTGCAATGATTCTCACAGACTGATCGTTGTGTTCATGTTAGTGCAGCTGAATAACCCTAGTCCTAGAGTCAGACCTCGTAGTGAATTCCTAGACTCATAGAATCCATGGCCAGAAGGAACCATTGTAATCATCCAGTGTGACCTCTTCTAACACAGGCCATAGAACTACCCAGAATAATTCCTAGTGCTCAACTTTTAGAAAAACATCCAATCTTGATTTAAAAATTATCATTAATGGAGAATCCACCAAGACTCTTGGTAAATTGTACCAATGGTTAATTACTCTCACCCTGTTGTGGAAACTGTATACAGTGTGCTCAGGCTATATACAAAGGAAATTCTCCTTTCCCAAGAGTTTCTTTAAGAAGGGCTCAATATTTTTAAGAGTCCTGCACAGTCTCCCTTTGTGAGTCCTTTTATTCTTGTGTTATTTCTTCTCTCCCAATTCTCCAAATCATCCATTTTGTAGCTCCTTGCTCTCAACCACCAAAAGTCCCCTATCCACATCCGTAACTATGTTTAAATGTTTAAGCCTGCTTCAACTTTAGTTACTCTACTTTTTATTAGAATTCCCTGAAAGAAGCTTGCATCTCAGACTGTACTGATGTTACTTCAATCAGTAATTCTCTAATGTCTGCCAATCTTTCTCCATTGTACTTTGTTTGCATGTGGAATATTGGCTACAGGAAGCACCTCAGTGGGTCCCACTGCTTCTCTCTGGCAGCTTGCAAAGAAGATTTTAATATCCAAAGAGCATTTCCGTACTAACATATTGGCATTGGGGATCTCCAGCTATTTGTTAGGTGAGGTTTTAGGGCCTCCCAGTTCTCTAAGTTATTTAAATTGGCATGTGTAAAGTGGAGCTGTGCTGGGGAGCAGTCATCTTTCTTGCACCTCTTTACCCCAGTGTACTTTCCCCTATGTACCCCCTCCACACACACAATTTGCGATTCAGTAGGTAACAAAAATAAGAAAAGAAAGATACCTATAAAGGAGTGTCTTTTCTGGGCTCCCAGCAACAATTCTGGTGGTAGTTTCTTTGGGAGAGGAAGGTGAAGAGAAGGAAGCAGGCCACTGGCTCTGGCTCTTCTGGGCCTAACATCTCCACTGTTCAATTCTGCGGGGCACATGGATGGGGAAGGGGGAGAAGCTCAAAGCCCACATTTTTCACCTTTTGTTATGGGGATAAGATTGTTGTGGTTAAGCACTGAAATCTCATTTATGCCCTCACTATCTTTGCTGTATATAAGTAAGGAAAAATTACTTGTAATTCTGCTTCTCTGTCTTGCTGGTACACCTCCCCCAATATAACGCTGTCCTCGGGAGCCAAAAAATCTTACCGCGTTATATCAAACTTGCTTTGATCCATTGGAGTGCGTAGCCCCACTCCCCTCCCCCCCCCCACCCCCCCGGAGCGCTGCTTTACCGCGTTGTATCCGAATTCGTGTTATATCAGGTAGAGGTGTATCTTCAGATCTGATCCTCACTTGGCTGTCATTCTTCCAGCACAACCCCCCTTGGTAGACCAAAGGATTTATTAGCTCTCTAAAAGAATGAGAGTTCAGTGTGAGACCTGGGCAAGTACCTCAGTCCCTACTTGCAGTCAGTTCCAGAATTACATGGGAAGTAAGTGCTCCCCATTCTGATTAGGGAGTGTTATCCACCCACTCGGCACCGGGGGAAGCAGGGCTGCAGATTTGTCAGGGCATTTTTTATTAAAAGTCATGGAGCAGTCCTGCTAAACTTAGTAGAAGTCACAGGTTTAGTGATGGCTCCATGATTTTTGAGAAAAAAAAAAAAAAAAGTCCTGACAAATGAGGGGGCACCAGCCACCCACAGCAGCCCTTTCCATCATGGGACCAGAACCCTAATCCTAGCCCGGTGAGGAGGGGAGGCCTCGGGGTGGGTGAGGGTTAGTGAGCGAGCCCATCCCACACTCACCCTGGGCATAGGCAGTAGCAGTTCCTGTGTCCCCCATGGCTGGTGCTGGAGGTTGAGAGTGAGCTGCCATGAACTCACCTCAAGCACAGGCAGCGGTGGCTGGGTATTGTGACCGGTGTCACAGCACCACTCGCTCAGGTTTGGCCCTATCACTCCTCTGTTATGATGGGGGTTGGGCAGCTGGGCCAAATTTGAGAAAGTGGAGCTGCGACCCTGTGTGCCAAGTCACAATACTCAGAGCAGGCAGCTGGGCCTACCCCCACAGGACACAGGGGTAAGTGCAGGTGGGTTCGCTCCCCAACCCCCCTCAGGGCCTCCCCTCCACACTGCAGCTGCGACCCTCCCAGCAGGAAGTCGCAGATAAACCAAGGAAGCATGGATCAAGGGACTGTTTCCTACAACCTGGCTGTAAACATTTGTGCTGCATGAAGGTATGCAGGGAGCACCCACATGGCTTGAACTGAAACAGAGAGGCTTTCCCGGATCAGAGAATATGAGCCATGACAAGACCTGCCACGTTACAGTTGTAAGTGAAGCAATCAAAATTCCATTTTGATGCAGTCCTTTTAGATCAATAATAACTATGGTGAGAAACAACATTTCAGGTGACGGGAAAACCACAATGTACTTTGCCCTTCGGTGTGTATGGTTTTTCTCAGTTAACTACCACTACCTTTAAAGACCAAAAGCTCTGAAGTGGACGAGTTTGCCTCCGTCTCATGGTGGGAGCATGAGACCACAAGAATGAGAACCCTGTGGAGATGGTATCTTTAAAAAAAATACCATTTTCCACTTTGAATTAAAGTGAATTCTGCCTTTATCCTTGGGAGCAGATAATTCCAAGCAGTGATCATTACACTATGGGAATAGAAGTCTCTCTATATATTTATTTCCGCTGTTTTAATTTCCCTGAACAGCTACATAGAATCACAGAAATGTAGAGCTGGAAGGGGCTTGGAGAGGTCATTTAGTGCAGCCCCCTCCAGAGAGGCAGGACCAAGTAAACTTAGACCATCCATGGCAGGTGTTTGTCTAACCTTTTCTTAAGAACTCCAGTGATGGGGATTCCACAACCTCCCTTGACAGCCTATTCTAATATTTAACTATCTATACAGAAAGTTTTCCGTAATATCTACCCTAAGTTTCCCTTGCTGCAGATTAATCTGATTACTTATTGTCCTACCTCCAGTGGACATTGAGAACAATTGATCACCATCCTCTTTATAACAGCCCTTAACATATTTGAAGGCTATCAGGTTTTCTCCCCCACCCCCCTCACTCCGTTTTCTTTTCAAGTCTAAACATGCCCAGTTTTTTTTAACCTTTCCTCACTAGTTATATTTTTCTAAGCCTTTTATGATTTTTGTTGCTCTCCTCTGGACTCTCTCCAATTTGTCCACATCTTTCTTAAAGTCTAGTGCACAAGACTAGACAGCATACTCCAATGGAGGCCTCACCAATCCTAGTAGAGAGGGACAATTACCTCCCATGTCTTACACACAACACTCCTGTTAATACACCCCAGAATAAGGATAGCCTTTTTCACAACTGCATCACATTGTTGACTCATACTCAATTTGTGATCCACTATAACCCCCAGATCATTTGCAGCAGTATAGAATCACAGAATTGTAAGACCTCAAGAGGTTGTCTTGTCCTAGGAGTGCTGGAACAATTTGTATAGTGGGGGTCCTGAGAGCATTGAACCAAACTATAAACCATGTATATGATGAAAACCACTTCAAGCCAGGGGGTGTGGCAGCACTCCCACCATTCCTAGTTCCAGCACCTATGTCTAGTCCAGTCCCTGCACTCATGGAAGGACTAAGTATTATCTAGACCATCCCTGACAGATGTTTGTCTTACCTGCTCTTGAAAATCTTCAAAGATGGAGATTCCACAATCTCCCTGGGCAATTTATTCCAGTGCTTAACCACCTTGATAGTTGCTTGTCTAAGTAATTTTTAACTTGTTCTTTCCCTATTTTAGCCTTTGATCCTACCTCATTTTCACTGGCATTCACCAGTTAGCTATGTACTACTGCCTACCCAGTTCTTCTTCTTTGCTTAGCCAGAGAGTCGGCCATAGCGATCGTTCACCATTTGGTCCATTCCTGCACAACTGCAAATGTTTGACAACCTGAGAGTCCAACATCAGAACAGATTTGATTAACCCATGTAATGGGGGTCTGCCTGTGGGCCACCTCTACCTCTCAGTTGGTGGAATTTTATCCCGGATATTACTAGCCACCTGGAGAACGGTGTTCACTGGAATGTCTTGTGGCATCCTTGCGACGTGTCCAAAAAGCCTAAGGCACCGCCTGCAGACAATGGCCACAGTAGTCTGTAGGCCCGAACAACCATAAACATCTGCATTACATTCTACTTTATGCCCAGTATATGACGTTGACATTTTGTGTGGAAAGCCTCTAGCTTTGTCCAGTCTTTGTGGCGTAGTGTCCATATTTCGCAGACGTACAACAGTATGGGGAGGATACAGCTTGAATAAATCCTGAACTTGGTTGTCATACTAAGATGATGTTGATTCCATATCCATTGTAAATGGCCCATGGCAGATGCTGTGATGCCAATCCTACACAGTTATTCCTCATTTTATTTTTTATGCATTTGATTTTTCCTTCCTAAGTGAAGTACTTTGCACTTAACTTTATTGAATTTCATCTTACTGAATTTAGACCAATTCTCCACTTTGTCAAGGTTGTTTTGAATTCTAATTCTGTCCTCCAAAGTGCTTGCAACCCCACCCAGCTTGGTGTCATCTTCAAATTTTATAAGCATACTCTCCACTCCATTATCCCATTAATTAAAATATTGACTAATACCAGACCCAGGACTGACCCCTGTTGGACCCCCACTAGATATGCCCTCCCACATTGACAGTGAACCATTGATAACTACTTTTTGAGTGTGGTTTTTCAACTAGTTGCGCACCCGCCTTTCAGTAATTTCATCATTTACTACTTTACTTATAAGAATGTCATGTGGGACAAAAGTCTTACTAAAATCAATATATATCATGTCTACTTCTTCCCCCTCCCACCTGCCATTCACTAGGCAAGTAACCCTGTCAAAGAAGGTCATTAGGTTGGTTTGGCATGATTTGTTCTTGACAAATCACCCTCCTATCCTCTAGGTCAATGGTTTTCAAACTGGGGTGCTGTACCCCTAGGGGTTGGTGAGCTCTCATCAGAAAATATGCGAGGAAAAATCCTGTAATGGCAGACAATGATAGGCATAGTTTGACTTGTATATTTGGGGGGGCAAGGCCCCTGGCCAGCAGCCGCCTCTCTCCAGCCACCCAGCTCTGAATGCAGCGCTGCTGTCAGCAGCAATGCAGAACTTCAGAGCTGTGTGGCCTGAAACCAGCAGCTGCTGACTGGAGCATTCATTTGTTTGTGGCACAGGAGGCCTTTTTTTTAATCCTGCTCCCATCCCACCCCACAATGCCCACTCCCACTTTCACCTGCTCCCACACTGTTTCTTGACTTTTTATCCCACTTCCACTATTATGGCAGCGAGTCCTGCGGGACCAACAGGATGCCAGTCTTTACTCTGAAGGCAGCACTGCCTCCAGCAGCAACAGAGAAGTAAGGGTGGTAATGGGGAACTCTCTCTGCCTGTGCCTGGGGATGGCAGGGTCTGGGGGATTAGAGGGTTCTAATCCCTTTGTGTGGGGAAGGGAAGATGCAGGGGCTGTTCATCCCCTTGTAGGGGTGTATGAGGATTCTGATCCCGCTGGATGGGTGGGTTGGGAGGTTCCCATCCCATTGCATGGGAGTGCATGGAGTGGGTGGGTGCTGGTGGGGAGACATCTGCTGAGAACAGCATGCCCAGCCATTCCTGGGACAATTATAGAACCCTGCAGTGGGCCTGCTTAGTCACAAACTGGCGAGCATAGGTTATGCCCATTCTGAGTGATTGAGACCAGTACAGAGGCTTCTTTCATTTTAATTAATTACAATAAAATAACATTAAAAACTTCCAATTTAATATTTACAACAACTAGAAACTTGTTCACCTTTCGAGGAGAGGAAAGACCCTATTCGGACACAGACTGGCTAACCTAGTGAGGAGGGCTTTAAACTAGGTTCGACGGGGACAGGTGAGCAAAGCCCACAGGTAAGTGGGGAACATGGAGACCGGGGAAATGAGTCGGAAACAAGAGGGAGTGTGGGCTATATTGGCAGAGAGAAAGGAGAGTCAGGACAAAACTGGGAGGAAAGATCAAACCAGTATCTTAGATGCCTATATACAAATGCGAGAAGTATGGGGAATAAGCAGGAAGAACTGGAAGTGCTAATAAATAAATACAACTATGACATTGTTGGCATCACTGAAACTTGGTGGGATAATACACATGATTGGAATGTTGGTGTGGATGGGTACAGCTTGCTCAGGAAGGATAGACAGGGGAAAAAGGGAGGAGGTGTTGCCTTATATATTAAAAATGTACACACTTGGACTGACGTAGAGATGGACATAGGAGACGGAAGTGTTGAGAGTCTCTGGGTTAGGCTTAAAGGGGCAAAAAACAAGGGAGATGTCATGCTAGGCGTCTACTACAGGCCACCTAACCAGGTGGAAGAGGTGGATGAGGCTTTTTTCAAGCAACTAACAAAATCATCCGAAGCCCAAGATTTGGTGGTGATGGGGGACTTCAACTATCCGGATATATGTTGGGAAAATAACACAGCGGGGCACAGACTATCCAACAAATTCTTGGACTGCATTGGAGACAACTTTTTATTTCAGAAGGTTGAAAAAGCTACTAGGGGGGAAGCTGTTCTAGACTTGATTTTAACAAATAGGGAGGAACTCGTTGAGAATGTGAAAGTAGAAGGCAGCCTGGGTGAAAGTGATCATGAAATCATAGAGTTTGCAATTCTAAGGAAGGGTAGAAGGGAGAACAGCAAAATAGAGACAATGGATTTCAGGAAGGCAGATTTTGGTAAGCTCAGAGAGCTGATAGGTAAGGTCCCATGGGAATCAAGACTGAGGGGAAAAACAACTGAGGAGAGTTGGCAGTTTTTCAAAGGGACACTATTAAGGGCCCAAAAGCAAGCTATTCCGCTGGTTAGGAAAGATAGAAAATGTGGCAAAAGACCACCTTGGCTTAACCATGAGATCTTGCACGATCTAAAAAATAAAAAGGAGTCATATAAAAAATGGAAACTAGGACAGATTACAAAGGATGAATATAGGCAAACAACACAGGAATGCAGGGGCAAGATTAGAAAGGCAAAGGCACAAAATGAGCTCAAACTAGCTACGGGAATAAAAGGAAACAAGAAGACTTTTTATCAATACATTAGAAGCAAGAGGAAGACCAAAGACAGGGTAGGCCCACTGCTTAGTGAAGAGGGAGAAACAGTAACAGGAAACTTGGAAATGGCAGAGATGCTTAATGACTTCTTTGTTTCGGTCTTCACCAAGAAGTCTGAAGGAATGCCTAACATAGTGAATGCTAATGGGAAGGGGGTAGGTTTAGTGGATAAAATAAAAAAAGAACAAGTTAAAAATCACTTAGAAAAGTTAGATGCCTGCAAGTCACCCGGGCCTGATGAAATGCATCCTAGAATACTCAAGGAGTTAATAGAGGAGGTATCTGAGCCTCTAGCTATTATCTTTGGAAAGTCATGGGAGACGGGAGAGATTCCAGAAGACTGGAAAAGGGCAAATATAGTGCCCATCTATAAAAAGGGAAATAAAAACAACCCAGGTAACTACAGACCAGTTAGTTTAACTTCTGTGCCAGGGAAGATAATGGAGCAAGTAATTAAGGAAATCATCTGCCAACACTTGGAAGGTGGTAAGGTGATAGGGAATAGCCAGCATGGATTTGTGAAGAACAAATCATGTCAAACCAATCTGATAGCTTTCTTTGATAGGATAACGAGCCTTGTGGATAAGGGTGAAGCGGTGGATGTGGTATACCTAGACTTTAGTAAGGCATTTGATACGGTCTCGCATGATATTCTTATCGATAAACTAGGCAAATACAAATGAGATGGGGCTACTATAAGGTGGGTGCATAACTGGCTGGATAACCGTACTCAGAGAGTTGTTATTAATGGTTCCCAATCCTGCTGGAAAGGCGTAACGAGCGGGGTACCGCAGGGGTCTGTTTTGGGACCGGCTCTGTTCAATATCTTCATCAACGACTTAGATATTGGCATAGAAAGTACGCTTATTAAGTTTGCGGATGATACCAAACTGGGAGGGATTGCAACTACTTTGGAGGACAGGGTCATAATTCAAAATGATCTGGACAAATTGGAGAAATGGTCTGAGTTAAACAGGATGAAGTTTAACAAAGACAAATGCAAAGTGCTCCACTTAGGAAGGAAAAATCAATTTCACACATACAGAATGGGAAAAGACTGTCTAGGAAGGAGTACAGCAGAAAGGGATCTAGGGGTTATAGTGGACCACAAGCTAAATATGAGTCAACTGTGTGATGCTGTTGCAAAAAAAGCAAACATGATTCTGGGATGCATTAACAGGTGTGTTGTGAGCAAGACACGAGAAGTCATTCTTCCGCTCTACTCTGCTCTGGTTAGGCCTCAGCTGGAGTATTGTGTCCAGTTCTGGGCGCCGCATTTTAAAAAAGATGTGGAGAAATTGGAAAGGGTCCAAAGAAGAGCAACAAGAATGATTAAAGGTCTTGAGAACATGACCTATGAAGGAAGGCTGAAAGAACTGGGTTTGTTTAGTTTGGAAAAGAGAAGACTGAGAGGGGACATGATAGCAGTTTTCAGGTATCTAAAAGGGTGTCATAAGGAGGAGGGAGAGAACTTGTTCACCTTAGCCTCTAAGGATAGAACCAGAAACAATGGGTTTAAACTGCAGCAAGGGAGGTCTAGCTTGGACATCAGGAAAAAGTTCCTAACTGTCAGGGTGGTTAAACACTGGAACAAATTGCCTAGGGAGGTTGTGGAATCTCCGTCTCTGGAGATATTTAAGAGTAGGTTAGATAAATGTCTATTAGGGATGGTCTAGGCAGTATTTGGTCCTGCCATGCGGGCAGGGGACTGGACTCGATGACCTCTCGAGGTCCCTTCCAGTCCTATAATCTATGAATCTATGAATCTATGTTTGCGGGACTATTCTTATGTAACGTGAAAGTATATATAATAATTAGAATAATTATATCCGGGACAACACACTTCAGGGTTTGTGCATTGTGTTACATCATGTTATCCCTTACAGACCTTTTTTCCTCTTTTCAGAGGTATATTATGACTATCTCAGATGGGGATATGAGTAGACTACATTATTTGGAAAGGGGTATGCAACCTAAAAAGTTTGAAAACCACTGCTCTAGGTGCTTACAAATTGATTGTTTTACAATTTGTTCTAGTATCTTTCCGACTACTGAAGTTAGGTTGACTGGTCTGTAATTTCCTGTTTCCCTTTTTGAAGACAGGTATAACTCCCTCCTCGCCCAAGATGTTATAATCCCACTTAAGTGTTAATATGCTGCAATGGATTTCCACCCCCAGGCTTCACCATCTCCCATCTGCGTAGTATTAAGCCTGTCATAACACCATAAATAAAATCCTTCATATAGATTTGATCCGTTCAGTAGCCCATCTCTAGATCACCACCAGAAATTGCTCCTCTCTATAGAGACAAAATTAATTGCCCCAAACCTGACACAGTGGAGGACTAGGTGAGCCTTCTCATAATGCTATAGTAATTTCTTTTGTCCTGTTTATCAGAGCTTTTTTGATGCACCCTACAGCCCTGTTGGCCTTCTCTGATATCATTGAACAATTTGTTTCTCCTCTTCATATTACGGTTAATATGCATCCCCAAGTTAATTTAAATATCCATAAAATTTAGGACTTTACCCATCAATGGATACAATACCTTACAATTTTTAGATCCAAAATGCAGCAATTTATATTTATTCTTGTTACAATCCATCGGTCATTACATAGACCTTCTGTATACATTACCAGTCATTTGCTGGTTACTACCAAAATACCCTTAGTACCTAGGAGGAACCATAAACACTACATAAATATGTAATCTCTAATTTAAGAATGTAAATGTCAGTGAGCCATGAGACTCTGACAGTGAACTGATGTATGCTATGAATGGTTGGGATAACAGGTTCCTAAGACTGCATAGAAACATTACTATTGCAGCATAAGGGCAGTGTAGGAACCGTTTCCACAATGAAGGGTGCCTTGTCTCATTCTGCTCAGCTCTGGAACCAGAGTGTGGTTTATTCAGCTCCTATATTTCCATAATACAAGTAGAATAAAAGCAGATACACACCATAAGCATGGACTCTCTCCCACTCAGGTCCAAGCTTATATCAGAACAGATGAGGAAGCTCATAGCTTTGAACTAAACACAAATAGAGGCATGGATAGTCAGGGTTTACAGGAACCATACAAAAATAACTGGATATGTAAAAATGAGCTGCAAAACAGAGACTGATTTTTATCTTGCCTTCAGTGATCAGGAAGAAAAGAGCCTTTCGATGCTATTGTCTAGTGACATTTCCGAATATTTATAGTGCTCCAATAGTAACCTTTTGTTTGGTAGATAGTGAAGTTTGCACAGCATGCTGAGTATGTCATTAAACATTTGCCTGAAGATATGAGTGTTAGCATCAATGACAGGGTTTCCTAAACATGTCACATTTCCTCTGGCTGTCATGAAAAATTATAGTTACTGTGACTCACACTTTAATAGCAGCTATTTGTGATATTTTAACCTAATGTACAGCCCCAGAGGAGAAACAACAGACACAATAAAGCATTTGCCAGTGACTTGCTGGAAGGAAGGGATTCGGAGTATTATTAGGATGCCAAATTAAAGAGAAAAGGCTCTTGTGTCAAATGTCAAAGGGTCTCTGTGTTTGTTAACTTCACTGTAATTTACGCTTTATTATCTCTGAGAGCATGTACAGGGAAAGAAGAAATATTCTCTGTTTCCCTGGGCTAAGGTGCATGGCTGCAGTGACGATAAGGGTTAAGTGAAAAAATACATGATTTGGTTACACTTTGTATTTCTTTAATGAGTAAAATACTAAGCAGTAAATATTACCTTTCAATGCATCTCAGTAATGGTAAGTTTTTCCAGTGTTTATATGTAAACAAATTATTGGACAGAGGAAATGATCTAGTTATTTTTGGATGCCTTAAAAAAAATCCCTGTACATTACTTTATCTCTTATAATAACTATTTTTGTTCTTTTCTACAAAGGGACGCTAAGATTTCTTATGTCTTGAAGAGCAAAATATACAAAATAATTATATGTATGTTTGATAATATGGGTTCTCTTCCTGCAAAAATTCCCACAATACCTTTATTAGGGTGGCCAGATGTCCCGATTTTATAGGGACAGTCCCGATATTTGGGGCTTTTTCTTATATAGGTGCCAATTACCCCCACCCCCATCCCAATTTTCCACATATGCTATCTGGTCACCCTAACCTTTATGGAAATCTATACAATAGGAACAGAAATACTTCCCTACCTCACAGGAGTGGCCAGAAGCTTAATTCAATAAAACACCACCCATGCAAGTCCTTATAAGGAAATGTCCAGTTCAGATCTTTTTCCTATATGCTCTCACATCACATTCACCACTTTCACTGACAGCTCAACCTCTCTATAAATGTGTCTCAGATATCTCCACCATGTACAGTAACACTGTTATAGCCATCATGCTCCCCACCATCACATTGTAAGGCAAAACCTCAACTTTAATTTCAGGAACATCAACATACATGTCTGTCAGATAACTGTATCTGGGTGAATTGTATAATGTATTCTATTGCCCTTGGGGAACTATGATGTCAGAATTGAGGTTTTGAACTATAGGATGATCACAAGGAGCATAATGTGTGTATTGTGTTACTATATATATTGGAGGCGTATGAGACTTATTTCAAAAGGGGAGGAGATTGTTAATGATAGTGGTGAATGTGATGTGGGCTGGCATTTGGATCAGCATCCCTCTCCTCAGGACTTCAGTGGAATTAGTCACTAGAACAGAGAAGCAGCAACTGCCATGCTCAGTCCTACACTATTGTACTCACTCTTATGATCATGCCAAGACTCATGCCCAGCTCAGGTTCTAGGGCCTGGGACCCAAACTAGGCTCTCCTTTTAAAACAGATGATGAAGAAGAGGGAGACATTAAATATAAAGCAGAGATGCCATCAATATGTATGTTCAGTATCAGGGCCAGCGCTTCCATGTAGGCGACGCACCAGGATTTGGAGGGAGGGGGGCAGCATTTTGCCGCCCTTGGCAGCAATTCGGCGGCAGGGGGTCCTTCCGCTCTCCGGGTCTTCGGCGGCAATTCTGCGGCGGGTCCTTCACTCGCTCCGGGACCTGCCGCCGAAGTGCCCCGAAGACCGGGAGCGCAGAAGGACCCTCCTGTCGCAGAATTGACGATGACGACCAGGAGCGCGGAAGGACCCCCACCTAGGGTGCCAAAAACCCTGGCGCCGCTCCTGTTCAGTATGTCCCTTCAGAATAGGTGTTTCAATGTACTTCCCCTAAGACAGTGAAGAATACTGTACTTCCTCCTTTGGCTCAGTTTTATGACAACCTGTATCAGAAACTACATGCTATACATAATCTCGCTCATTCAGATCATGCTTATGGGCTGGGCTGATGTTGATCAGAGCAGTCATAGGGCTATTTCGAAGACATCTCAAATACCACCTTGCAATCAAACAGCATAGTCTCATTAGTATTCAGAGACTTCAGAGGCAAAGCCCAACCAGCAGTAGCTCCTAATGCAGGACTGGCACAGTTCAGTAGCTGAGTGTATTCAAAGTGACTGGCTATTGATTTAAAACTGTCTGAGAGTCTGACATTTCCTTGTCAAGAAAAGAATGAAGAGATGTGTAACATTTAGTATGGAAATGACTATCTCACTTATCTACAATATTCAGTCCATGCCATAACGACCATCTATAAACTATACTTTTACTCTTGTACTTGCCACATACAAATGTCATGGTCAGTTATATCCTGGTGTAAGCTGAGTATGGATAACTACCTTGCTAGTGAGGGGCAGAAGAGCAGGTTTGTAGCAGGAAAAGCAATCAACAGTAAGGCGGAAGAAAGCATAAAGCATCCTGATTTATTCTTTCCTTCACCTTACTGTTGATTGATTTTCCTGCTACACATCCTCTCCCTCCTCCCACAAGATGCAACTTACACTGATTTACACTACCTTACCAATATGTAGTTTATGGGATTGTCCCACCACCATAAAGGAGAAATCAGTGAAAAAAACAAGGAAAATTACCTTTCCTTGCCCATTGTGTAAGGTTAGTTTGTCTTTATTGGTTGCTTTCTTTGTTATAAGCAGTAATACACTTATACTTAGTAACTCAATTTGTTATGACCTAAATTTAAAATGAATAACTGTATTGATGACAAATATTCCCATGTTGCCCTGCGTGTGCCACACAGCCATAGGCACCTGGATAACAACGGCAAGTGTCAGTTGTAAGTAAGTCTTATGTTTGGTGTATTGTCAGCGGTGACGCAGAGAGGGCCCAACTTTTTGTATATTTTTAGTTTTGGTGTCAAACAGTTTTGAAAGCTGTTCTTTTCAGCAGCAACATCTTGTGGGGTAGACGAGGACATACAGTTTCCTTGTCCATGATTGGCTCTTTCCAGAGTGATCAGCCTTGCTACCCATTCTATATTCGATCTAGAAGGAATACTTGGTTCATACCCCCAAATTTGTTTGCTTTCAGTCTTGGACAATATGATGCTGTCAAACAAACTAAACTAAACCTCTTTTGGCCAATCATCCACTCTCCCATTATACTGCTCCCAAAAAGACATTGCGCTTTATTTAGCATAACTGGCAGACTCTGTCCAAACAGATATTTTGGCTCAACATTTTGATGTAGGCAAAAGTCTTTTATGCACAAGTGAAATGTGGACCAGACTCACATAATTTTTGATCATCAAAATTAAATGACATAGCAGAGTAGCAGGGGGGTGCCTCTGGAGGACCCAACTAAGCCCAGATCAAGTCATTTCCTTGAACTACTCATTTTGTAAGCACTAAATTAACTCACATTTTAAAGACTATTCCTTTCTTATGGACTACTTTCAACAGATTGCTTATAAAAATCTCTCTCTCTCTCCCTCCTACCCCTAACTCATGATAATTAATGGCATAATTAATCAGCATAGTGACATTTTTGAAATGGCACATTTCTAAAATTTAAAAACAAAACATTGGATGAATCTCAGCAGTTAACATAGTTTGGCAAAGAACTCCACAAAAATCTCACCATAAAAACGTCGCAAAGTGGAAAGTCAAATGTTCCTCTAGTCCCACCACTCAGAGCATACAGACCTTTATTAGAAAGGCCAGGGAATTTCACATTCTAATATGAACTTTTTAGAGTGCAGAGATCTATCAAATCTCTGACATGCTCATGTTCACTGATTTCTATAATAAATTCCAACTTGGATTAATTCCTACCATGGCATACCCCTGTCTCCTGCACCTTTCAGTGGCCCACTGTCCCACTCCCTTTTATATCCATGTGCAGATCCCCTACCTTCATTTAGTTCCTGATGGGTCTTCATCATGCCAAGGAGAGTAATTTTCTGTTACTTCAGCAGATCACTCCACTTCTGTTGGTGCACATGGGTTCTCTCTCCACTGAAGTCTACGGTGTCACCATAGGATTGCCCCTAGAGGTGAGATCTAGGGCAACAGCCCTGCAACTAGTGTAAGAAGGACAATCAGTGGGGATGACATCAGCGTCTCTGACTACAACTGCTGTTACAAGAAGGAATTCAGATGACTGGTCTTTGTGCCACAATAAGAGACACAGGGAAGAGCAAAACTTTCCCCTCATACCCTCTACTTGTTATACCCTCCCGTTTTGTCTGGTCTCAACTTAGATTGTAAACTCTTGGGGGCAGGGACTGTCTGTTATGTGTTTTATCGCAGGACCCAGCACAAAGAAGCCCTACCGTCATACCAATAAGAGCTCTAGGGCAACAGTGGAATTTAGTGCCCGCTGTGCCTATGAAAATCAGGACCTTAGTCTGAGCCCGCTCTCTGCAATGGCCTGTTGGGTTTTCTTTTCAGTCTGACTTTTGTACAGTGCGCACTGCTTCAGGAAAACGGTGGGATTTACATCGTCCTTCCTGGTTTGGAACAAACAGCTGCCTCACTCACTGTAACTGAGCACAAAGCAACTGTGCCCTGGCAGTGACCTCTGAACCATATGACAAGCACTGGCGAGAAGGCAGCTCAGTTCCCCAGAAGCACTGGAATACTCAGCCCCTGCCACCAGTATCAACAGCATCTGTCTTAGGAAGGACTAGTTGCACTGTCCAGTGTTTAGGAACAGGCATTCATTAACTCTCAGGAAACCCTGATCTCTTGTCAGCTGTAAACACCTCAGGATGAAACGCCAATTGTGACCTTCCTTGTAAGTAGCCTGTGTCTCTCAATTTAGCTCTTTCTTTGATAAGAATGAATCTCTTAACAGAAATTACTGACATTACAGGGGATTCTTGGCAGCTATTATTTTCTTTTGTTGCCCATGTTCTAACCTGTAATGAAATAATCGTCTTTCACTTAATCCTACTTCAGGTTCTTCTCTTATATTCCAAGCTTTTGGATTTGACTCAGTCCCTCCCTGAAAAAAACTGGTCAAAAAATCAGAACATTTTTGGTGACAATTTTCATGAAAAATTCACATACGCACTCTCTGATAGTCTGTACCCCTGTATTCAATCCTTGTACACTCTTATAATAACCTTTGTACAGTATGCTTTGTGAGGTATTATTTGAAAACTCATAACTTCCTGGTCAATATTGCCCTGATAAAATATGTGTGGCAACACTGTATGTACAGATATAAGATTCCACTGTATGGTGTTACTAAGGCTATGTCTACACTAGAGAACTGACAGCGGCACAGCTGTACCAATGCAGCTGCTCTGCTGTGAGATCTCTCATGTAGTTGCTCTATGCCAACAGGAGAGAGCTCTTCCGTCGACATAATTAAACCACCCCCAGTGAGAAGCTTTCCCACTGACATAGTGCTGCGCACACTATCACTTATGCCGTATGTCACTCAGGGGGTGTTTTTTTTCCACACTCCTTAGCAACATCAATTTTGCCAACGTAAGTGGTAGTGCACACATGGCCTAAGACATATTCTGGGGAGTGGCCAAACCAATTCCTCAGAGATAAAAAACACGCAGACATCCCAGCAAGGTGTAAACAAGGTCAAATGGGCCATCACCTATTTAAGTGGCTACTAAATTGGCAAGAAAAGGGATACGGGTGAAAAATCTACATCTTAAAAAGAAACCGCTGGGGGTTCCCATCCACACAAACTTTCTGTCTCCTGAACCTCAGCTGGAGATGTTTCTTGAAGAAGGGAAAGATCTATAAGGCAGGGCAGATTTCCCAAATCATTCCTTCCTTTCTCTCTGCTCACAGCATCGATGACACCTGAAGAACAAAGAAAGTAGCATGGCCTAGGGGAGGGACCCTGACTAGCTAGTAGGAATGCTGAAATGTCTGGTGAGGGAGACTTTGCTTTGAATTCACTCTAGTTTGTTAAGTTAAGCATTAGTTGCATTTTACTTTTATTTTTCTTGTAACCAACTCTGACTTTTAGGCCTCGTTACTTGTATTTACTTAAAATATATCCTTTTGTAGTTAATAAACTTGTTTTATTGCTTTATCTAAACCAGTGTGTTTGAATTGACTTGTTTGGGAAACTCCATTTGGAAGAACAGGACTTGTGCATATCATTTTCTATTAATAAAGGGACAGACTTTATATGAGCTTGTATGGTCCAGGAGAGTGCTGTTGGGCAGTACAAAACATACATTTCTGGGGAAAGTCTGGGATTGGGAGTTTGCTGGTGTTGCTCTGAAGTGTAATTCAAGTGTGGGCAGCTACAGCACTCATACAATATATCTGGGAGTAATTTACATGTTAGAGGCTATGAGAGAACAGACCAGGAGTGGTTGCTCTCACAGCAAAGCACCACAAGTTAGAGAGCTGAGGGGACATAGCTGTTCATCAGTCCAATTTGTACCCTGGGTATGTCACACAGCCTTTTTTGGGAAAGGTCAATGTTTGAATTTTGATGAAGTTTTTTTTTACCAGTTCTCTAGCTGGTCAAAATATTAGATGGATTTTACGCTATTTTATGTTATAAAATTCATCCTGTTTTGTTCTTGAAATCAGACATTTTGATGAAAAATTCATTTTAAAATTGAAAATTTGGAAGTTTCAGGCAGCTCTACCTGGGAATTTGATCTCTTTTCTGACACACATTGACAGTATTACCATATGACTCAACAGAGTGTGTGCTATTGTACTGAAATGTATGAGTGTCCTATTTTGGCTTATGTATTTTAAGCAGCCAGTATGATTAAACTATGTTATTTATTTACAAATTATAATGACTCTCCAACACTATGGTAGTCTTTGTATTGACATCATTACATAACCTCTAGTGTTCTCAAGTGGGAACTGCATTCACTCATTCACTTCTGCACTCTGGGCAATAGGCACTTGGATAACTTGATGGTTGGCACAGTACAAGAACCTGAATAGAATAGAATTGGCATTAGACACAATGTTGGCATATCTGTAATACAATCTGAAGAAGGACTGGTGTTGTATATTCCAGCTGTGACTGGGGGATCATTTCTCACAACGTGAAACTAAGTTTTTAATAGGAGGTGCACCTTCAGTGCTGTATGGTCCCCCAAATTCCTGCCTCTTTCTTATCATGAGAAGGCAACTTTATACATTTCTGGTGCTAGACAGTCACCCTCTCTGCTTATTTTACTTAATACACTATTACTTAAACAGGACACTTTTAGAATATAAAATGGCACTTTTTTTGTTAACTTCCATTATTGCATACAGTATTTATTAGAATTAATGGTTTTGGAATAAAGTTACCAACACCTTTGGGGAAAAATGGCTGTGTGTTGGTTCACTCACCACATTCTCCTTCTCTGGAAAAAAGTATTGCAACAAGGCCACTGAGAAGGAAATGGGTACTTGAGGTAGTTAATCATTTGTGCAAGTGCAAGTTATGGGATGGTAGATCGGATTTACAGGCTGTAAACAGCAGCAAGGCACTGAGAGAATGTCTGTGCTGAGTGCCATTAATTTGCACGGAGTGCACAAGATCGGGAGAAGTTGCCTAGCTAATTAAACCATCTAACTCAAATGGATTCCAAATAGGGTTAGTTTAGCACTAAAATAATTTTAACCGCACCGTTTGCATAAGATATACTAAAATTTATTCTGTATTTGAAAAGTAAAGCTATAGATTATGCTGTAGTGCTGGTTTTACAGAGCAGAGTGACTTTACTGTTACATATAAACGTGGTAAAACATCTACATGCTTTTTACCTGCATCTTGTTTAAAATTTTATTAAGAGGATGTTAAAAAAAAAATACTGAACAGAGTTTGAGCATAGAAGTTTTTGCTTATCAGGGAATAACATACAGATTAGCGAGGACGCAAAGTTTGGTTTAAGATTAGGTACATATAAACGTGGTAAAACATCTACATGCTTTTTACCTGCATCTTGTTTAAAATATCTACACACAGGAAAACCTAAAGGGTGAAGTTCAGGAAAGACTGACAGGAGACTAGGTGCTGTGATCCACTAGGACTGGAAAATAGCCTTTCACCTCTGGACACCTGCATTAAAACCACACAGATGGATTTGGTAATCTCCATTTAGTCTTAGTGGTCAGTTGTCCATATCAGAAATTCACTATGCGGCTTGGCACATTTAGCCAAAAGTGAATATCGGGGTAGTACAAGTCTGTCATGAAGTACAATAATGAGCTACGTAAAGGAAGCTAGCATGGTGTAGTATTTGTTTGATCTACACCTGCCTCTATCCACTGTTATTATCTTCATACCACAGACAATACATCAGACCTGGTGCTATTTGTGCAGATAATACATAAGGGAAAGGAGTTCAAAATGTACACAGATGGTAGACCTTCATTTTAAATTAAAAAATCATCCTTTGGTGATCCAAAATTTGTTTAAATGAAGGCAATAATGCCCAAAGGAATGCATGGAACAACCACGCTGTTTCATGGCCCCACCATTTCCTTAGACAATGAAGGATGATTTTTAATTTAACTTATTTTTTAATTTAATCCGAGGTTTTACCATCTGTGTATGCACTGGACTTTTTTTTTTTTCTTTAACCAAGGCTCGTAGTCTCTCAGATGTGGGCTCTAGAAATATAACAGGATAGATAGTCATTAAAACTGATAAAAATTTACTTTCAAAAGGAAATTTTAATAATGAATTAAATTACGGTGCTGTTCGTTTTAAAGTAGTCGAAGCTCAAATTTTTGCAGTCTCTGAAGTTTTCTACTGAAAAGGGATGGAACATCTGAACTATCCTACATCTTAACAATAATCCCGTGAGCTGGGGCATAGCCACGTTCAGATGCCAGCGGCCCCCCCAACTTTTAGAGAGCTGTGTGAGAAACAAAAGTGTCCTGGGGAAAAGACAGTCTTAGGGTATGTCTACACTACGAAATTAGTTCGAATTTATAGAAGCCGGTTTTATTGAAATCGGTTGTATATAGCCGATTGTGTATGTCCACACAATAAAATGCTCTAGGTGCTCTAGTCGGCAGACCGCGTCCACAGTACGAGGCTAGCGTCGACTTCCGAAGCATTGCACTATGGGTAGCTATCCCACAGCTATCCCACAGTTCCCGCAGTCTCCGCCGCCCCTTGGAATTCTGGGTTGAGATCCCAATGCCCGGATGATGCAAAACAGTGTCGCGGGCGGATCTGGGTACATGTCGTCAGGCCCCTCCCTCCCCCGTCACAGCAACGGCAGACAATAGATTCGCGCCTTTTTACCTGGGTTACCTGGGTTACCTGTGCAGACAACATGGAGCCCGCTCAGCACAGCTGAGCTCACCATCACCATATGTCCTCTTGGTGCCGGCAGACGTGGGACTGCATTGCTACACAGCAGCAGCTGCTAACTGCCTTTTGGCGGTAGACGGTGCAGTAGACTGGTAGCCTTCATCGGCGATCTGGGTGCTGGCAGCCGTGGGGCTTGCCTTTTGGCAGTAAATGGTGTATTATGACTGTTAGCCGTCCTATTACAAGTCGGGTCATCGCACGTTAGCAGAGTCTTCCCTGAGCAGCAGCTCGTGCAATAGGCCTGAAGACCATCGTCATACACCGCCCCGTATTTGCTGCCAAGCACCCAGAAAGATGCCGAGGGCTATCAGTCACGCTGCACCGTCGTCTTAAGATGTAAAAAAATAGATTTTCTCTGTATTCATTTGCTTCCCCCTCCCTCCGTCAAATCAACGGCCTGCTAAACCCAGGGTTTTCAGTTTAATCTTTGGGGGGGACCAGTCTGTGACAGTTGTTTGTGTCTCTCCCGGATGCACAGCCACCGTTCTTTATTTTAATTCCCTGTGCCTGTACGCCATGTCGTCACTCGGCCCCCCTCCCTCCTTCCCCTAGGCCGTCAGATACTACGTTTGCGCCACAGCTCGAGCCGAGAAGCGGTTCGCGCCTTTTCTTTGAATTCTGGGTTGAGATCCCAATGCCCGGATAATGCAAAACAGTGTCGCGGGCGGTTCTGGGTACATGTCGTCAGGCCCCTCCCCCCTCGTCACAGCAACGGCAGACAATAGATTCGCGCCTTTTTACCTGGGTTACCTGTGCAGACAACATACCACGGCAAGCATGGAGCCCGCTCAGCTCAGCTGAGCTCACCGTCACCATATGTCCTCTGGGTGCCGGCAGACGTGGGACTGCATTGCTACACAGCAGCAGCTGCTAACTGCCTTTTGGCGGTAAACTGTGTAGCATGAGTGATAGCCGTGGGGCTGGCAGCCGTAGTGCTGCATTGCACCAGCCCCTTCCAGGCGATGGTATATTATGACTGGTACCCGTCGTCATCATACTGGTATGGCTGTCAATCATGGCCACCTGGGCAGACATGCTACTGTTTTGATGATGACGGTTACCAGTCATAATATACTATTTTCTGCCAATTGCCCAATATTGTCTGCTAAGCACCCAGAAGAGGCCGAGGGCGATGCTGGGTGCTGGCGGACGTGGGGCTGGCAGACGTGGGGCTGCATTGCTACACAGCAGCAGCCCCTTGCCTTTTGGCAGATGATGGTATATTATGATTGGTATCCGTCATCGTCATATTGGTATGGCTGTCACTCATGCTGCAGCGTCGGCTGCCACCTTAAGATGTAAAAAATAGATTTGTTCTGTGTTCATTTGCTTCCCCTTCCTCCGTGAAATCAACGGCCTGCTAAGCCCAGGGTTTCCAGTTTAATCTTTGGGGGGACCATTCTGTGTGACAGTTGTTTGTGTTTCTCCCTGTTCCTGTACCTGTACGCCATGTCGTCACTCGGCCCTCCCTCCCTCCCTCCCTCCCTCCCGCCCTCCTTCTCCTGGTCCATCAGATACTACTTTCGCGCCTTTTTTCTGACCAGGCGCCATAGCTAGCACTGGGATCATGGAGCCCGCTCAGATCACCGCGGCAATTATGAGCACTATGAACACCACGCGCATTGTCCTGGAGTATATGCAGAGCCAGAACATGCCAAGGCGAAACCCGGACCAGGCGAGGAGGCGATTGCAGCACGGTGACGAGAGTGATGAGGAAATTGACATGGCCATAGACCTCTCACAAGGCACAGGCCCCAGCAATGTGGAAATCATGGTGT
>NC_048298.1:53209973-53400463 GCF_013100865.1 Trachemys scripta elegans
CATTGATGGGCTCCATTTGCCCTGATAGCGTTTCTCCATTGTTGCAATGTCCTGGTGAAATCGCTCGCCGTGCTCGTTGCTCACTGCTCCGCAGTTCGGTGGAAACAAATCTAGATGAGAGTGCAAAAAATGTATCTTTAGTGACATGTTGCAACCAAGGCTTTTGTATGCCTTGAGGAGGTTTTCCACCAACAACCTGTAGTTGTCTGCCTTGTTGTTTCCGAGAAAATTTATTGCCACTAACTGGAAGGCTTTCCATGCCGTCTTTTCCTTGCCACGCAGTGCATGGTCAAATGCATCATCTCGAAGAAGTTCACGAATCTGAGGACCAATAAAGACACCTTCCATTATCTTAGCTTCACTTAACCTTGGAAATTTTCCAAGGAGGTACTTGAAAGCTGCTTGTGTTTTATCAATGGCCTTGACAAAGTTCTTCATCAGACCCAGCTGGATGTGTAAGGGTGGTAACAAAATCTTCCTTGATTCAACAAGTGGTGGATGCTGAACACTTTTCCTCCCAGGCTCCAATGACTGTCGGAGTGGCCAATCTTTCTTGATGTAGTGGGAATCTCTTGTACGACTATCCCATTCGCAGAGAAAACAGCAGTACTTTGTGTATCCAGTCTGCAGACCAAGCAAGAGAGCAACAACCTTCAAATCGCCACAAAGCTGCCACTGATGTTGGTCATAGTTTAGGCACCTCAACAGTTGTTTCATGTTGTCATAGGTTTCCTTCATATGGACTGCATGACCAACTGGAATTGATGGCAAAACATTGCCATTATGCAGTAAAACCGCTTTAAGACTCGTCTTCGATGAATCAATGAACAGTCTCCACTTGTCTGGATCGTGAACGATGTTGAGGGCTGCCATCACACCATCGATGTTGTTGCAGGCTACAAGATCACCTTCCATGAAGAAGAATGGGACAAGATCCTTTTGATGGTCACGGAACATGGAAACCCTAACATCACCTGCCAGGAGAGTCCACTGCTGTAGTCTGGAGCCCAACAACTCTGCCTTACTCTTGGGTAGTTCCAAATCCCTGACAAGGTCATTCAGTTTACATTGTGTTATGAGGTGTGGTTCAGAGGAGGAGGATGGGAGAAAATGTGGGTCCTGTGACATTGATGGTTCAGGACCAGAAGTTTCATCCTCTTCCTCGTCTGACTCAAGTGAGAATGATTCTGGTGCATCAGGAACCGGCAGTCCTTCTCCGTGGGGTACTAGGCGTATAGCTGATGGAATGTTTGGATAATGCACAGTCCACTTTTTCTTCTTTGACACACTTTTCCCAACTGGAGGCACCATGCAGAAGTAACAATTGCTGGTATGATCTGTTGGCTCTCTCCAAATCATTGGCACTGCAAAAGCCATAAATTTCCTTTTCCTGTTCAACCACTGGTGAAGATTTGTTGCACAAGTGTTGCAGCATATGTGTGGGGCCCACCTCTTGTCCTGATCTCCAATTTTGCAGCCAAAATAAAGGTGATAGACTTTCTTAACCATAGTGGTTATACTGCGCTTTTGTGATGCAAAAGTCACTTCACCACAAACATAGCAGAAGTTATCTGCACTGTTCACACAAGTATAAGGCATCTCTGCTCACTTTGGCTAAACAGAAATGTGTCCCTTTGCAAAATCAGGTTTCAGAGTAGCAGCCGTGTTAGTCTGTATCCGCAAAAAGAACAGGAGTACTTGTGGCACCTTAGAGACTAACAAATTTATTAGAGCATAAGCTTTCGTGGACCGGATGCATACAGAGTGGAGAGTTACCACTCTGTATGCATCCGAAGAAGTGGGCTGTAGTCCACGAAAGCTTATGCTCTAATAAATTTGTTAGTCTCTAAGGTGCCACAAGTACTCCTGTTCTTTTTGCAAAATCAAACACTGACAAATAAGAGAGCACGACACTGTATGATTTCTAGAGCTGATATAGGGCAATTTGTTCAGCAGAGTGATGTAAGCTTTGTTATGATTGCATCATCCATGACTTCTAGGAATAACATGATGCAATTCATATCATGTATGACGCAATACCAGCTTCAGATTGAATCATTCATTGTTTTGCCTCAAAAGCAAGTACTGTCCAAACCCAGTCATAGATTTATTCATAGATCCAGTCAAAGATGTATTTTAGTAATTTCTGGTTTAAATTGAGATCCCTTCCCTTTATAACTCACTTATCCTCCGCCATTCCCAAGTCAAGGGTCGTATATACTGACCCAATAGCATATCTTGAAAACTAGAGCCCATCAACAATTTTAAGCATCATTTTCGTTCTCAGTGACCCAGAATTAGTAAAGTTTGACTACATTTATTTCAGAAGCATTTTGGCTGTAGAGCAGTGTAATCAGTTCCTTCTGTCTGTGGTTTTTATCTCCCTCCTGCAATGTGCTCTGAGCTGCAAACTCAGCTGATGGGAGGAATCCACTTGTATGACTCATCTACATGGGGGGTGGGGTGAAGAGCAAAGCAACAAAGTCTTTTGTCCTATTTAATGTCTGACAATAGCCTGTCTGATGTCAATGGACCTTCCCTGTTGGGCAGGACATAACACCTTCTGCTGCAGATTGGCACTTTACACTAGTTCATGTCCCTCTCCTGTCTGGTGATTTACAGTCACAAAGGCTTACAATACAACCACTCAAATATTAACTTACAATATGGAATATAGATGTTATAAGTGAAATTAATGCATCCAGCAACTCTCAAGCCTTCAATATAGTCTAAACACTAAACGAGTGGTTCTCAGCCTATTTACCATTGTGGGCCCATACGTGTTATGTGGGCTACATCCACACAATATATATATATACTACCTTTATGGCCCTGAGGATGTCACATGGGCCGCAGCTGTGTGCTGTTTGTTCTGCAATCAGCCCACAAGCTGAGAACCACTGTACTAAACACATTTATCTTAGTGAAGGTTTGATCTCCACAACCACATTCCAATTATGTATGTGTCAGTGTTCAGTCAGCATCGCAGAGGGTAGTCCTGTTCCCACACATATTCAGTTTTTGGCAATATTGGATGAAAAACCAAGAAGTATGCCAGTTAGTACCATGTATGTTATTTTTGTTATGTGGACACCTGTCACAAGGAACCGGACTGAAACCACTGACTCTCACATAGGCTATTGAACATTCTTCAGCAGTAAACAGTCAACAATCAGTCATTGTCAGCCAGGGACAAATTCATACCAGAAGCCTACAGGTGAAGGACTTCATATCCTTACCAGCTTCCTGAGGTGAAAGTGACAAAGACGAAGACAGCAAATATTCAGAAAACCAAGGCTTTCCAAAGTACCAGTCTAGCTTTGGGAAGGGGCGAATGGTCTGGTTCCGCTACTCATTCTGGGTCAAATCAATCTGTGGTGCAGGTGGCTGGCACAAAGCACTCTGTAACATTTATGCCTGGCATAGCAGAAGTGGAGGGGATCTGCTGCCTGAGCCACCAGCCAGGAGAGCCTACTCTTCCCCTACATGCCAAAGAAAAGGTCTGAGCACTACCCTGCCTAAGCCAGTGCAGAAGGCCTCAACATAGTGGGTGGTTTGAGGATGGGCCAGGGACAGGATTACAGATCTATGTTTACATGGATCCAGTTGACCAAATATTCCTCGTGACTGCCATAGAAAGGCTCTGGCCTCTATTCCAGGCCACAGATCAGTATAGCAGCTGTAGGGGATGGGGGAGCAGCACAGCTGACCCACACCCTGGACCAAAGTCGGGAGGTTGAATTTCATCTTCTCAGTCACTGCACATCCCACCAACACAGAGACCAAATGAGGATGAAAATGCAGTAGAAGTAATCGATGTACAATTTCTAGGGGATTACAGTAAATAAAGATGCCCAGCAGCAGTAAGCTCTTATTTTAAGTCTCTTTGATTTAAATCTAAATAATAAACTTAGTAGTCTACTGATTTCTTTTCCTACTGATACGGTTATTTGGTGACACTCATCAAAGATCCACTGAGACATTTTCTTCTCATTTGAACTGATGAAATCACACTGAGAGGGAAATTCGACCTAAATGAGAATAATGGTTTGGGAGACCAACTAGCATGACCATGTGGACCTCTTACCAGAAAGGTGGTTTGTTTACTTCATATAACTCTCCTGAACACAAGTTTCTTTAGCAAGACCATAGATGAGATGTAGATGATAATGTCTAACAAATGGGGTTCTCTCTTGAATCCTTCATACAGTTTTCTTTCTTTTGGCTGAAGCAGAGATTGATCTACTTGCAGTAAGTATGAATTGAGACCAACAATTCTTAAATCAGCACTCATGTGTTGGAAACATACTAGAAAAAAAACTCTTTGGGACAGCCTGAGTATTGAACTATAAAAATCCAACTTGAAATGCAGAATAAGCACAACTAGCCTATGGTTATTTTTATTATAGCCCACCGTAGAATGGACCATCCGCTAATATGTATTTAAAATGCATTAAAAAGAAAATAAATGCTGAGCTGTGTTAACCTAAATAGTACCCTTGAAATCATCTCTGACATAACTCAAAATCCCAGTCATGTGTGTGTGCATGCACACACAAGCACACACATGGGCCCCTTAGTTTACCTGCCAGGTCTTAGCCTGAAAGGAGTATGTATTTTACTCTTAAATCCTCGAGTTAGGAGAAAAAAGGGAGGGGAGAGAAGAGAATAACAATGAAAAAGTTGATAAACCTTTTAAGATAGTAGCAGCAAAATATACTGCACAACTGAATTGCCAAAATATAGAAACACAATATATCTTTTAAAAACAGGAATTGACAAACACACATCATTTTGTGTGGAAGCAAGTATGAAAATTCATACTTGGGTATTTTCCAAAGGAGTATGTCAAGACATTTGAAACAAGTTCACTGGCCCCTCTCATCAGCTGAAGACTGAGTACTGTGCATCTGTCATCAAACATGCAGTGTGCATTATCTTCTGTGATTCATCACTCAGTTTTATTATAATTCAATTAATGCCGACTGTGTATGTTTTAATCACCTTAGTGAATTCAATTTAGTCCGTTCATTTTATGTCAAGAAGCTGCAACAATTATATTTCAAGGAGAGAGATACACAGAGATGGCTGAGGAAAATTTTGAAGCAAACTGTCAGCAAATTCATAGACTCATAGATTCATAAATTCCAAGGCCAGAAGGGACCATGGCTTTCTTTTTCCTTCTTCATTATTATTATTGACAATATGAGAACAAAACTTAAGATGAATTCTCCTTATTAAAAAATCCCTTGTAAATAGCCAGATAGTAGATATTACGTTACATTAATCCTACAACATTTTCTACATTTTTAAAAAATGTAGTGATAACAAAAGGTGACAAATTGACAAACCTGGAACTGAATCTCTTCTTATTCAGTAGCAGTTTATGGAAAGTGAATAGGATTTGCATGAATAAAAGCTACTTGGGTTGTAAAATTGGGTCCTAATTTAGGATGATAAAGTAGTAAAACCAATTGGGTCAAAATATGTGAATGATTGACAAAATTGGAAAACAAGAATGGAACAAGGAAAATGTCTTGCAGGTAGGGTACTGCTGCAGTGGTTTCAAGACATTTTAAGATGGGACATATCTTGCACATGGTCTGTGGATGACTTGTATCAAAATTTAAAAAAATAGACATATCTGACTGGAAAACTGCTGTACTTGAGAGGACAAGAAAGCTGGGGAGGGAATCATCATTGTAGGAGATAGAACAAACAGCAAGTCATGAACAGAAGAAAACCCTTGGGCATAAGTGGAATCAGCAGTGAAGTGCATATAGATAGGGGACTCTGTCATCCAGACAGTTTGAAGAACTAAAGCAGGCCTCGGGCAGTAATAATCCCACTGAAGAAGAATGGATAGGAAGACAGAGATGAACTCAAGAGGCATTAGTCAGTCTGCTTCCTGAAGCATCATTATGCCTGGAAAAATATTTGTTGGCTAGTAAGCTTGTGAACAATAAGCATAGACACCTAGAGGATATGCTCTCGGGAGTCATTCTTGGCTGATTTTTCAAAGATGCTGTGCACTGCAGCTGCCATTGACTTATTGCTTTGGTGCTTGGCCCCTCTGAAAATCTGATCATTGATTTTAGAGTGGAGTGTGGATGTGGAGATCAAACCTTCCCTAAGATAAGTGTCCTAAAACCCTTGTGTCTCCTTGTAAGTCCCTATTGGTATTGCCATAACATTAATTTTAAAAACACTTTTCAATTTTGTGCTTCACTCCCCGCAATTCCCAGTGGTCTCTGCTTTGCCAAAGTTCCCAGTCTCATCTGGTTCTTTTTGTCAGCTTTTCACACACTCATTTGTACTCCTACATGGAACTCTATGCATGGTACAACCTCTCCGGAGATAGTCCACAGGGCCACTATCCTGTCTGCATTTAAGTCACCTCTAAAGACATGCTCACAGTGAATCTAGTTGATTTGTATATAAAATGATTATTTGTCTTTCACCAACTCAAGGAAAACATTTTTTTAAAAAAATCAGTTCTCTGCCCTATTTTAACCAGTTTTAATAAAAGAAACCTGTTTTTTCAGATGTGCTATCTAGTTTCTGCATGGTAGCTAATGCAGAACCAGAAATACCTTTGTAAATTAGTCTTTGCTGATTTTCCCCCCAAATCTATGAATATAACAGAAATTAGTTTGCAAATATTTCAAGCAACCGACAAGTGCCCCTGGTCCTCAGGACAAGCCAGCTAGGAGCATGAAGATAACTTCCTATCAATCAGTGCTCAAGTGGTGCCAGAATGTTCCGGAGCAGCATTCCAGGACTGTTTTTTGGGGAGCAGGAATGGTGTTCCAGTAATTGTGTGATGTCACAGTTTGGCTCTGTCTTTACCTTGCAGCAGGCAGGCGCACTCAGATCACCCTGGACCCAGCTCCCTGCTGTAGGAGGTGAGATGGTGGCTTGGTAACCTGAACAGTCCAGGAGCAGGCCTGGAAGCAGACGCCGTGGAGGAGACAGTGGATCCCCCATGTCTCTGCTTCCTCATGGTCAGTGTCTCCCTTGCCTTCCCCATTAAATAGTGAATGTAGCCCACAGCCAGTGCCCCCCATGTCCCTGCCTCCCCTATGGTCATTGCCACTAGCACCCCTTCATCCCCGCAAGGCGGGGAAGGGAGAGCCCTTTACTGCTGTATAGACTGATGGGTCCTGGCAGGAGTGAACCACCCTCCTCTTTTGCTGCCCATGGGTGAGTTGACCCTGACTAGGATCAACAGGGCTCCAAGGGAGAACAGGAGATGGCCCAGGGTTGTGGGAGGAATGATCTACCCCAAATGGTGGTTAAAGAAACAGGTCTGTCGTGCAAGTTTGTTATGGAGATGGTGCCCCTACATTGTAGTATGTGTGGCTGGCACCTCCATGGGAGCTCTGGTCAATGACTTAATGACCTGTCAGTCTGATTGACGCATGCATGAGCAACTGATGTTTTGTTTCTGTGGATAAAGACGACATTATAAGTGATTAAAAAGTGCACAGGGATTTTGTCATATTCTTCTCTTGCTTGCAAGAAACAGAAAAGCGACATTCAAAGGTAAGTTTGATGGATTTTGGTCAGATTTTATTTATTTTTGTGTAAACTTTCCTGTAAACAGCTTATTCTTGTGAACAGTTTGTCGTATCAAGATGAAAAGTGGTTGGCCACTAATAGAGGTTCGGGTAGAAGGCAAGAGGGAAAGCCCCGGGGAGTGAAAAGTTTGAAACTACTTTGGAGGGTGCCAGGGGTGGTATTACATATAATTTGATTCATTTCATTGAGTGATGTCAATCCCACCTATTTTTGTCTTCTGCAGATCTATCTTTTCTTGGCTACATAGTCCGAAAGGAGCTCTAGTGGAAGCATCTTGCATCATTTGATTTGTCTCATCATCAGATTTTGAAGTAAAATTGATGTGAACTGTTTTTAAACTTGTAAGTTTCAGCAGCAACATCACCCCCATTCTGTTCAGCATTGTCAAAAACATCCTCTGCAACTCTTCAGTGACCTTGGCACTTGCAGCCTTGGCAACTGCCTCACTGCCTTCACCAATTTCCAACCCTGCCCCTTGTTCGAGTTCTAATCAATCAACAAAAGAAAAAAAATGTGGAATTGAATTTGCATTTAGCTCTGCATGAATGCTTATCACCACTGAAAGCAGGATTTCCTTCTTACTGGAGTGAAAAGCAGGCCAGCTATTTTCAAAAGGCTAATCTGTGGCTGTTTTTTACTGGTGGGCAACTTGGTTGCTGGGTTTGCCAAGAGGTTGGAGGCTAAGGAGCAAGCACAAGACAGAATGTTTGTCAGACTTCAAATGAGTGGCGCATGTAGTGTTGGATTTTATAGTGATATAACTAGGTTACAGCACACATCACAGAGAAAGAAAATGTTTTTACATGGGAAAAATGCAACACATGCTGCGACCTCTCGGATTGTACTTCATGCAAATAAAAATGTTCCAGAGAATGCCGTTGGTGAACAAAAAAGACATCTGTATGAATCTACAGGTAGAGTATTCCACGGTGTTTACTTACGTGCAAAAAAGTCTGACCATTGAATGGTCTTCCTGACTTAAGTGATTTGCAATGAAGCAATAGTTTAGATATGGATGTTATTTTGCATTCTGAGTGGTCAGCCCATGAAATTGCAGACCTTATCAGACAGGAAATGTGAAACAGAACCTTATAATGAAGTTACTGCTTCAGGGGCAAATATTTCTGTATTCAAAGATGAATTGACTACTGTAGCTTCAAAATTGATGTTGATTTTCTATATACGTACAGTTAATCATTGCAAGGCTGTTTCATTTTTTTTTTTTACTTAATGGAATGAGAAGGAAGTGATGCAGGGATGAATGTTATGGCAATCAATGCTTGTTTAGTAAAACATGGTTTCTGCAATGAATATTTGATTGGGAACTTTATCAGTGTATGTAGTGACGGTGCTAGTGTCATGGTTGAGACATAAAGTGGAGTGCTGACTAGTTTAGCCAAGAACTAGCAATCTTATCCAGTGGTACTGTCTGTGTCACAGAAATGAACTTAGCATTGGGAATACCATTGAGGAAGTTGGACGAATAAATCACTTCAAAATTGTAATGGACTCAGTGCACTCAGTTTATAGCCAGTCTCTCAAAAACCAATGGGATCTTAGTTCTTGTGCCTCCAAATTTGCTGTACAACTTAGTCAGAAAAATTCGGAGGGTGTGTTGGGTGGCTTCCACTTTTAGTGTGGTAGTGGCGGTGTGGGAAAATTATACAGCTCTTCACACACATTTCACATTTGTGTCTGAAGATCAATCATATGATGCCAAGACCCAAGAGACTTTCCAGGGGCTTACTAGGTCATTGGCCTCTGAAGAGTTTGTTTTAAAATTGGAACTTTTGATGGATAGTCTAGAGGAGGTAACTGAAGTGGCGGAACACCTACTTTAGCTTGAGTGTATCCAGTGGTCAATAGAACAGTTTGGGCAATTGGGAAGATGAAACAAGAAGCTCCCCCATATATATCCAAAACCATAGCAAGCTGTTGCTGAACAGGTTTTCAGGTCAGTACCACTGTTGAAAAATGCATCCATCCACAAACAGCCAGCAACATTTTTGCCTTAGCTTAGCCAGCAATCTTAGATCTCTGTTACTTACCACTGTGGTCTCAAATTGCTCTATCCTTCCTGGCAGGCATAATCAACATACTGCCTCCAACTTCAATGAGCCGATCGATCAGATACAAGTCTTAGTTATGAGTAACTGGCCAGTAGATACAGAGATTCCCTGGTATGAGGGCAAGAAGAAGTGAAGAAATTATGTGAAAAGTTACATCTGAGTTTTGAACTGATTAAAGAAAGCTTGTAAGACTACATCCATTGTGAAGGCAAAGAGGTCCTCAGTGATCTCAGACTTCTAGTGTTTGCTATTTAAATGATTTCCATTACATTGGCTGATGCAGAAAGAGGGTTCAGCATGCTGAACAATATCTGCACCCCCTTAAGCAACTATTTCAAAGTACCTCAGCTTGCACAACTGATGTTCATTAGCTTGCTTGGACCAGTCCTGTGTATTCTTTCAACCCAGTACTGTATGTGAAGAGGTGGCTTGCAAGGCTTTCATCAGCAGATGACACAAAAATCACAGAAATGGATACCTGAAGAGACAGCACAAGGAGCAAACCAATATATTTGGGATATATTTGTGTAGACAATGGAGAATGTGGTGTGTGGATATATATATATATATATAGAGAGAGAGAGAGAGAGAGAGAGAGCGCATCTTTCAAGTGTGCAAGAAAAAAAATTACAGTTATTCTTCTTGTCAAAATCATGAATTCCAGCACTTCTTTTTTTGGGACTTGAGCACTGCCATAAATATGCAGCCAGGCCCATTTGCCCTGGCAAAAAAACAAAGCAAACTGTTCTATAGTATCTTAGCATTTACAAAACCTATGAAAGTCAAGATTGTGAAACTGACTCTTTGGCATTTGAAGTTTGGACGTAACGTCCACAGGCTGTGATGATCCATCAGTTTTAATTCTAACAAATCCTCATGGAAAGGGTTTTTAGGTGTGGAGCTCTATAGAAAAGATATCTGGGAATGTATATCAACCTGGCTCTGCCCCTGTCTTGCCCATTCCTGCTCCCTCCACCTCTGGACCCCGGAACCTTGAAGTGCCCTCTGCAGGGTCGGGGGGGAGAGGCGGGGGGAGGGAAGGGGAATGCTGCTAAATAGTAGCTGACTCCCAAATCCCTGCAGGAGTAGGAAGACCCAGGTGCAATGGGTTACTGCCCCATGCTATGAGGAGCAAAATGCCTCCCAAACTTTATCCAATTTTCAAACCCAGAAATTAAAGTAGTGAGTTCATCTGCAGAATAGTCTGAACAACAAATACTGGGGTAAATTCATCAGTGAGGTTGGTAACGTGTTGTAACGTGTACCATTTTGGTATTAAATAGGCATGCAAAACATATATAACCTAGCAGAAAAAGCAAATAACAGAAGGATATAACATAAGTCAAATGCTGAGTGGGGGCGGCTTGATCTTAAATTAAGAACATAAAAATGGCCATACTGGGTCTAGCCCAGTATATCTAGATATCTAGCCCAGTATCCTGTCTTCTGACAGTGGCTGGTGCCAGATGCTTCAAAGGGAATGAACAGAATCGAGAAATGTATCTAGTGATCTATCCCCAGGGTCCCATGTACTCCACGGCAAGCTTGACCTAAATTGTGCAGACCTGGATTCTGCAACACTCCAGTGCCGCAGGCTGGAAATTCTGCAACAGCCTCAGATCAATTAAGTATGAAAGTGAATATTGCACTGGAGCCCCTATGTTTTCTGTGATTCCACAGGCAGTGAATTTCGTCTAGAATCCGCCCTTTGCTGTGCTCTAAACTCAAATCAAATAATCTGGGTCTGTAATGTTTTTCCTGTGATGGACTATCAACTGGAAAGCTTCCCACAGTAAACACTTCTCTGCTCAAAGAAGATATGCTAGAGATGATCAAAATAAATCTTTAAGTTATATTTTCAAGAACACACCTTTGTAATAAACATAACTTCAGAGGTTCCAATAATTCATTTTACCAGATACATCGTTCATGAACGCAAAACCACCACCACCATCTACAGCACTTTCTCATCTTTCCTAACTGCCATATGCCACCAACAGTCATGTCAGTTTTTGTGTGCCCTCATGGCCCCAGGCATCCTGAGCAGATGGCTCTCTGTCAACTAATCAAATCCACACAGGGCAGATGCCACAGAGGCTAGAGCAGTCCAAGTGGGCTCCTTTCTGGGATTATATTTTTGTTTAGTTCCTATCAATTTGTCCTCATGCATTAGCATAGCATCACAAGCCCTACCACCAAAAGGTTGATGATTTTCATATTAATAAAGGCAGTCTCTGCCTTTAACATGAGGTGCTGGAAGCCAGTTCTACTCTGCTTTGAATACTACCTCTAAAAATGTAATGTAATGCTTTGGAGCTTCATGTTAAGAGTGTGTCCACACAATACTTAATACTTGTGCAGCTGTTAAGCTTAACATAGTCTTGCTCTATCATACATAGACTCTTCTCAACTTGTATTTTCTAGATTACCCTGTTCAGGTTCTGTGAGATTGGTGACTGTTCTCTGTAGCTCATCTGCATTTGTTTAAGCGGAAACCTTTCCCACTGTGCCCATTTCTTTAAAGGAAAATTGCAGTAATTTATAGGATTTTCTTAGATGACTACAGAAAAAAAATCACATAATTAGAGCATACAAGTTAAACAAATCAGTTATAAGCACATATTTTAACAATACTACAAAAGTTTTGAAGTCTCCACTGATATGAACTGGACAGCTATGTGAACACTGGCAGCTGCCATTTTAATGAAAATACCCTTTACAGACCCTTTTTGTGCATACAGATCGCTATATATAGATATTTATATAGAGAACAAATGGTAAATATACCCCCCCCCGTGCACACACACACACACACCTACCTGTGCAGCTAAAACAGCACACAATGCACCTTCCTGTGCAGTAAATTTGCCACTGTGTGCCTGACCTCTAGGGAGTCTATCAAACTCATATAAGCAATCCCAGAGGGCTTTGTCACCCAGAAACCACAAATGGGCTTCAATTGCTTGTAATTTGCTTTGCTGGACATAACTCTCACACCACTGTCCAGACTGTTGTACTTTGTCTACTGCCATTTAACCACATCTATCACCTCTACTAGTACTTTACTGAGGCACTATTAGGTGGTGGCCTGGGTGCAATCCTAAGAACATAATGGAAGCCTGGTAGATGTAGATACAAAAACACAGGGGTGATGGCATTTAAGGTACCAGGTGGGCACAGACTGAACTGTGTAATTTACAATTGGTTAAGTCAACCATGTCTCTGTCAGGTTACAAAATTCACAAGTGCACTTGCTGCGCGATTGGGTCTTGAGAGTCAGGCACTTCTCAACAGGCTGAACCGGCATGAAGAGCTCTTGTGGGTGACAGAATGTTTGTTCTGACAGTCTTCTTGGAAGATTTCCCCTCTCTGACATCTGAAGCTCCCCTTTAAGTTACCCCCCTTCTTACTTTTAAGTGTGGGCTGCCTTTAGAGAAAGATCCAAAAAATCTGATAGTCTCCTCAAGCAAAAGAAATTTGTCCAACTCCTTGAGTCTTTACCTGCGTCAGCCTTCCATGATCACAGCCATGTGCATCTCCTGAAACCAGCGTTCGAGGCCATGGACCAAACTAGCGATTTGAGGGAATCAAGAGATTCATCTGCCTTGAGCAACAAGGGTAGAGAGGTCTTTTATAGTCTGGCTTTCAATTCTATTCCCTTTGAGGGAGTGGCTACTATGAGCTCATCCCTCTAGGCCAGAGCAACACATCTAAAGCTTTCAGAGCTAATGCCAAGTCTGTGTAAGTTATAGTTTAGGAAAGATTTCTCTTTCAAGTCTGCAGACTCTTTGGGAGGGAAATCCTTTGGTGGTGTGGAAGCTTTAATTACCTCATCAAATGCCTAGTGTAAAAACAAGCAAAATTCCTTTTTACATCCCCGAAGAAAAGGCTTCTTGAAAGTCTTAGAACAGCAGCTTATTACTCTTACTTTCTGAAGCTCCCTTGGTTTTGAGCTTTGATTTTTTGCTGTTTTGCCTGGAGAGTTATCAGATGAAACCTTCTTCTAGTACTTTTATGTTAGCCTGTTAATTCCTCCCTCTTGTGCATGGTCTGTTCTGGCAGGGGCTTAGAGCAGTGGTTCTCAATCAGGGATATGCATACCCTTGGGGGTATGCAGATGTCTTCCACTGGGTACATCAACTCATCTAGATATCTGCCTAATTTTATAACAGACTACATAAAAAGCACTAGCTAAGTCAGTGCAAGCTAAAATTTCATACAATGCCTTTATATTGCTCTATATACTATACACCAGGGGTTCTCAACCTTTTTCTTTCTCAGACCCCCTCAACAGGCTCTAAAAACTCCACAATGCACCTGTGCCACAACAAATGTTTTTCTGCATATGAAATCCAGGGCGAGCGTTAGGGGGTAGGAAGCAGAGCAATTGCCCAGGGCCCCATGCCACCGGAAGCCCCATGAAGCTAACTTGTTTAGGCTTCAGCCCCAGGTGATGGGACTTAGGGCCCTAGGCTTCTGCCCCACACGGTGGGACTTGGACTTTCTGCCTTGGGCCCCAGTGAGTCTAACGCTGGCCCTGCTTGGCGGACTCCCTGAAACCTGCTTGTGGCCTGGCAGAGGGGCCCAGACCCCTGATTGAGAACTGCTGCTGAAGATAAGAAAGCAATTTTTCAGTAATATGTGCTGTGACACTTTTTTATTTTTATGTCTGATTTTGTAAGCAAGTAGTTTTTAAGTGAGGTGAAACTTGGGGTATGCAAGAAAAGGGGTACCAGGGCCTAGAAAGGTTGAGAACACTGGCTTAGAGGAGGTTGATTACAAGACGAGGTCAGATATAAGTATGAAGGTGGCAAGAGAATTAGACATCAAGTAATACCTGGACAGGTTAACCAGGAAGGCTATGAAGTGCTGCCAAAAAAAAAAAAAAAAAAAAAAAATCTCTCAAACACCTGAAAAGAAAATTTCTGTGGAAAGGGGGTAAGGGAGGAAATGGGAGATATTCAGGGAAGGAGAAGGAGGCAGAAGATCAGTTATGTCCTGGATGCTAATTCTGAGCAGACAGATTTGATTTTAACTCTTCCTCAACCCACACCACCTGCAATTCCAAGTCCTTTTAATACTCTACGAGAGGAGTATCAGCTGAGATGGTCTACACTGAATTGATACTGTATACTAATAGAAGCAAATACAGGGCAAAGGGTTGTGAGGCAAAAAGCAGCCAGAGTAGAAAATCCATCAACCTGCTCTATATTGTAGGAAACTCATTTGGTAGCCAACAGGAAGCATTAGGGTGAGCCTCAGAGACAACTCGCCTGACACAAGAGGAAGGTCACGTGGAGCTTTGATGATGTTTCTTGGGTAGAACAAGCACTTTGTGTCTCCTCTGCATAGGACTGGAGCAGTCACAGACACAGTGTGCATCTTTCTTACTCATAGACTCATAGACTTTAAGGTCAGAAGGGACCATTATGATCATCTGGTCTGACCCCCTGCATGCTGCAGGCCATAAAACCGTCCCTACCCCTTCCCTGGACTCTGCTGTTGAAGTCCCCAATCCTGTTTTAGGTGACTTCAATCGGCAGAAACCCTCCTGCTAGAGATCCCTGCCCTATGCTGCGGAGGAAGGCGAAAAACCTCCAGAGGCTCAGCCAATCTGCCCTGGAGGAAAATTCCTTCCCGACCCCAAATATGGCGATCAGTAAGACCCCGAGCATATAGGCAAGAGTCTCCAGCCTGACCCCTGTCAGCCATTATACAATTTACCTACCATTTCTTGGTTTTCCTTGACTACTATGTTTTACCATTAAACCATTCCCTCCATAAATTTATCTAACTTAATCTTAAAACCAGACAGGTCCGTCGCCCCCACCGTTTCCCTCGGAAGGCCGTTCCAATATTTCACCCCTCTGTCGGTCAGAAACCTTCGTCTAATTTCAAGCCTGAACCTCCCCACGGCCAGTTTATATCCATTCGTTCTCGTATCCACATTAGTACTAAGCTGGAATAATTCTTCTCCCTCCCTCGTATTAATCCCTCTAATATATTTAAAGATAGCAATCATATCCCCCCTCAGCCTTCGCTTTGTCAGACTAAACAACCCAAGCTCCTCTAGTCTCTTTTCATACGACAGGTTTTCCATTCCTCTGATCATCCTAGTGGCCCTTCTCTGCACCCGTTCCAGTTTGAGTTCATCTTTTTTAAACATGGGAGACCAGAACTGCACACAGTACTCCAAATGAGGTCTCACCAGCGCCTTGTACAACGGAAGCAGGACCTCCTTATCCCTACTAGATATACCTCGCCTAATGCATCCCAAGACAGCATTGGCTTTTTTCACCGCCACGTCGCATTGTCGACTCATAGTCATCCTGCGGTCTACTAGGACCCCTAGGTCCTTCTCCTCTTCCGTTACTTCTAACCAATGCGTCCCCATCTTGTAACTAAAATTTTTATTAGTCATCCCCCAAATGCATCACCTTACACTTTTTACTATTAAATTTCATCCTATTCCTGATACTCCAATTCACAAGCTCGTTCAAGTCTCCCTGCAGGATATCCCTATCCTCCTCCGAATTTACAACGCCTCCCACCTTCATATCATCCGCAAACTTTATCAGCCCACTCCTGCAATCGGTTCCGAGGTCAGTTATAAATAGATTAAATAAAATGGGTCCCAAAACCGAACCTTGAGGCACTCCACTAGTAACCTCCCTCCAACCTGACAGTTCACCCTTTAATACGACCCGCTGCATTCTCCCCATTAACCAATTCCTTATCCACCTCTGGATTTTCATATCGATCCCCATGTTTTTCAGTTTAACCAATAATTCCTCATGGGGTACAGTATCAAACGCTTTACTGATACTGTTTTTCTTCTCTTACTTTCTCCTGTCACTGCCATTTTCTAAACCTTTGTGCAGGTGGGAAAAGGGGAAGCCAGCAAACTCATTATTTTATCTCTTAGCGCAATTCAAAATAGCACCAGAAAAGATATAGTTAAAAGTACATATTTGAGCTTTAATTAAAATTTAAGATTGAGATTTTAAAGAAGGATCTATGCCCAGGGAGATCCAGATTTGCCTTCTGCAGCCTTTGGAAGAAGAGAACTCTTTTGGTTTGTCACAATCCTCAGGCACAGCAGGAGCTGTACTGGCCAGTAGGTCTCTTCTCCAGGCATGTAAGAATGAAAGCTGTATTTTTGCAACACTGTTAAAAATGGATGACTAAGATCCTGGTGATGTTGAAGGAGCAGGTGACGTGTGTGGACAGATAGACAGAAAGCCCTTCCAGATTGATTATCTCCCACAGGTACACTAAGTGTCTGAATCCAAAGTGATCAATTGAACGGGGGTGGAGGGAAGATGACAGGTGAGTGTACAAGCTTATTGCAAAAGTCACTAGAGCTGCATGACAAAACAAGCTTGACGAACCCTCAGTACACTTTATGAACCACCAGTATATGTTCTGATTCTTAAAAAGGTGCCAATCAATTTGCTCTGTATATGTACTAGAAAGTAAGTATACATAGTTCAGTGACAACAGACTAAACTTGGAAGAGTTTTCACTAATGAAATACCTTCAAGGAAATGTAGTCTGAAGGAATTACAGCAGCAAGACAGAAGTCCCAATATCTAATTCAAGCTCTGTCACTGGCTTGCTTTGTAGCCTTTGGCAAAGGACTTTATCTCTCTATTCAGTTTCCACATCTGTAAATTGGGGATAATATTACCTACCTACCTACCTACCAGATATATTGTAAAAGTTACTTAGTGTTTGTAAAGTGCTTTGAACATAAAGCTCTAAAAAAATCACTATATATTATTAGCATTCTGGTATCATAATGATGAGGACAATATAAATACCAAGATAGAGAACTGCTAGCATGAAACACATGCACTGTCACCTAGCCTTGATCTAACATTGTAAACAATTAGTAATTAAGTCATACTATGTCTCTACACTTGAATAAGAGTGCAGCGGCAAGCCCTCCATCCCACTGAGAGTCTTCAAATATTTATTTAAAAAAAGAAAACATTCATTAAAAATACACATATTCCTCTAATGCATTAAAATAAAATTGCCAGCAATTTTTAAAAAATTCTCATGGAGATTTTCAGTAAACAACATTCCTAAACACCACATCTCACTTAACTTTTGTGATTCCCAGAAAGATTGTATTTTCAATAGTAGTTTTAGGATAAGCAATGATTAATTACTAAAACTGTACATAGATCCAGAACAAAAACAGAATAAAGCCTTTTAATGTTCCTCTTAAATAACAGCAAGTTGCTAAATTGTTTCACAAACACTGACTAAAGTTATAACATAGCAGTTGGCAATTTAGATTCTATTTTGCAGTTATCCTATTATAACAGCCTACACTTTAGAATAATGGTCACTGAGGGTGAAATTCAGCCCCATGAGGACGGACCAAAGCAAGCTCCACTTGCAAACAGAACTTAAGTGGTGCACAAGCCTTGGGTTTGTCCCTCTACCCAGGGCTGAAACATTAAGGCCTCAATGTTACATGCTGAAGGATCCAGGTCTAACTCAGGATGCTAAACTCAAATTAAAAATTCAGAAACATGATATTTGAAACCAGACATTGTATTAGAAGTATCATTAGAAATTAGTATTTTTGTTTAATTTATGATAGCACAAGTTTTAGCAGCAACTTTCTTTAACTCTAAAACAAAGCTATATTACAGACAGCTTTGTAATACTGTACAAATGTACACTCTCTCTACGTATATATAAATCAGTCACTAAATTCTTCCTCATCACTGAAATATGCACTTTTTTTAATCCGTGGTCTTCTCGAATCGTCAGACGTTGAAGGTTCCCCTGCAGTCTGTTTCCATCTTTGCTGCTCTTCTTCAATTTTGGCTTGCTACAATGCAATTGCAAAAATGGAAAATATGAACTATTATTTTGATAAAAAGTAATAGGTACTATGCAATACATTAAATGCAGTAATGCAAATATTATTTGGTGTAATATTTAATGTGTGTGTATTAGACTCTTTTGGAATAACAATTAAACAAAAATAATTTTAGGGCTCATTAGCATTCTTAAATGGACTGATTACCTGAGGCAGAATGAATTCTGAAATGATGCTGAAAACAATGCTGTCCCTTGTATGCTAGTGGGTAAACAGTCTTCAGCACCAGTGCAGGAAGACCCACTGCCAACAACCACTGTAAGGAACTGACCTACTTGCAAATATAGATGAGCCTTAAGACTGCAGTATACGTTGGAAACCCTTTGAAGCCAAGTATACTTTGTATTGTGGGTTGACATTAGTAGAGAAGCCTTGGAAACAACAAGGAACTGAGATTTTGTCATTCAAAGAATGAATGAACCAGTCCATACCCAAAATAAAAGTTCTTTTGTTCAAGTAAAGGCTGAAGGTTTGGCTGGTTCTGATTTTAGTGGGAGTAGTCCCTCACTCCAATTATTATACATACCTCACATGGGTACTGAAGTACATGAAGTATTTACTGACTTTTTAGCATTTTCATTCTCGACCTCTATATTTCATTAGTGAAGGGCTTTTTTGGGGAGGTGGATGGTGGGGGATTTTATGTACCTCAGACTAGATGATCTAATGGTCCCTTCAGGTCTTAAGATCTATGAATTACCAGAATAATAATAAATAATTATAAGGCTGAGCCTCCCTGAACTTGTGTATGTGTTTTTTAATCTGAACACAGATCCAAATTTCATGGCAGGCTCTATAATGAAACAAAACCCGATAGCAGAATAAACTTAAATAAAAAAATCTGAGAGTCTATCATAGGTGTCATGATGGATTAGATTTTTTTTAAATCCTATAAAGTTACACTGATAAGTGAGTCTTGAAAAAGGGCTTTTTGAGAGGCATCCAGATTGAGCTAAGCAAATATGATGTCAGGAGTCAAGAGGGGCTGGGGGAGCAGAAGTGACAACATCCAGATAGACAGCTAAAGTTGTGAAGAATCTTGAAGGTAAGAATGAGGAGTTTGGATCTGACATGGGTGGCAACAGCAAACTAGTGGAGTGATTTTAGGAAGGGCTGGAATGGTTGCAGCATTAAAAAAGACAATATTCACCATGTTTTGGACAGATTAGAAAACAGTGAGGATGACTTTCCAGAATACCACAGAAGGGAGGGTTGCTGTATAGATGTGTGTGTGTGTGCGAGATATAGTCTAGATGCTTGTAATTTTTATTTGAAGTTGCTTTAAAAATTATTTAGAAACAAAGATACATACTGTAATTCAATTTAGTACCTGAAAAGCTATGGCCTGGCTGAGGCTATCCAGGGCAGGATCTTCACCCTCATCTTCGCTTTCTTCCTCTTCCTCACTAAATAGTGTAAAAAGTAAAAATATAAAACAGATGCACTTCATTTTAAAAACACAGTACAATAAGAGTAAAGAGTGTGGATATTTAAATGTAGGTGCCCATACAGTTCTTCTTCTGGTTCAACTATTTTCTTCCTTTTCTTCTTTTCTTTCTTTTTTGGAGGCTCACGTTCTCCTAGCATATTTTTAGGACAAGCATAACTTAAGTGTCCTGTTTCCTTAGAGAAAAAGAAACATAGGTTAATAGAAGCAATTAAAAACATGGCACTAAGTATATCCTTAGGAAAATTAACATTAAACAATTCAAAATGGCAGCAGTTTTAATAAAAGAAGAGGAATGTTGCACTGGTATGTAGAATGCAAATAAAATAAACCCTTACTTGCAGATTTACCCTGGAAATGGGAAAAGTTAGCAGTGATACTGTACGCTAGTCACAAGTTATGCTTTGGAATCAACTATAAAGGAAAAAACAACACATTTTTATTTGGCTGTTGTAAAAGTTGAATACACTAGCAAGTAACCTACACTCAAGATCACACATGGTCCTCAGTATCGGAGGTCAGAGAATCATGATAGCAATGACATTTCTGATTTGAAGATGGTAAGAATGGGTATTTAAATAACTATTAATATTATTCATATTAAAATTATCCAAAACTCAGTTTAAAATCTTAGCTTAATCTGAAGTATGGAATTTGCTTAGATGTATCTAAATTCATAGAAAATAGGTGTTTTATATATATATATATATAAAAAATGATCCTCTCCCTCACATACTTGCATCCAATTAGTTCATTTTATCATCCATTTATCATTGTGTTATTTGGTGTTATGGTGAACTCATATGCTATTTCATATATAATCAATGTGTGCTAAATAGATTTAAATTGTAGGATTATAGAGGTATATGCTTGATGAGTATTTAGGAGTGATGAGTGTATAGGTGGTAGGTACATAAGTAAAGCATGGCTCGAATGCAAAGCCTACAGGCTGAGGCCCGTAACAGTTTAGCTTAGCCTACAGCCTAGTATGGCTATCAAATGCTTGACATGAATGAGTAACCGAAGAATAACCTTATGCCAGTAAGATTACAAGATGACTGGAAAGAATGGGCCAATAAGTGATGTTACAGACAATATGTTATAATGTAGCTGTATAGACTGCAAGATGCCTGATTATAACATCATGGGATGTCCTGCTTTGACTGCAGGACACATTGTGCATAGATGCTAATGAGAATAAGATGAAGAAAGACAACAACCAATGAAAAACAAGGCACCCCAATATTCATGGTGTGTGGAAATACAGATAAATAAAAGAGGGTTGAAACCTTCATGTATATGCATAAGGTGTTAGATGTGGTCAGAACAACAATATAAAAGAGGTTCCCTGATTGGGTACAGGAGGGAAGACCCCAAGGGAGGAAGACCCATGGAAGACTTCATTGGGATGTCCCAAGCAGGAACCACCCCATCTCTATGACCACCTGTTGAAGATCTACCCTACTCTATGAAATCTTTGGGTACATGAGTATGGATATGACATTGGCCCAGTACATGTACTCTCTCAGACTGAGTAAATGGGTATGTGAGCGTAACTTATAATTTTTACTTGTAACTGTGTTTGGGCTACAGTCCTCATTCTTTGTGTGTTCCTAGAGCCTCCAAATCTCCACCCTATTTATCTTTAAACTGTAGCAACAGGAGCTGGTCTCACTGCAATTTACCACAGAACTATCAATTCATTCAGTTTAAAATAAAGGCTACACAAGCTTGTTCGTATAATTTATATTTCTCCTCTCCAAATGCATCAAGCAGTTTCAGAGGTGTAGAAGAAAGAACAGTTGTTATAAAACAAAAAATAGATACTTTTGTTTGTAATACAGCATTAGATTTATTGATTATAATATTACAGTGCTGATTGCACATATGTTTATAGTTACCAGGTAGTCATATTTCTAGAAGACCCCAAATACCCAGAGAAGTCCAGGCTAGAATCATTGCTGAAGTGGAGAAAATATTGATGTGAGCTTCATGATACTACCACAAGGAATGATGTGATGTGTGTGGGGCAAGACTAGTGACAACATAAACCAAGAACAAAGATGGAAACATTTGTTTTAGATCCATCGTGTAATTTACTCACCCCACATTCATAACATTTAGATTTATCGAAGTAGTTACGTCTACGGATGAATTCCGCTGCTCTTCCATTGTCAATAGCAATACTTGCTTTTATCACTCTTCCAAATAACTAAACCAAAAGGAAAAAAAAACTGAGTCCACATTTGAGAAATCTGAACTCTCCCAGTCTTTTGCCATGGCATTTTTCTGTAGCTTACTTGTTTGTTGTTAAGCGCCCGAGAACAGTTTTGTGCAGATTCTTTATCCAAAAACAAAATAAATGCAACTCCTTTACTCTTCCTGGTGTCTTTGTCCTTCATAATAGTAACTCTGAAAATAAACATATAACAAAGTTACTGATAGGGGAAAAATCCTATCAAGCCATTTTTCATTACTTAGAAATACCCACAAGTATCAGCTTTATGTTAAATATAATTGTTAATTATACGAGCCAATGTTCCCTGTAATTTTATCCATCCATGTACGGAATGAATTTTGTTATGTGCGCCAATATCGAGGTAATGTGCGGATGTGCACCACCAGTAGAAACAAAAAACCTAGATATAATATATATTTTAAAAAAAGTTACCATAGGGATAATTACTCCAACCAGGACAGGTTAGGCATTTTAGAACTCACTAGTCAAAAAATTAAATTTAAGTATGAGAGAGAAATAAAATTATGAGATGCATAGCAGTCAAAAAAAAGGAAAATAACAGCACTTTGAAAGAATAAAATTACAGAGAATATATGTGCATTGCAGGAAGTACCAAGAGGTAAAAACACCAGTGTATGTGTGTGTACCTGTATGTGAGAGACACAGAGACAGTGTCTATGCGCTTGCTGCTGGAGAAGTGTATGATACACCATGCACTGTCTCTTTAAGCAGAGAGGCAATCACCAGAAAGCTCATTCAGATTGTAGCACCTGCCAGCACCTCTGTCCTGCTCCTGAGCCCTGTCCCCCATTCTGCAGAGATGGGGTACATGGGCAGGGGGGAGGAGGACACCCTGACATCAGTGCCCTCCCCTACCCTCCGCTCTGCAAAGGAAGCAGGAGGGTCCCAGGAGCGGTTGGCCAGCGGCTCCAAGGCAGAGGGCAGGAGCAACACAGCTGCAGAGAAGTGGGGGGAAGGAAATTTGAACACACATCACCAGATGTATGGGCTGGATGAATGGACTATAAGGTGGATAGAAAGCTGGTTAGATCGTCGGGCTCAACAGGTAGTGATCAATGGCTCCATGTCTAGTTGGCAGCCGGTTTCAAACAGAGTGCCCCAAGGGTCAGTCCTGGGGCCAGTTTCGTTTAATACCTTTATTAATGATCTGGAGAATGGTGTGGACTGCACTCTCAGCAAGTTTGCAGATGACACTAAACTGGGAGGCGTGGTAGATACGCTGGAGGGTAGGGATAGGATACAGAGGGACCTAGACAAATTAGAGGATTGGGCCAAAAGAAACCTGATGAGGTTCAACAAGGACAAGTGCAGAGTCCTGCACTTAGGACGGAAGAATCCCATGCACTGTTACAGACTAGGGACCGAATGGCTAGGAAGCAGTTCTGCAGAAAAGGACCTAGGGGTTACAGTGGACAAGAAGCTGGATATGAGTCAACAGTGTGCCCTTGTTGCCAAGAAGGCTAATGGCATTTTAGCTGTATAAGTAGGGGCAATGCCAGCAGATCGAGGGACGTGATCGTTCCCCTCTATTCGACATTTGTGAAGCCTCATCTGGAGTACTCTGTCCAGTTTTGGGCCCCACACTACAAGAAGGATGTGGAAAAATTGGAAAGAGTCCAGCGGAGGGCAACAAAAATGATTAGGGGGCTGGAGCACATGACTCATGAGGAGAGGCTGAGGGAACTGGGATTGTTTAGTCTCCAGAAGAGAAGAATGAGGGGGGATTTGATAGCTGCTTTCAACTACCTGAAAGGGGATTCCAAAGAGGATGGATCTAGACTGTTCTCAGTGGTACCTTTTGCCATGGCATTTTTCTGTAGCTTACTTGTTTGTTGTTAAGCGCCCGAGAACAGTTTTGTGCAGATTCTTTATCCAAAAACAAAATAAATGCAACTCCAATGACAGAACAAGGAGTAATGGTCTCAAGTTGCAGTTGGGGAGGTTTAGGTTGGATATTGGGAAAAACTTTTTCACTAGGAGGGTGGTGAAGCACTGGAATGGGTTACCTAGGGAGGTGGTGGAATCTCCTTCCTTAGAGATTTTTAAGGTCAGGCTTGACAAAGCCCTGGCTGGGATGATTTAGTTGGGGATTGGTCCTGCTTTGAGGGAGGGGGGTTGGACTAGATGACCTCCTGAGGTCCCTTCCAGCCCTGATATTCTATGAGTCTATGTGTGCAGCTCTGCTAATCAAGTGCATGGCACTTGATTGACTCCTGGGCGGCCTGTGCAGCCACGCAGCTTAGAGGGAACATAGCAATGAGCAGCAAAACACTAAAGAGAACAAACACTTTTTAAGGAGGGGTACAGGTAAAATGTGGATCTGCTTCTAATAGCAAATATAAAAAGCATACAGATTTCTCTGACTGGGCCTGACAATGAAAAGCTCTCTTGTGGTGTAAAAAAATTGAATTATAAAGCTTGAATTGAATCACATTGAATAATAAAACTTGAAGACTAATTACTATTTGGGCTTAACAGTTTATGGAACCCCTTTCTGAATGGTGAGCTTTCAACTTAAGGCTGCCACTTGTCAGATCAGTCATCTTGGTGTTGAACAGAAAAGATACAAATAGGATAAGTGGCCAACACATGCTCTACTGGGCTTCTTGCTTATTTTGTCCCTGGTTCAGTCTGTGCCATTTTCACCCCTTTAATTTTTCTAATTTTTTTCCTAAGGAAAAAGGACTGCTTGGGACTTTATAATCTTGAAGTGACAAAGAGAGACAGATCAGTGTCTGCTTATGTCCTGAGATGAAGCAGGAACCTCCGTTTTGAAATGAGAGAAAGATGAAAAGGGCTCCTTTTTTATACTAAGCATACCCAGTTAAGGTTTCCCACTGACTTTAAATGAATTAGAAATTATTTTTTCTATTGCCTGTGGTTTGATGGGCATTTCCTACTGATTGTGAAGGTATACTGAAGATGTATTTTATTATGGTTTACATTTTAAAGTATTGGTAAGTTTATCTTCCCGAGAAGGGGCTGGAGCCTTGAAGCTACAATTCTCTTTCTTCAATGTCTCAGAATCTATTTTGAGACTAAGAGCTAATACCAGCTCGTTGCATTTTGCTATGATCCTAGTGAGATCAACAATCTTATTTTTAAATGCCTCATCACTGGCCCGGGGCTAGTATTTAGAAGTGTCTACTCATTTCAAAACTGTCTAAAAGTCATATAGAGTCCACACTTGTGAGGAGGAAGGTTAGTAAAATGAGAGTCTTATTTAAAGCACTTCAGTGAGAGGCATCCCAGTACATAACAGTATCCTGCTTGCTCCAGGGAATCGACTTTCAGAGCACTATTAGTCTCTGATGTATATTTATATCATGAGTGTGACTGCAACAAACTCCCAACTGTTACAAGAGTGCAATTAAATTTACACTGTATTAAATATGGAAAAAAAGATTCAATACAGTTCTCTACTTCATGCTTAAAATAAATTTTAAGTGTACAAAGTACATAAAGAAAGAAAAAGCACTAAATATTGGAGACCAACTTGAAGAAAAACAACATGCCAGGCCATGTTTATACTTACTTAACAACTTTCCCATACTTGGAAAAAATCTGAAACAAAGAGCATTATATATAGGTTTAGCAGTCTGTTGTTAAATCAAACACTGTAACAAAATGACAGTTCACAAAAGTTTAAAATATACACAACACAAATGATGCATTTTACATAATGGCTGCATATTAATCTAAATAATGCAACTTCTTTTACACGCAGATGTGCTTACCCTGTATAAGTCGTTGTTGGTCAGAGAGAAGGGCAAGTTGGACACATACACTGTGCTTTTACTTGGTGCTAACCCACCACTCATTTTACTGGGGAGAGAGAGAGAGAGAGATTAACTAGTTGTTTTCAATAAAGTGATCTCAATTTAAATAAAAAGATGAGCTCTTCCAAATATATATTGTAAAGTCATATGTTAAAACTGTGGGTGTAACGTGGCTTTGATTTCCCTATACAGTTTGACATTAAATCAATGTTCACTTTCATGTTCCACAGTGTAAAGGAAAAATCAAAGCAGTATTACTGCTCATGAATTACCAATTGACTAGGACAGGACAAAATCAGTAAAGTTGGCACAAGCCAACTCTACTAAAATGAGCTTTGAATGACTTGTGAAATAAATTCAGCTTTCAGACTAAATAAAACAGGTACTATTCCATCTATCATTAGACATTTTGGTCAATTCCTGAAGTTAATGAAAGTATTGTTTGAATAAGGATTGAATGATTTGCCTCTCTGGATGCAAAATGTAGGTCAGCTGAGTTCAACATTAGAAATCCATACTGATAAGATAAACAGCAAATCTCTTCAAACCAATACCTCAATAATTGGGGGGGGGGAAAAACAATAATTCATTAACTTTAAAAATTAGCAGTGTTATTTATCATACCAAACAGTTATATTTTTCTTTCATTTCCTTGTAACTGACACCCCCTATATCCCTGCATCTAAGTCTCCGCGGAACTCAGTATTTTCCTTTCCCCCCTTTCTTTAAGGATCTGCATCTCTCCTACATGCACTCCCTTCTCCACACAGGAGGCTCTGGAGGTAGCAGACTAGGCAGCACAGCTTCTTGCAACCCAGTCCTGTCTCATACTCTCTTGGTCCATCACCACTTCTACCATTCCTTTCCCTTTCTCTCTGCCCTCATCCATGTTTACATTTTTATGTTGTTTATAAAATATAAATTATTTTTAAAACTGCATATGCACATGTGGAAACAGCTCTCTGTGTGAGCGTGGGCCAGATTGTAGCTGTAAGTAACAGGAAAAGGGGGAGGGAAGGAGAGAGAGAACAACCAAATCACTCCATCCTGACATTTAAGGGGCACACAACTCTGCATAGAACATTTCTTGTTTCTGGCTCATTGTGCAGTCTTGGCTTGATTCAAAATTCAGAACAAAACAGTAAACAAAGAATACCAAAATGACAAACTGTCCTTAATTAACAAAGTGTCCTTTAAGCACTAGAGCAAGATAGATGGACAGTTTCCTAGTTCCTCCTTGCTTCTTTGGCTTGGGGCGGGGGAAAAGAACTCTTCCCTGTTCTCCTCAGGCCACAGTTGCCAATTTTCATGCAGTAAATAAGCACCCCAACTTTTACAAGAAGCCAAAAATCAAGCTAATCCCATTTCAAAACAAGGCCAAAACAAGCCAATCCCAAAGAAGCCCAACACTCTATGTGACTGGATCCCCCGGCCTGCAGTCTGGGACTGCGGTGAGCCCCCTGTGCACTCCTGACTCTCTCCCCCACTTGCCCAGAGCCAATAAAAACAAAACAAGCAACAAGCCAAAAACTAGCCAACAAGCAACTCATAAGCCAAGTAAGCTAAAACCAAGATCAATTTCTGCGTTTTTTTCATGGATTTGGCATGTCTGTCTCAGGCCCTTCTCTCCCAGCCTTCCTGTGCCATAAACCGTCTCTAATGAAACCCCAGTTAATTCCTTTCTTGTCTACCTTATTGTAGCATTTATTATAAATCAAGGACTTCCCAAGGACAATTTTAAAAAAAAATGAGTTTGTAGGCCAATGAAATACAAGTCAAAAAGATTTAGGGAAAAAAATAAAAAAAAATCAATGACAATTTCTGAAAAACTAACTTTTTCTGTTTTTTCCCTTAGAACTTCCCAGCGAATATCTACCCTGGGATGATACACAAGAAGTGAAATTTAAGGAGATTGGTTTCTTTTTGCAGATGTTCCCAGGGGGACAGTTTAAAAAAAAACAAACAAACAGATTTATAAAGGGAGGCTATTTTCACCCTTAACTAAGGAATGACTATTGCCATATCCTGTTTCCAAACCCTGGATATTTTCTAACACTCTGCTTCAACAACTTGTAGAGAGTACATTCCTATAACACATTGATTTCCCAAGTGCTTTCCCCTTCATTTCCTACGTGCTTGCTGCAGTGCAATCTGTGTGGGTGGCAGCTAGTGACTGAGCTTTTGAGTTTTCCTTTCCTTCCCTTCTCTGTTTAGGAACTGTATTTCCTTTGGCACAAGTATATGAGGTGATAAAGGTTATGCAAATAAAAACACAGAAAAGGTTCACAATGAAGGACAGATGTTACTTGTGGTGCTATGTAGGCTGCCCACATATTCCTAGACTCCCTTACTGCTTGGCATTAAATGCCCTAAGTCAAGGCTAACCAATTTGACCAGGCACCATGCCTTCCAAATAGATGGCCATAAGTGTGGTTATCCAGACACAAAGTGCTGTATTCAAAGGAAATGTTAAAAGCTTTGCGGGTTCTGCATTATGGATCTCTGCCATATGGGGGGCAGGGAGAAGAATGGGTAAAGCTTGTTCCATGGATAGAGGGCAATTAGTTTGCCTCAGAGAAAAACGTAAGCTAAACTCTCCTACAACTCGTGACTCTCCCCAGCAGGTCTCATTTTAGCGAGCAGAACAATGGTCTGCAGGCTGACAAACATTAGACAGCTTGATTGGGTGACAACCACTTGGCAACCTTGGGGGTGCAGAACCTGTGCAACAATCTATATATGTGACTTTTTTCTTGCCATTACCTTTTGTGACTTAGAAGCAAAATTTGAAAATGTCTTTCAGTATAAATTGGACCTTTTCAAGTTAGGGATAAAGCCTTACTGAGATAGAGAATAATAAGTTCAAGGCTCTGATTGATTTGTTGAGTCGCAACATAACTTTTCTATACTTGGCCTATGACGCATTTAAACAACCCACATTCGCTGCTGAACTAATCCACACTCAGGCCAACCAATTTTGGATACGAGTTCTTCTGCCTTGATTTCCACTCCTGTATTTTGTTTTGTGATACCATCAGCCATCCTGCCTTCTGGATCTGACTACACCCGATATATCTTCTTCTTCTTCAATGCTTGGCCAAACAGTCGGCAGCAGTGATCATATGCCATTTGTTCCGTTCCTGTACAGTAGCAAGAGCTTGACAAGCTGAGAATCTAATGTCGGAACAGACTTGATGCACCCATGTTATAGGAGGTCTGCCTCTGGGCTGCCTCCATTCCTCAGTTGGTGGAATTTTATCCCGGATGTTACAAGCCATCTAGAAAATGGCATTCGTTGGAATGTCTTGTGGCATTCTCGCAACATGTCCGAAAAGTGTAAGATACCATCTGCAGACAATGGCCCCAGGAGTCTGTAGACTGGAGCAACCATAAACATTTGCATTATAGATAAAGCCATTCCACTTTATGCCCAATATACAACATTGGCAAAGCCCCCAGCTTTGCCTAATCTGAATAGCATAGTGTCCATGTTTTGCAACCATACAGCAGTGTGGAGAGGAAACAGTTTGAACAGATCCTGAACTTGGTTGTCATGCCGAGATGACGTTGATTCCATATTTGTTGTAAATGACCCAGGGCAGACACTGCAATGCCCATCCAGTGGAGAACCTCCATGTGAGAGCTGGAGGAACTGGTGAGTATAGAACCCAAATAGCAAAAGCTAGAAAGTGCTTCAACAGTTTCATTATTTGAAGAGATTGGGGTTGTGCATGGACTTGATCCTAGATTTTGCAGATTTATCTTTGATCACTTAACATGGAGGCCATCCTTAGCCAACTCCTCCTCCATTTGCTGGAGTGCCTTGCGAAACCTGTTGAGGCTCTGTACTAGAATAACAACATAATTCGCATAGTCAAGATCTAAGAGCAGTGGTGGTCAACCTGTGGCCCGTCAGTGTAATCTGCTGGTGGGCCACGAGACAGTTTGTTTACATTGACCATCCACAGATACGGCCACCCACAGCTCCCAGTGGCCGTGGTTTGCCGTTCCTGGCCACTGGGAGCTGCGGGCGGCCATGCCTGCAGACGGTCAATGTAAACAAACTGTCTCGCGACCCGCGGGACGCAGGTTGCCCACCACTGTCTAAGAGCAAAAGATCACCTGTCTTAATGGCTATGGATTTGATGGAACACTGCATGATGAAATTCATTGCCCAACAAAAGTGTGCAGAGCCAGGACACAGCCCTGCCTGACACCAGATACTGATTTAAAAGATGCCAATTTCTAATTGCCAAGATGTATATAGGCAATGTTTCCTTTATACAGCTCGCTAATCAAGTCCAGCAGAGTGGTTGGGACACCTATGCCCTTTAAGGCTTCCATGGTGTCAACTGAATCAAATGAAGCCTTAAGATGGACGTACGTCATGTGCAGGGGATTCTTGACCTCGTGATGTATCTCTGACAACAAGCAGAGGGCCAAAACGGTGTCTAATGTGGACCTGTTCCTCATAAAGCCTGGCAGTTAGGGGTGACGCTTCCAATGCAGCAGGGGCTCCAAAATGAGCCAGCAGAACATGCGCAAACACCTTCCCTGGCAAGGACAGCAAGGTGATCGGCCTGTAGCTCTTACATTCACTGCACAGTCCCTTGCCCTTATAAAGTGAAATCACAATACTGTCCTTCCAAGGAAGTTGGCAAGGTTCCAATTCTCCACACCAGGTGAAAGATGGCCAGAAGTAATTCCATTACAGGGTCAATAGTGCATTTTAGCAGCTTTGGGGGAATGCCATCAGCATCGTCTGTGCATCCGTTTTTCAGTTTGCAGATGGCTGGCTTCACTTCATCCCATGTTGGTGCGTCAGTACAAGTATCTGGGTCCGATATCACAGTGGCTACCAAATCATCCAGCTCTGAGCACTGTAATAACGTTCAAGCCAGCGTGAGAGGATATCGTTATCTGATTTACATGGATGGCCTTGGCTGTTGTTCAAGATGACATTCACAATGACTACCTATTGACTGCTGAGATCGTGGATCGCATGGAATGCTGGCTTTAAGTCTCCCTGGCTAAGCCGAGTTCATCATCATCCACCACTTGGCTATAATATGCCTCATAATCGTGAAATGCAGGGCATTGAACTTTTTTGCTTCAGCTGATTACAGGTGCACTTATTGTTGAGCTCCCCATAGAGTTTGACCTGTACCTCATGATGGTGGAAGGGTGTAACATCTGAAGTGTAGAAAGAATAGTAAATGTGGCAGGCGACCAACTTGGCTTAACAGTGAAATCCTTGCTGACCTTAAACGCAAAAAAGAAGCTTACAAGAAGTGGAAGATTGGACAAATGACCAGGGAGGAGTATAAAAATATCGCTTAGGCATGCAAGAGTGAAATCAGGAAGGCCAAATCGCACTTGGAGTTGCAGCTAGCAAGAGATGTTAAGAGTAACAAGAAGGGTTTCTTCAGGTATATTATCAACAAGAAGAAAGTCAATGAAAGTGTGGGCCCCTTACTGAATGAGGGAGGCAACCGAGTGACAGAGGATGTGGAAAAAGCTAATGTACTCAATGCTTTTTTTGCCTCTGTCTTCACAAACAAGGTCAGCTCCCAGACTGCTGGACTGGGCAGCATAGTATGGAGAGGAGGTGACCAGCCCTCCATGGAGAAAGAAGTGGTTTGGGACTATTTAGAAAAACTGGATGAGCACAAATCCACGGTGCCCGAATGCGCTACATCCGAGGGTGCTAAAGGAGTTGGCGGATGTGATTGCGGAGCCATTGGCCATCATCTTTGAAAACTCATGGCGATCGGGGGAGGTCCTGGATGACTGGAAAAAGGCTAATGTAGTGCCCATCTTTAAAAAAGGGAAGGAGGAGGATCCGGGGAACTACAGGCCAGTCAGCCTCACCTCAGTCCCTGGAAAAATCATGGAGCAGGTCCTCAAGGAATCAATTATGAAACATTTAGAGGAGAGGAAAGTGATCAGGAACAGTGAGCATGGATTCACCAAGGGGAAGTCGTGCCTGACTAACCTAGTTGCCTTCTATGATGAGATAACTGGCACTGTGGATGAGGGGAAAGCAGTGGATGTGTTATTCCTTGACTTTAGCAGAGCTTTTGATACAGTCTCCCACAGTATTCTTGCCGCCAAGTTAAAGTAGTATGGGCTGGATGAATGGACTGTAAGGTGGATAGAAAGCTGGCTAGATTATCGGGCTCAACGGGTAGTGATCAATGGCTCCATGTCTAGTTGGCAGCCGGTTTCAAACAGAGTGCCCCAAGGGTCAATCCTGGGGCCAGTTTTGTTTAATACCTTTATTAATGATCTGGAGGATGGTGTGGACTGCACTCTCAGCAAGTTTGCAGATGACACTAAACTGGGAGGCGTGGTAGATACGCTGGAGGGTAGGGATACAGAGGGACCTAGACAAATTAGAGGATTGGGCCAAAAAAAACCTGATGAGGTTCAACAAGGACAAGTGCAGAGTCTTGTACTTAGGACGGAAGAATCCTATGCACTGCTACAGACTAGGGTCCGAATGGCTAGGTAGCAGTTCTGCAGAAAAGGACCTAGGAGTCACAGTGGACAAGAAGCTGGATATGAGTCAACAGTGTGCTCTTGTTGCCAAGAAGGCTAACGGCATTTTGGGCTGTATAAGTAGGGGCATTGCCAGCAGAACGAGGAATGTGATTGTTCCCCTTTATTCGACATTGGTGAGGCCTCATCTGGAGTACTGTGTCCAGTTTTGGGCCCCACACTACAAGACGGATGTGGATATATTGGAAAGAGTCCAGCGGAAGGCAACAAAAATGATTAGGGGTCTGGAGCACATGACTTATAAGGAGAGGCTGAGGGAACTGGGATCGTTTAGTCTCCAGAAGGACTTGAAAGTTTTACCAATGTGATTATTTCAATAAGAAAACCGAAATCCCTAACCAAAGTAAAATAGCCACACCAGTAAAAGCCCTAGCGTGGACACAGTTGCACTAGTGCAGAGTTATACTAATATTGCTTATTCCCCTTCCCAGCTACACCGCTCTAAAGCGTCGTTATGCTGATATAACGCGGGGCTGTGCCGCTCGGGGCTACACAGTTACAGCGCTACAACCCCGGGGCCCGATCTGCTCCCCTCGGAACTCACTAGCAATAGGAGCTCTGACACTGACCAGCTGTGCTGGGACCTCGGCTCTGGCCCCTCGGGGACGGGGTGAGGGGGGAAAGTCATTCACGCCCCTTGCAGAGGGTAGGAACGAGACGCAACCCCGCCCCCCATCTCCGCCAGAGCCATCCCGGCGCGACCCCCGCCCCGCGGGACGAGGGCGAACCAAAACGCCGTCGTCAGCCCGGGCCGGGATTCGCGCGGAGCCCCCCGCACCCACCTCACGCGGAGCTGCCGGTGAAGCAGCTCAGGCGGGGCGGGAAGACATTACTCCCAGCCGCTTCCTCCTTTCCGCGGGCGCGCTGAAAGCGGACTCATCAGCCCCACTCCTCCTACGGCGCCCTTCCGGGAACGTCAGAAATAAACACACTCTTTAACCAATAACGGGCGACAATAGTTGGAGGCCGGCTGGTAGTTCCGGTTACGTCACGACAGGCGCCGGAAGTGGCCTGGGACCACGAACCGGGCCCGCTGTCGCTTTAGGGGAGAGACACCACGAGCCGGCGCGTGGGGGGTAAGTGCGCGAGGCGGTGCTAAGAACGGTTGAGGGGGTAGTTTCCGGTTTTTCTGGTCCCGCGTGCGCAGCCTCGCGAGGGGCCCTCGCCCCAGCCACGTGCCCCAGGGCGAACGGTAGCAGCTTGAGCCCCCGCTGCGACCCTGAGCTGCCCCGGCTCCCCGCGAGCCTGCGTTGCCCTTGTGGTGGGCGGAGCGCGGCAGCCGCTTGCCCGCAGCACGGCGGGCAGGTAGCCGGGAGCGCACGAGTTCCCATCTCCTCTCCCCTCCCGCTGACGGGACGGTGCGGCCCACACCTGTTCCACGGATCATGTGACTGCGGTTGATGATGGTCACTTTGGTCGGAGCTGAGACTGAACCCAGGCCTCATACGTTAGAGTAGCCAGGCTGCCTCCTGAGGCGTCGGGACCCACGCGCTGTGCTTGGCAAATTGTAACCGCTGCTCTAACCGCTCCCCCCTGCTTCTGCCCCAGAGCTGCAAAGGGGACCAGGCATCTTTCTTCCCAACGCTGCCTTCCTGGTGCCTACCAAGCAGTTGGGGAAACCACTTGTAAAGTGTTTACTAGCTTAAGTAGTAGACATAGGTGCTGGAACTAGGGGTGTGGCAGTACCCCCTGGTTTGAAATGGTTTCTGTCATATACAATATTTACAGATTGGTTCAATGGCTCTCAGCACCCCCTCTATACAAATTGTCCCAGCACCCCAGGTGGTGGAGGTCTGTGGTGTGGGTCAGAAGGTCTCATGTTCAAACTTTGCTGCTGATCTTTGGAGGGCTAATTATGGAACCAAGTGGTGGCATTTCATGTCTTAGCTAATACTGCAGCTAAGTCTTGTTTTAAACTGAATTTACATTCTTTCTGAGATCCATCAGAAAGTCAGGTCAGTCTCAAAATTAGTATTAACTGAGGTTCCTAAGGTACCTTTAGAAAGATTAAGACCAGTCTATGCACTTGCCTATGCTATTTCTACAATGGGGCTATTTCTGCTTACCCATCTCTGCAATGTGCTGTGGGACATACACATTAATATGTCTAGCAAATAATTAAATATGATGAAATTACTGAATAAAAGGATGTTGCATGAAAGAAAAATAGCTAATCCGTGGTTAATGCAGCAGACTGGGTTCCAGAACAACTGGCTTCTAGCTCTGGCCTGCCACAGGCATCCTATGTGCAAATCACTTAAACTACAATTTTTGGAGGTGGACACAAATTTTGTCCTTGATTTTTCAGTGTTACATACCCCTATATGCAGGATTCAGGGGGCTGGGGCAAAGCAATTTTGGGGGCCCCTTCCATAACAAAAAGTTGCAATACTATAGAATGCTATATTCTTGTGGGGGCCCCTGTGGGGCCTGGGGCAAATTGCCCCACTTGCGCCCCCCTCTGGGCAGCCCTGCCTATATGTAAAATGAATGATATTTCTTTATCTTAAAGAGGTGTTAATTAATATTTGTAAAATGCAAAAGAACTGGAGCTTTGTAGAGAGAATGGTGTGAGTGGGCTGGACCTTTGCCAGGTTGGGGAGAACCCGCAAATAATTTTGAGCTGTATTGAGGCCTTGAAGTAACAATGGGGTCCTGGCTCCGGGGGTGAGAAGCGCAGACATGTGTAAGGGGTGGGGTGAGGTACAATGTTTGGGGACCACTGGACTAGATGATTACCCTGGTTCCTTCTGGCCTTGTAATCTCTGACTAGTAAACTAAAAGAATGTAAAATTGATATGTTACAAAAGAGGTGTCAAGATTTTCAGCTCCCTTTTTCATGGTTATTGGTTATATACCTTCACCCTTAGCAAGCTTTGTGTAGATGACTTTTTCCAAGTTAAGTCATAACTAAAAATGAATAAGGATGAAGCTAAGGCTCCAAACCCACAAACTGCTCTGGGCACTCAGACCCCTCCACATACTCTTTTAGTGTGATTCCATGTTGGGTGCACTGTAGGATCAGGACTTATGTTAATTCAGGTCTGGTTTAGTTATTGTAAAAAGTGTGGCTCTTTTAACTTTTTTTAACAAATCAGTTTTTAAATGGCCAAAAGCACACTCAACAGTTATTCTGCACTTGCTCAGCCTGTTGTTGAACTGCCCCTTGCTGCTGTCAAGGTGCCCTGTGTATGGCTTCATAAGCCACGGCATTAAGGGGTAGACAGGGTCTCCCAGGATCACAATGGGCATATCAACTTCCCCTATGGTGATATTCTGGTCCGGGAAGAAAGTCCCTGCTTGCAGCTTCCCGAACAGGCCAATGTTCTGAAAGATGTGTCCATCATGCACCTTTCCAGACCAGCCTATGTTAATGTCTGTGAAACGCCCACGGTGATCCACAAGCGCCTGGAGACCATTGAGAAATACCCCTTGCGGTTAATGTACTCTGTGGCTAGGTGGTCTGGTGCCAGAATTGGAATATGTGCACCATCTGTTGCTCCTCCGCAGTTAGGGAAACGCATTTGTGCAAAGCCATCCACAATGTCATGCACGTTGCCTAGAGTCACAGTCTTTTGGAGCAGGATGTGATTAATGGCCCTGCACACTTCCGTCAACACGAGTCCAACAGTCGACTTTCCCACTCCGAACTGGTTAGTGACCGATCAGTAGCAGTCTGGAGTAGCCAGCTTCCAATCGTCATGCGCTTCTCCAACGACAGGGCAACTCTCATTCTTGTGTCCTTGCGCCGCAGGGCTGGGGCAAGTTCATCACACACTCCCATGAATGTGGTTTTCCTCATCCGAAAGTTCTGCAGCCACTGCTCTGCATCCCAGACTTGCATGACAATGTGATCCCACCACTCAGTGCTTGTTTCCCGAGCCCAAAATGGGCGTTCCACTGTGGTCAGCACCCTCATGAATGCCACAAGCAATCTCGTGTCGTAGCTACTATGCATGGCGAGATTAATGTTGAACTGCTCTTGCCTTTGTAGTTTAAGGAATAACTACACTGCCACTTGTGACATGTTAGTGAGAGTGAGCAGCATATTGGTCAACAGTGCGGGATCCATTCCTGCAGACCAAAGAGGCAGAGCACGCAGTACAGAAACGATTGAAAGATGGCGCCAAATGGGGAAGGAAGCACAGGGATTGCTGGGATGCGAAGCAATGCATCATGGGGCATTAGGACAAGACCCAGAATGCCTTGCGACCCCCTCCGCCTTCCCACAACTCTTAGCGACAGAAGAGGAAGAGATGCTCTGTGGGATAGCTGCCCAGAGTGCACTGCTCCCAATACTATTGCAAGTGTGAACACTCTATTGCACAAGCATCTGACAGTGTGAACACACAACAGCAGTTTCCCTTCAGCACTCTCTCAGCAGCACTGTAACTGCCAGTGATGTAACTCTGCCAGTGAAGACATACCCTTAGAATTTAGTGAGATTCAAAAGAGGAGTTAGACTTTTATATGGATAACAAGGGGACCGAGCCTTTTATAACACACACTATACTTTTTCAATTGTTGTATAGACATTCTTTTTCATTTGAGGTGCATTACTAATATTTCATACAAAATGTAATGCTTAACGGCTAAAATAAATGCTCACAATCTTCCATGAGAAGGTGTATTGCTTTCCCTTGATGAACAATTTGTTTCAGCAAAGGAGTTAACAGAATTTTTACCAAGCTTTTTAGAGTTAATTTGCTTGTGATACCAATTTCACTCTTGTTAACTGTTTAGAAGCACAACTTTAACAACCACTGCTTCCCATTAACGTAACATAACAAAAGAAAAGCATAAACAATTAAACCAACTATAAAATTAAACCAAAATAAATTTTAAATACAGTACTTTGAGGGTATTTGAGGATATACTTTCATGATGCTTTGTTATGTTTGGGAGCCAAAGGTGGAAACCTGTTCAAATTGTTTGGTTAGCTTTATGCATAAATTGTTATTTTAAAACATTTTGGTTATGACGTTCTTATAACTATATTTAAAAGTGCAAACAAGTTTATAAAAAGCCCAAACAAGAAATTAACATTTTGTTAATATTATCTTTACCTTAATGTTGAGGTTTCCCCTTACATTTTTTCTTTGAATAACAAATTTAAAAAAACCTTAAAAAACAAAAAAAAACCCTGTGATTCATAAGAGAATTATTTTTGTATGCAATTGCATTATTTGTTGAGGCAGAAATATATGTACATATATTTGTAACTGAAACGTTTTTGAACTTGCACAAAAATTGGTGTTACTGATACTACGATTATACCCCAACCATGATCTTAAAATAATGTGGTACCACATATACATATATTTTTAAAAGGGTATAAAATTGACTTTTGTTGCAACAAAATAAAAATAATAAAAAATAGTCACGTGACACACACAACATACAATACAAAACAACACACATGACATACAGGACAAACTTACAATTAACAACAAATGGCGCCAGAATTCTATTCATAACTATACAAAGTAAGGCAAACAAAAATAAAAATAAAAAGGGTTATATTTGAATAAACAAATTATTACCTTATTTAAAACTTGTTACATAAATTGTTAAAAATATGTTAAGATTTGCCAAATGTATTAATTTGGTAACAAGGAATTTTGCATTACTTTATATTTAACATTATTTTAAAACTCTGCTATATGGAAATAAGAAAAGCCCATGTTTCAAATATTAGTGAGTGGTTAGGATTAGAAGCAGAGTGTGCATTTCTGTTGCTTGGCAACCATATCTTCAAGAAAGTTAGGGATAATTCCAGCTGTTGCATTCCTGAAGGGTTAAAATACTTAATTTACTGGATTTATTTAAAGTAAAGTTTTTACCTTGTTTTCTTTTTGTTTCTTGTTTTATTCTGTTTTCAATTGCTTTATCTTTTGGAGGTTTCTGTAAAAACTATAACTTTTAACTTTTAAAACAAAGAGAGCAGAATTGAGGAGAGGCGGGGGAAAGTGGCGGGGGGGGGGGTGAAGAGCAACCTAGGAAGGTAGTGAGACCTGAGCCAAGAGAGATTAACTCTATCAAGATATTTAAAAGTACAGGCAGCAGCAGCAAATTTAGCAAACTATGAAAGCATATAAAGGACAAAACTTAACTGGTATGTAAAAATATTTGAGAAAGAAGGTTCTATTTTCAGATATGAGCGCGGAGTGTGGTTTCATGGGTCAAAGCAGTCGGGAACCTGCACAGTTAGGAACCGCGCCCCTGTTTTTTATCCTGGCTTTGAGAGGAGAATGGGGGTAGTTACCTGCTCTTGTAAAACCTGAATTTGTTCCCCCCAATGTCTGTTGCTTTGTGTGCATGCCAAATGGATGGCGGGAGTGCCCTTTTTTGCTGCAGTTAACTGGTTTTGGGCAACTCCATGTGTTAATGCATCAATTCTAGGTGTTAACCCACTTAATTTTGGTTTTTTACTTTGAAATTCTTTTTTATTCACTCTCCTGCGATCGAGTCGCAGTTCCTGTCTCCTAATGTGCTCTGTGAACTGTTCCATATTTTCCTTCATCCGATTTACCAATTCTGTGAAAGTATTGTTTGCTACTCTTTCCTTCTGTGCACTTACTTGTCCTGTTCTGACAGGCACCAGTCTAGGTGTCAGTTTAAGTTTAACTGGAACCTGGCTTTTATCATAAGGTGGTGGTTGCAATGCAGTGGACCCCGCTTCATCTTTTAATTTTACTAGGACCACCTTTTTCCACTTCTGTCCCCATTCTTCAGGCACAGGGTAGCTACCTGAAGCCTGCTGTTTAACACCAATATTTATAACAGGGGACGGCACATGTATTTTTTGTAGGTTACTTGCAGCTGTTTTCAGTGTTTCACTCTGTTCCTGTACTGGTTGTCTCTGGGCTGCTTGCCACCCTGCAAGGGCAGTGGGAGCATTCCAGGGCTGTGTAGCTTCTTTTGATTCTTTTAACTCTTTGTTAAAAGAGTTTGATTCTTTGTTACTGTTATTTGCCCTGCCAAATTTGTGGCATGCTGTTTCAACCATTTCACTATACCATAGACATTAGTTGCAGAATTCTTGCTTTTTTATTTTTATTATTTTTTAGAGCCTTGGTTTCTACCATCGCTCTACATATACCAGTCCATGTTTCCCCACTCTCTTTTTTAAATTCATATGGACCCCCTTTACTGGCAATCCAGCGGGTCCAAGAGTTATTAAACTCCGTGGGGATTATAAGGGAGGGGATCAGGGGGTTTCCTAGCTCGAGGTTTGATTGCGATTTTTACCACGGCAGGTTCGCTTACTCACCAGATCAGCGGTCGGGGTCACCAGTGTTGTCAGATGCTACCGGTAGAGTGCTCTGCTTTCTCCAATGCTGATATCACTCGGCTGTGTGCGTGTGTTCCCTCTGTGTGCTGTCCCAGCTCTGCGCAGATAGCTGACACAGCAAACCCAACGAGAACCCCCAATAACCACAGAATCTAGTAAGATGCAAAGTCACGTCGACAAGGTTTATTGCAACCTTGGACACAATTGCAGTTCCCCGTAGATTACTTAGTCTACCGGGCATACTGCTAATAGGTGCCTCTTGGCAATGGACCCGGCTCAGTTAGTGGCGGGACTTTCCACTACCCCCTCGGCCGAACAAAGATATCCACTCAGGGATGCATTCGTATACACAGATACAAACAAGTTACACATCACTCCTGACGTATTGAGGTGCAACCTCTCTATGCAGCAAGGTACAACCCCTTTACGTAGTAAGGTGCCGCCTCTCACCTTGTACATGTTGGTTTGAACAAAACAACTCTATCCATCATATTACCCTTTTGACCCTGTCATTGGGATGGGTCAGCTTGTTCCTTGAGTGTGGAATGTACAAGTATGCGAATGTTCTGATATCTGGTGTCTAGTACCTTTTAGGTATGTCTCTTTTTGCAGCATCAGCCCTTTCCTTGCCAGCTTCTGTGAGCAGGGCCTGCCTCTGGCTCACAGCTTAACTTTGCTTTATGTTAGCAAAGTCTTGACCATTACTTTAGTTCAGGCCTTAGGCCTCATACCAGGCCTCTGATACAAGGGTTTATGTCTCAGGGCCTCCTCTTACTACAACAAGAATATTCAAAATTGTTATAGTTAATGATAAATTGGAAGGGGTATAAAACCTCAGGCTTCTGGGTTTAAGCCAATGTCAAACTATTAGAGATGAGGATAAAACGTTGATGGGGCACATCTTACTCCACATCTTCCTACTGTGGTATTTCTTGGTGACTGGTTTTTCTTTCGTCTGGTGCTGACCATTGTCAGAGAAAGAATAGTGGACTAGATTGCCGTGGATCTGATCCGATATGGCAAGTCCTATGTATCATGATGTAAAAAAGTAAAACGAAGTCAGATGGTATCACTGTCCATTCTGAAAACACTGGGCATTGTAGTATCACCAAGTTTTGCTCTTTCTTTTACCTTTCATAAAATGTTCTCAGAAATTCTGTCTGACTTGCTCTTGAATCACTTTCATGTAAGACTCAGAGAATCTTTGACTTGACTGACAGTTTACAATATCATACTGAACTGCCAGGTATGCTATAGTTAACGCTTTGTCTGTAAACTTAGTGGACGTATCTGGATGTGGCAAAGGAGTTGCTGAGTGCCATGGAAAGGTACTGAGAGAGAACATTTAAGGCATTATGAAGCTAGCTGTTCGCCACTTGGCTCATTGTGGAGGTGTGAAGTGCATCTTGGGCCTGATATACAAAGAGACTCGGGTGGGGGTTGTCCTAAAGGTATTTTTGGAGAACGTGATCCAAGATGCTGCCACGTACATGGAGCATGCCAAGCCGAAGTCTGTCACTGCCATGAATGTGGTCTATGCTCTAAAGTGCCATGGTTGTACTCTGTATTGATATGGAGACTAAAATAAACAGTGTCAATAAAACAAAGAAAACAGAACTTATAGTTAAGGGTAAGGCCAGCTTTCTGTTTAAAGCTTGACTCTTCTAGATGCTCTAAAATCTGTACTGTTACTTGGATTGCTTTGAAATTTGGTGTGCCTCATGAGTAAGGCTATGGTTTTTGCACAGGTATTTTTATTAAAATTCACAGACAGGGCATGGGCAATGAATGATAAATCATGGATTTATTGAAGCCGAAGCCCCAGCCCCGCTGCCTGGGGCTGAATTATTGGAGGTTTCAAGAAGTCACAGAAGTCTTGTAAAATCATGGAATCTGTGTCCTCTATGACAGATTTGTAGCCTTACTCGTGAGGGAGGAGGGTAGTATTAGTGAACCAGATTTGGGGTCATTTGCATCAAAACCACACTGCTGAGGCTGGGGAGTTGAGCACAGGCATACTTGATGCACATCACATGTTTCTTAAGCACTGGGGAGGGAGGATGGAAATACCCACTCAGGTGACAAGTGACCTCCATGACAAAATTGTAGCCTTACTGATGATTAATATCATGCAGTATTATAGTGAAGCACCAGGTCTACTATGTTAAGATTAGGAAGTTTTTTCTGTTTAAAGGAGGATTCTTCTTAGTGCTCTAAAATCTGTATAAGGGTACAGGTTGTCTTGAAATTTGATATTCCTCGTTGGGGGAGCGGGATAGGTTTAGTGATCAAAATTTGGAGTCATTTGAGCAAGAGGTTCCTGAGATACAGCCCTCTCCCTCCAAAAAAACATAACACCCACCCCCCCACTTTTCTTGAAGTTTACAGATTCTACTAATGCTTTTTTTGTACACCCCTGGCTTCTAAAGTGCTAGTGGCTATATGTCAGTGATTCTCAAACTTTTGTCCTGGTGACCCCTTTCACATAGCAAGTCTCTGAGTGCGATCACCCCCCCATATAAATTAAAAATACTTTTTTATATATTTAACACCATTATATATGCTGGAGGCAAAGCGGGGTTTGGGGTGGAGGCTGACCGCTCACAACCCCCCCTTTAATAACCTCGCAACCCTCTGAGGGGTCCCGATCCCCAGTTTGAGAACCCCTGCTATATGGGATGGGAAGGGGAAGGTGAGTTGGCAGTGATGGGGTGGGCCTGTATACGTTACGAGGGAGGAGACAGACATATCCTAGTCTTCTTTCACATACACCTCTACCCTGATATAACGCTGTCCTCAGACGCCAAAAAATCTTACCACGTTATAAGTGAAACCACGTTATATTGAACTTGCTTTGATCCGCCGAAGCGCTGCTTTACCGTGTTATATCCGAATTCATGTTGTATCAGGTCGCGTAATATCGGGGTAGAGGTGTACTTAGTTACTGTACCCACTGTAAAAACAACGAGGAGTCCTTGTGATACTTAGAGATTAACCTTAGAGTTTAACAAATTTATTTGGGCATAAACTTTCGTGGACTAGAACTCACTTCATCAGATGCATGAAGTGAAAAATACAGGAGCAGGTATAAATAGATGAAAGGATGGGGGTTGCTTTACCAAGTGTGAGGTCAGTCTAACGAGATAAATCAATTAACAGCAGGATACCAAGGGAGGAAAAATAACTTTTGAAGTGATAAGAGAGAGGCCCATTACAGACAGTTGACAAGAAGGTGTGAGTAACAGTAGGGGGAAATTAAGTTTAGGTTTTGTAATTACCTAACCACTCCCAGTCTTTATTCAGGCCTAATCTGATGGTATCCAGTTTGCAAATTAATTCCAATTCTGCAGCTTCACGTTGGAGTCTGTTTTTGAAGTTTTTGTGTGTGTGAAATTTTTTTACCCACTGTGTAATAAAACTGTCAGGTTCTTGGGACATAGACCATATCTGAGGTTTCTCTCACTAGTCTTATTAGCAGCTACATAATCCAAACATTACAAAGCATGACCATTATTCCCATTCCACTATAACAAAGTGTGTGGGCTGGTGTCGTGATGCTTTGGAATCACAAAGCAGTTATGTTGACTGGTGTAGTGAACAGTAGACTGAGACTCAGAATACCTGGGCTCTAGTCCTGACTTTTTGACTTGCCTACTGGGTGACTTTGGCTAAGTCATTTCACCTCTCTCTGCCTCTGTTTCCCCATGTATACAATGGGAATAATGTTTCTATCCTTGAGATCTACTGATGAAAAGTGCTATGTAAGAGGTTGGTGGTGGTATCTCATGTAGCGTTGTTGTGGCCATGATCACTAAGTGATTATATCTGACTTATCAGTCCTCATCCTCAAAGGAAACTTGCACGACACTTTCAAACGACAAGCCAGGGAGCTTAAGTTCATAACTTTGCTAGACACTAAAAATCATGGACTAAATAGATGCACTGGATTTATGTCTTATTACAATAATCTGTAAGCCACTTACACCCCCCACCTCCCTTTCTTCCCTCCTTTTTCCCCTTATGATTGGAGGGGTGTTAAGGGTCCCTTGACATCTGTATTAATTATTTATGCTAAATAAGATGTTCCACCTTGTATTTTAGGTGTGACACTCTGAGGTCTGGTCTATATTACTGAGTTAGGTCAACATATGGCATCTTATGCTGACCTAACTCTGTAAGCCTCTACACTAAAATGTAGGTCCCACAGATGCAACTCACTCACCCACTACACTGACTTAATAACTCCACCTCTGTGAGAGGCGTAGCGCTTAAGTCAATATAGTTAGGTGGACGCAGTGTCAGGGCTTGCCTATACTACAGGTTATGTTTGTATAATTTATATCGTGCAGGGATGTCAATAAACCGTCCCTGTGAGTGACATAAGTTACACTGACCTAGGCGCCGATGTAGACAGAGCTATGTCAATGGGAGAGCTCTCTCCCATTGGCAGAGAGCGTTTTCACCGGGTGTGCTACGGTGGCGCCGCTGCATCGGTGCAGCGGCACCACTGTACCGCTTCTAGTGTAGACTAGCCCTCAGTGTAGATAATGTGTTGCTTACATTGACTGACTGTTGCTGCCTTTCAGAACCATCCCACAATGCCCCACACTGTCCGTTAAATCGGTGCAAGCGCTCCCGGTGACGATGCACATCGCTGACACAAGGACCATAATGTGTATGTGTAAAGCCGATAAAACTGCAGTGGTTGTGAGTCGACGTAACTTAGGTCAACTTAATTTTGTGGTGTAGACTTGCCTTGAGTATGTTTCCCAGACATGAAGAAGAGCTCTGTATAAGCTCAAAAGCTTGTCTCTCTCATCAGCAGAAGTTGATCCAATAAAAGATATTACCTCACCCGCTTTGTCTCTCAGGTATTATTATTGTTGCCTGGCCACAGCAGTGTCTCAACTGCACATCTATGTTAATTAGAATGCCTAAATGACTACTAACACCTACCAACAACATTTCTGATTATATTAAAACAAAAAAAAAACAAAACTAGAAAATTCACTGATAAATAAACTTACTTAATGCAGAGTTAAGATATATCATGTTCTTCCAGAATGCTGAGTTCAGTAAAATTCAGACTTGTGAAAACAAGGAATGAATTAAGGTATTTCAAACTCCGATTTCTAAAACCAGGAAATACTCAGCCTTAATTGTGTCCTCTGAGAATGATGTCCCAATACCCATAATATATATCCACAATGCCTTTGTACTGCATTGAAAAGGAACTGCCTACATCTGTCATACACTCAAACACTTAGGCCTGGTGTACATTTAAATTGATCTAGCTACAATGCTCAGGGCTTTGAAAAATTTCACTCCATGAGCACTGTGGTTAGGTTGGCGCAACCCGTGTTGTAGATGCAGCTACTGCTATTCAAAGAGGTGGATTACCTACATCAATGGAAAAATCCCTTCCATCTGTATAGTAAGTGTCTATACTACAGGATTACAGTGGCACAGCTGCAGCGCTCACTGTAGCATAGACAGAAAGAACACATCGGCTAAATTTTATGACCTCTTCACCCTTATGCACACAATACCATCTAACACCATACTTACACTTACCTTTCGTTAACCTCACAGACCATGCTCATCTCCCACCTAACTGCTGACAGTCCCATGGCCAGAAGACCCCTGTACCTGCTACTGAGACAGGCTACACACAGTAGTGCTGAAATGAGATATATACTGGATATTTCAAGGTACTGGTGTACCTGTTTCCTTTGATCACACGCATCCACAGAGGGTTGCATCCTCCTCAGGTCACCTCATATCAGAGTCACAACTCTTCCAAGCTGCTCCATCTAATTTCTCCACTATCCAATATAAAGAACGAGGAATACGTGTGGCACCTTAGAGACTAAGAAATTTATTTGAGCATAAGCTTTCGTGGGCTAAAACCCACTTCATCGGATGCATGCAGTGGAAAATACAGTAGGAAGATATATATACACAGAGAACATGAAAAAATGGGTGTTGCCATACCAACTGTAACGAGAGTAATTAATTAAGGTGAGCTATTAGGTGAGCTATTATCAGCAGGAGAAAAAAAAACGTTCGTAGTGATAATCAGGATGGCTCATTTCCAACAATTGACAAGAAGGTGTGAGTAACAGTAGGGGAGAAAATTAGCATGGGGAAACCGTTTTTACTTTGTATAATGACCCATCCATTCCCTGTCTTTATTCAAGCCTAATTTAATGGTGTCTAGTTTGCAAATTAATTCCAATTCTGCAGTTTCTTGTTGGAGTCTGTTTTTGAAGTGTTTTTGTTGGAGCATTGCGACTTTTAGGTCTGTAATTTATTTTTTTGCATAGAGACTGTCAAACCGAAGAATAAATGGGCACAAATCAGACGTCAAGAATTATAACATTCAAAAACCAGTCAGAGAACACTTCAACCTCCCTGGTCACTCAGTTACAGACCTAAGAGTTGCAATACTCCAATACACCATTAAATTAGGTTTGAATAAAGACTGGGAGTGGATGGGTCATTATACAAAGTAAAAACTGTTTCCCCATGCTAATTTTTTCCCCCTATTGTTACTCACATCTTCTTGTCAACTGTTGGAAATGGGACATCCTGATGATCACTACAAACGTTTTTTTTCTCCTGCTGATAATAGCTCACCTTAATTAATTACTCTTGTTACAGTTGGCATGGCAACACCCATTTTTTATGGTCTCTGTGTATATATATCTTCCTACTGTATTTTCCACTGCATGCATCCGATGAAGTGGGTTTTAGCCCACGAAAGCTTATGCGCAAATAAATTTGTTTTTCTCTAAGGTGCCATAAATACTCATTCTTTTTGCTGATACAGACTAACACGGCTACCACTCTGAAACCTATTCAATACAGTTACACCTATCAGTGAATGCAGCTGCAGTGCGTGCAGCTAACCCCAAGTGTCTATTGCCAGCTCCATAGGTGACAGAGTTAAGGTTGTGTGGGTATGTACCTTAACTCTGTATTTCCTGATTTTCAGAAGTTTTGAGTTTTGCTGAACTGAATGTTTTGCAAGGGCACCATATACCACTGGGCAACCTTACCTCGGAGTTAACAAAGTTCTTTGCCAGTGAATCATATTGTGTGTGGGTTTCCCAAATTGACATACCCAATCATTCACTCTAGGTTGGAGAGAACTGCAAAGAAAACTACATTCAAGGAACTTTAAGTTCATGATGGAGAGTTTGCATCAGGTATGAGGGTCTGAAGTGTCATGAATTTGTTCAGTAATATCTACCCATTATTCTACAAGCAAGGAAGTGCAGAGAGTTTGATGGGGAGATCCTTCTAGTACAGCAGCACTGCCTTCCCACTGATATTTTCAGCGGCCACAGAACTTGAAAAATGGTACAAGGATGAGAATGACTCAAAAATCTGGGGTAATGCCTCCATTCAGTTTCTGGATTAAAGAGCAGTGAATGCAATCCCAGATATTGTGGGCAAAACTGTTTGGTTTTTGTACAAGAAGGTGGAAAAATCATAACTATGATGGAAGGTTTAGTCTCCATGGAATAGGTGAAGTAGCTTAATTTATTTTTCCTCTTTGTCACACTGCTTGTAGTTGTCAAAAGACATAGGGCTGCCTGTTTACCAGAATAAACAACAGGAATTGACAAATATACCCAATGCTTGATAACCAGGTGAAAAAATAAATGTACTGCCATACACCCAAGCCACTCACCCCAGAATATAACTCCTGTAAGATGAAGGAATAAAACAAGTTTGTATTGTTTACTGTATTTAATTGTAATTTGGCAATCAGTTTTCTCTTTAATACGTCTTTAAAAATGTAATTTTTCTCCCTTTTTCTGTATTTTTATCTTTCTACCTCCACTCCATGCTTTCCCTTTCTTTCCTGTATTAGATTATGACCAAGGATATGATTTGGTCAGGGAGATCACGGATTCCGTGACTTTAACAGATGTCCACTTCTTCAGCTCAGGCTTCAGCCCCGCCAGGTGGGGCTTGGGCTGAAGCCCAAGCCCCGCTGCCCATAACTTAGCTTTGCAGTTGTCCCATTTGCTAGCTCCTAATGCTGTCCTGTGTACATTTGTGATTTATTGACTTATTGCCTATGTCCTGTCTATTTAATAAAAATACCTGTGCCAAAAATCATATCCTTAATCATGATGTATCTTTCCATGAATTATTTTCTCCGTTTGTTTCCTCTTTCTTCTCTCTTCTACTCCCTCATTTCCTTCCCTATGTTCTTATGCAGGGGAGGAGGTAGCGATTTCCCCTCTCCTTTCTTTTACTTATTTCCAAATCTCTTTCCTTCAGCACCATACTTCTCTCTTCAAAATGTATCCAGTCTCTTTTTCCCAACCGCCTACTTACAAACATATAGTATTCATATTTAAAATTTTTACCAATGCAAATAATAGGTAGAGGATTAAACCTACCAGCTAAAGACTAATACAAAAGAAGGAGAGGGTGCAAAATGCCAAGTGCCATCACTTCGGTGAGAAGATAACTCCCCACCTTGTGCCATAAAAGGAGAATTCTAGGGTTCCTCCTGAGGTGCTGTCCTTCAACAAGAAACCCATAGAGAAAAGATTACTATTGCAAAAGTTAATGATGGCTGTCACTCATGTATCTCAATCCCTCCATTTTATTCATGTTACTGAGAAGAGGAAAAGCTGGAATAAAAATTAAGCATAAACCTAAAACTTCCAAGTGAGCCTCATAATCCTACTCTGTTTTGTGGAGAAGGAAACCATTTTTATTAGGTCTGTTGCACTAGCACAAAGCAAGACCTATTGCTGTGATAATCTGCTTGCTCTGATTCTTGGCAGCAAGCCACAAAGGGGCAGCTTGTGTTATAAAGTATTAATAGAATTCGTCTCCCACATATGGTGAAACACCATTAGTTGAGAGAACACTTCAGTAAAAGCAATCACCTCTGATGCAGATGCAATATAAACTTATACAGTAAATAAATAAGGGTGTGTCTTCACTACTGTAGCACGGTAATGTAGACGCTTTCTACATTGATGGGAGTTTTTCCATTGAAGTAGGTAATGCACCTCTCCAAGAGGCAGTAAGTAGGTCAATGGCAGATTTTTTTCTGTCGACCTAGCTGCATCTACAATGGCAGTTAGGTCCACCTAACTACATCCCAGACGGTATGAAATTTTTCACAGGCTTGAGCAATGTAGTTAGGTTGATCTCAGTTTTAGGAGTAGACCAGGCCTAAGTAGCACAGTAGAGTATACCCCCAATTATCCGAATAGCGGGGGGGGACATGGATTTTATTTGAATAATTGGGAGTTCATATAATTGAGAGGGCAGGAGCAGCAGCGCAGGGAGCCCTCCTCAGCTCTGCTGTCACAGCCCTGCTCGCTCCCATAACAGTGGGGCTGCAGAGGGCTCCCTGCGTTGCCTCTTGTAACCTTTGATTTATGTGTTTCCAGTTACTAGTTTAAACATAAGAAATAAAACCAAACTGAATTCCTTAAGGTTTGCGCCTCCAGGGTAGTTACAGATCATTTAATTTAGTGGAGGACTGTGAATGACACGGTGAATGATAAAATTAAGGATTTTATTTAATATAAAATAGTTTAAGCAAACAGGCATTACAATATGATCATGCACTGCATTTATACTCGCATTCTAAAGTGAAAAGATGCATGCATATCTGTTCAGCTTCTGGATGAGAAGTGCGGATATAATTCTTTAGTGGTACCTTGATGGGGGATTGGCGTGCCTATCTAACATCAACCTACTACCCTTTTTATAATCAACTATAATAATGCCACTTAATTAATTAACATTAAATCCTCCTTTTACCATATATTTATTTCCATAACCGTAATTAAATATTTTCTACTTTCTCATTGGCTGTTTAACATTAAGCATCATCTTAACATCTGCCTCAATGCCAGACCAGTAACTAGCATTATAGGTAGCATTTTCCAAAACATTAACATTTTATTTAAAACATTTGTAAAAACCAATTAGGACCAAAACATGTTTACAACATGAACTGGGGTTATGCCTTAACTTATCTCTGAATTGTCTCACTTCACTTTACTCATACTTTACCATGCCTCTCTTGATTATTGTCAAACCTGTTTTTAGGAAATAGATTTTTGGGCCTTTTTACATTACAACACATTACTATAGGAAATAAGCAAACATCATCTCTATACATGCGACATGCTCCTACCCTCCCTGGATTACTGCACGCGCCAGGGGCAGGGAGAGGCTGCGGTCCTGGTGGGGCAGAGCAGAGATCCCTGGTCAGAACAGTAGCCTTCTCTCCACCTTGCAACTGCAGTGATCAGGTATCACCGGCCCAGAGGCAGTTCAGGGAGTCCTCTTCAGCTCCGCTGTCATGGCCCCACTCACTCATTCCCATGGACAGTGGAGCTGTGGAGTGCTCCCTGCACTGTCACAGGAGCCATTCAGTAGCAGGATGGCCTTCCCTGGCAGGGAGTCTCTGCTCTATTATCTGAACCTCTGTATTATCCAGAAATAATGGGATTCGGATAATAAGGTTTCAGAAACCCAGGAGTATACTGTATTAGAAAAATTATGGAGGTCAAAGTTCTCTATTAGTACATGCAGCACAGTCAATATCTATCACATGTTTGGATACAAGACAAAATATACAGTATCCAACTTTGTGAGCAATTTTATTATACTGAGAGGACAGGTGATTATAGTACACTTCTATCCCGATATAATGCGACTGGCTATAACACGAATTCGGATATAACGTGGTAAAGCAATGCTCCAGGGGGGCGGGGCTGCACACTCTGGTGGATCAAAGCAAGTTCGATATAACGTGGTTTCACCTTTAACGCTGTAAGATTTTTTGGCTCCTGAGGACAGCGTTATATTGAGGTAGAGGTGTATTACAATCTTAGGGTCTGATTCAGCAAATCCTTACTAATGTGAGTAGCCCCACTGATTTGGAGAATTTCATGATTGGCATGTGTTGTTAAAGCAGGATTCAAAATAGGCCAAGCCAATATCTGTTGATTGGAAACTTTCCAAATATCAACAGATATTTGTGCAGGAGACCAAAAAAATGTATGATCTGCCTTCATATGAATGAAGTTTTTGGCTAAATTTTTAAAAATAGGAGCCTGTCTGTATTTAGCTAGTTAAGAATTTTCTAAAGTGCCTATATTCTTGTGCATTTTTGAAAATATCATTTCATTTTTTTAAATCTTTGTTCATTCATAGATTTAAGGCCAGAAGGGAACATGGTGATCATCTAGTCTGAACACCTTTATAACACAGATCAAAGGACTTCCTTGAATTAATTCATGCTCCAAGTCCAATAGCTGTGGTTGAACTAGAAAATATCTTTTATGGTAACATACAATCTACATTTAAAAATGATCACCACAACCATGACATTTCTTACCACAACCCTTGGTAAGTTGTTCCAATGGCTAATTACCCTTATGGTTTAAAAAAAAAAAAAAGTGCCTTATTTCTACTTTGAATTTGTCTAGCTTCAACTTCCAGCCATTGGATCTTGATGTATCTTCTTCTGCTAAATTTGAGAACCATCTATTATCAAATTTCTGTTCCCCATGTAGATACTTAGACTATGATCAAGTCACCCCTTAATCTTCTTTTTGATAAACAAAATAGATTGACCACCTTGAGTCATTAGAAAATCCCACACATAGGAACTTAAAGTTAGCTCTTATTTGAAAATTTTAGTCTTCAGCTATTTATTTACAAATGTATATTAGTGCACATCGCTTCAGCACGTGAATGCTTTAAATAACCCTTAGGAAGACCATTTTTCTTTTGTAATAAAAGTATTAAAGCCTATTAACTTTTAATCCAAATTTGTTTTTTCCTTAATAATGCTCATACAGCATAGTTTTTGTGCTAAACCTTATAAAGGCATTACACTTAAAATTGACTGGGATGTTGGGCTACATAAAATTACTTTTTTTATGCTGAATCAGCAAAAGGTAAAGGAAGTTTAGACTTTCAGTTAGTCACTATTCTGTAAACTTTATCCTACCTATCATTCAGATATCACAGTAATTGGTGCATTAGAAATACCTAGATACAAAGACCTGTGGCCTCTTCTACAGTTGGAGCTACTTGGAACAGAATATTTCCTTTAAAGGAAAACTTCAATATAAATACAAAATATTTCAATTACAAAGGAGAATAAAGACTCAATTTTACTTCCTCTGAAGTCAATAGAAGTTTTTTTTTCATTTCCTTTGTAACTCAAAATAAATTATGCTGTTTAATTTTATGATTGTATATATAAATTGTTGAATAAATTAAGTAGCTTTTGTGATGAAAATTTAAAATAGTTCTGTTTTGAAATTTTCATGAAGTGTCTAACACTGCTTTGTGTATCTTTATCAGTCCAATTAAATCAATTTACTTCATAACATTCTCAACCATGAGTAGATTTTAATGATTCTTGGCATCTTTTTTTTTTTTACTGATGATTCTTGACATTTTTTTTAATACATGTACAGCCAGTATATACCACACTGATAAGCACTTTATAAATGCTGATAGGACTTTAGCTTGTGCAACAGAGAATTTTCAAGGACAAGAATACTACAATGTACAAGCAATTGTTATTTGAAAATGAGACATGAATCCACTAATGAAGCTGCTGGAGGAAATAAAAAGATGACAGAATTTATTTAATCATTAATTCTGTCAGTGACTATAGGAAAGATATTAGGGTAATGCTCCCTTCAAATTCAGTCCCTTTAAATGGCAAATTCTTCTTTGTCTCTGCCTCAGGCTGTAACTGTTTGCTTAAAGGAATAAAACAGTTGTGTGTATTGTATTCAGTGGTGCCATGTTACAAGTGAACTTTCTATTTAATGATTTTGTAAAAATATAACCTACAACACTTCTCTTGCTTTTGATGTTGCATCTTTCTCATCCTGACTTCATTTTATTTTTTTCCCCTCTTCTTCCCTATAGTAGATCATAGTGTGTTTTTATTGAGTTGTCTTAAGTGTCTCATCCTTTTTTCTGTTTTTTTTTCTGCAGTGTATTCACTACTTCCTCTCCTTTTCTCTTTCCTCTTTATTTCCTTGTCTATATCGCACTTCCCTATTCTGTCTTATCCCTTCAGTTTATTTGTCTGCCTACTCATTCCTATCCAGTCACAGATGGTCTAAGATGTGGAAATTTCACCAGATACCTAAAAGCTGTAGGATTAAACCTACTATCCAGAGTCAAGAATAGGGGCCCCATTATACAGGGACAAAGTCCAGGTGAAAAGGCAGTATTCTCTAATACTTTCCTCTGTGAGTGGAAAGAAGAGGATATCGCCCCAACTGCTTGCAGGTTCAATTTTTCATAGTAGACTCTGTCTAGTGTGTGTCTGTATTTATCTCCCTCTGTTGCTGGGTGACAGAGGAAGCATTCTCTCAATTTCCCCACTCCATTTGCAGAGCCTCCTCACTCTTGTGAGAGTCGGTGGAAAGTGTGCCTGTTACTCGTTGTCTCTCCATGTTTCCTCACTGATGTGATGGGCATCATATATGTGTGTATCTGCATTCTATCATTCATTCAACCTGGTTACTCACAGTGGGTTCCTCTTTCTCTATTCCTTTCTTGGCCTCTCTTTTTGAGGACTGCTATGCTGTGGATAGCTTCTGCTCAAAGCATTCTTAAGCAGCAGCAGAATATTTATGATTATTCTTCCCACTTTCACTACTGCCCATAGTGTTTAGAGCAGTAGCAGTGAAAACTGATAAGACTACAGGCGAGTGGATTTTTTGATCACTGCATCAAGCAAGTAGCATTAAATGCTTATTGCCAACTACACACCTTTGAGTGCCAGATGTGGCTTAAATGATCAAGCAAAGGAAGGCCTTACACTCAATTTGATGGCGTTTGTTTGTAATCCAATAACTTTTGAGTGCTACATCTGATCAATTCCAAAATTTCAGGGAATGGTTTAAGCATCAATGGCCAGAACCTTATGGATTTTGGTGAAAATTGGAAAAATTGAAAGGTAGACATGGGGGACACATGGAGTCACTGGCATGAGAGGAGGGATGGGGTTGCAGGGAGTCCCTGAAATAGCGGGAATAGGATGGTGGAACATAGGGAGCTGGTGGAGGGGAAGGGAGGAATGTAAGAGCCTCTGGTGGGTGTAATGCACTCAGCCTATAGAAAGAACAAAGGCCTGGTCTACACTTGGGGGGGAGAGAATCGATCTAAGATATGCAACTTCAGCTACGAGAATAGCGTAGCTGAAGTCGACGTATCTTAGATTAACTTAAAATTACTTCACCAAAAAGCGGTGCCCCCAATTTTTTTTTTTACAGTGTTCCTGGGCTGGGCTGCCGGCGGCGTGCTGACATGTGCAGCTCAGACTCCCTCTCCCAGAACAGTGGCCGCTCCATGCAATTATTGTCATTGCCAGCGGGGGCGGCGTGCTCGGGGAGGGGGCGTAGCAGAGATGAGCTGGGGTGGGGAGCCCTGCGGCAACTCCTCCCCTCCATAAGGTACCCCCCCGCGGCAGCTCCCCACCCCAGCTCATCTCTGCTACGCCCCCTCCCCGAGCGTGTGGTCGCCGCTCCACTTCTCCCGCCTCCCAGGCTTGCAGCGTCAGTCAGCTGTTTGGCGCCGCAAGCCTGGGAGGGGAGGAGAATTAGAGTGGGGGCGGCGTGCTCAGGGGAGGAGGCGGAGCAGAGGTGAGCTGGGGTGGGGAGCTGCTGCACGGCTCCCCGGGGGGCGGGGAGCTGCCGCAGGGCTGTGGGGGGAGGGCGCAAGGTGGAAGTTTCGCCTAGGGCGCGAAACTTCCTTGCACCGGCCCTGGATGAGGGTGCTAAACACCTTACAAAATTTTACACTTAATATGAAAAGTTTAGAGAGAGGATGGCAAAGGGCCTATCCAGTTCAGTTACAACCAAATCAGAGTAGACCTAGTTACAACACAGTTCTATTTAGCAGAGTAGACAGGCTCTTAACTAAGTTCTGTAACTGGGCCAAATTTTTGGACATGTCCTGATTATGGAACTTGGTTAAAATTCCATCTATGTTCTAAAATGGAACCAAGTTGTAAATAGGTCCCCTGACTCATTTGTAATTCTAATGTAGACTGGCTCAAATGGTGGAAACTATAATTGCGTACAAATACTTCATACAGCTGGGGAAAGTGCTATCTCCTAGGGAGTTAATTTAAAATTATCAAAGGGAAAATTTATGTTGGGTTCTCAAACTTCATTGCACTGCGACCGCTTCTGACAACAAAGATTACTACATAACCCCGAGAAAGGGGATCGAAGCCTGAGCCCAAGCCTGAGGGCTTCAGCCCCAGATGTGGGGGGCTGTATCCTGAGCCCCACCATCCAGGGCTCAAGCCGAAGCCTGAGCCCCGGGCAGTGGGCCTTCGGCTTCAGTCCTGGGCACTGGGGCTCAGGCTTCGGCTTCAGCCCTGGATGGTTGGGCTCAGGCTTCAGTCCTGGGCCTGAACAAGTCTAATGCCAGCCCTGATGATCCCATTAAAATGGGGTCGGGACCCCAAAGGTTGAGATCCGCTGTTGGACTAATGGTTCTTAAGCTGTGTCTCATGAGCCACTGGTAGTCTGGAGTGCTGGTTGGTCACATGTTGCTGGTTCTTATTTCTGACTTTCTAATCAGATTAAAACAGCCAAAATGCTATAATATTGCAGATAAGTCAAGTGACTAGAATAATTGGCCGTGGAAGGTTGAGACATTGAAATTAGATATTTTTGGCCTGGTCCCCGCTAAGCCCCCACTTCAGACTAAGGTACGCAAATTCAGCTACGTTAATAACGTAGCTGAATTCGAAGTACCTTAGTCCGAACTTACCGCGGGTCCAGACGCGGCAGGGAGGCTCCCCCGTCGATGCCGCGTACTCCTCTCGCCGAGCTGGAGTACCGGCGTCGACGGCGAGCACTTCCGGGATCGATTTATCGCGTCTAAACCAGACACGATAAATTGATCCCAGAACATTGATTGCCTGCCACCGGACCCTCCGGTAAGTGTAGACGTACCCTTTGAGTTGATTGGCTTCATTTCATATTTGTGTAGGATAGTGGACCATTCTGCACTGGATCTCTTCTAGCCCATCATTTTAGGATTTGGATTTTTAAAAAAATGGATTAATTTTCTTAGTGAAAACTAATAGTGAGAAAGCAAAAGTATTGTATTTTAAATGTGTAGTTGGTGATTTTTTTGGTTTTTTTTGTTCTGTTTTGTATTTTGGTGGGTTTTTTTGTTTTTTGCTAATGTATTTTTGTTTTTAATTTCTTAGGAACTAATTGAATGGGACTTCAAATACTGGTTGATAAAATAGACCCAAAAGTAAGTGGTACAGATACAAAGTTTTTGTTTGTGCTCTTTTGCAAAATATATATAGCTAAACTAGTACTACTTGTGGTAACAGTTAAGAAATAGTGCAATAAATAAGCTTATCAGATTTTTGTGGTTACTCTTTTTAAAAAATCCTGAGTACAGTTGCTTTCTGGTTTTGTTTTTGTTTGGTGTTTTTCCTAGTATGAGGTTACACCAGAAAGTTTCATAGGTCCTCACCTTCCAAACGTTGGTGGGTTTGTCTCTTTTTGGCATGTCCTGCTCCTTACTTTCTTTATCAAAGACTTTCCTCATTGAAGACTTTGTACAGGATCTGTACTGTGGGAATCATAGGTCTCCTATGGCTGTTCCCCTCCCCCCCCATTGGACCATTCAGTTTTAATAGTTGGAACTATCATTACCCAAGAGGAAAAGAATTTAAATGTAATTTCAGCAAACTCTTATTTAATTTATGTGTCTTTCTTTTGTATTTCTATATCCATCCCAAAATACATTGCAGATTGGGGTTTTCCGTTTTTGTCATTTTTTGCCACTTCCTACTGGATCTCTTAAGTTTGGTGAATTATGTTACACGCTGGATGGTGAGGTTTTCTTATTACAGTAATGGTTGTACTCCAACCTGGATACACTTTATACAAATTATTTAAGAATAGAAATTTTAATTAATTTAATTCCAAGAAAAAGAGATTTTGCATTCTGTCAGAGACCACAATTTTTAAAAACACATTAAACATGCTGAGTTTCACAGCTCTCTTCTGAGTTCTGTATCATGCTTTTGTAATTTTACAGATGGCTAAACTGATCCATAGAAAGGCTAAGTGGAAATTGAAATGTAATATTTTGGAATTGTTCAACCTTATTAGAAAGTGGAGTGAAATACTTTTTTTTTTTTTGCATTTCCTGGCTGTGATTTTAACTGTGCAATATTAATGTTGCAGTAACATTTGTGTGCAGGGTTGGTGGGGAAGGCTTTTGTACAAGTGGAGATTGTAAGCTGTGTATAGTGGACTAGTGCTGCTTAAGGTTCCTAGGTGTCCCGTCTTCGAAAGTATGGTTGAACAGGGAAACTGGCAGTGTCCGGTCAGATGTACTGACTGGATACTAAAAGTCTGGTTACCATGGGAGTGACAGCCTGTTGCCAGGGCCTGAAGTGCAGCTGCTGCGTCAGCACATATGCACTAGTTCGGGCTGCAGGCAGTCCCTCTGAGGAGTGCAGTTTCCAGGGCTGCGGTGGAAGACAGAGAGCGCGGACCTATGGCGAGTGGTGTAAGGACTCTCAGTGGGCATGGAACATTCCCCAGGAAGGAAGGTATGCAAGCTGCCTTGCCAGATGCCGCTTCCCCTGACTACGCTCTCAGGCAGCTCTGGGGTGGGGAGGGCTCAAGCAGGCGGGGAAGGGGGCTGCTGGGCAGGCAGCGCAGAGGGAGGCATGGGGCTGCCTGGCTGCTCCTGTGCAGCCACAGTGCTCTTCTGATCTTCACTTCCAGGCGGCTTGCTGCACCTGGGGTTTGCAAGTCCCTGGGGGCTGCTCACACTGGAGTTGACGGGGAGAGTAGTGAGTGACAGGAGGAGTGGGGGGAAGAGGAGCAAGCAGGGGATGGGGCCTTTGTGAAGAGGTGGAGCAGTGGGCGAGGTCTCATGAAGAGGTGGAGCTGTGGGCAGAGCCTCGGGGCAAGAGGTGGGGCAGAAGGTCCGGTTTTCAGACATTAGAAAGTTGGCCACCCTAGTGCTGCTATCCTGTGCATCATATGAATAAGCCCTATAATTTAATTGAATCAACATGTACTCACTTTCCTAATTATTGCTACACATGCAATAGGGCTTTTTTGAACTGCACAATGCACAACTTTATAAAAGTCAAACCAAGATTTTTTTCAGCCTAGCAAAGGCCTTAGTCTCAGCAAAGACTGTTTTCGTTCCAAATTACAACATACACAGTTCAGGAGAAAGTAAATGGTTGTCAGAATAGTAAATAATTGGGTTTTTAACAGGCTGGTATATCAAACTTTTATGAAAATATTCATATTTACCAAGTTTTCAAAATAGTCTCGTATTTTGGAGGCTTAGAGCAAAGATGTCATCAGATTTCCAGTCTAATACTTTTTTATGAAACAATAGACAATACTCCTTTTCAGTTTTTTAGCTGGACAGTGTCCAGGGTTCATTAAGCCCTTTCAAAAAGAATGTAGTGCTTTTTCTTTCTGTGCATAATATGTTATATTAGGACAAATAGGAGACTTCTTATTTTGATACTTCTTGCTTCTTACCTGTGCATAACACGTATATTTTTGTCTGCTTGAATTTTTATCTTTAGTGGCATATAGAAGAGATGAAATGTGGTCTGAAGGACGATATGAGTATGAAAGACTTCCAAGAGAACGACTCCCACCAAGAATTCATTCTGACGTAAGTATATGCTATATTGTTTAAATATGGGGCTTGTACTTTTTTTTTTTAAATAGTACTTATTAAAGCCTGAATCTTTTCATTAATTTTTTTTCTTATCATTTAATTCCATTTTCAGAGATCATATTGTGGACTAACATTTAAGGTACTGATCCTGCAAATGGATCTGCTTGGGCAGACCTTGTGAATTTGTGAGTCCCATGAAGTTAACTGGACTCCACATGGATGATAGAGTCTGCCAACATGGCTCTTTGTATAGAATTAGGGTGATATGCCCTGGGAAGTATTTCAAGTAGATAATCTGCTGTACATAAGTGTTTAGTATATTTTGTATGCAGTTAAACATGGACCATTCAGATTCTTCCAGGTTTTATTGAGGCTATACAATTTGCTGGAAATAATTGTTTTTTTGTTTGGTTGGTTGGTTGGGGTTTTTTTGCTTTCTCTATCAAATTTTAAAACTGGACTGAGGTGCTGAGATTATGAACTCAAGGGCTTATGTAGAGCAGTAAGAAACAATGCTGTTGCTGGATGCAAAGATTTAAGCAAAAGTTTAAACATTAAGTATTGAAAATACAAATTAGCAGCAGCTGCCTATTAGATACTTATTGGGACATTAATTACAAAGGAAACAGTTTAGTTAATGACATGTAGTCTGTTTGCAAAACTCATTTTGTTCTCAGTTCTAAAATTAGAATTTCAGCTACCTATTTTAGGTCTCTAAAAGTAAACAGAAACATTTACAAAACTCTACAAAAAAGAACAAAGTAGGTAAACTATTTTCTTCTATATCTGAATATCTGGAGAAGAGAGAAATTAAAATCACTCTTAAATTTAGGTTTTGAGCTGTTGCAGTTAAATAGAATTTAAAGAACATTTTCTAAATTATTCTGATTACAGGGTACCCAGTATGTATTTGGCAACATAAAACCTCAGGTATCAGTCTCTGCTGTCTACTTTATGTCCTCCCCCCCCTTCTTAGTGAATCTTGGAGATTTAGTGGTTGTTCAGTTGACCTGGGCTACCTTTTATCTTATTTCACCCTCCCATCACATATTCTCAGCCTGCACTTTTTGTAACTTACTGGTATTGGTATCTAGTGTCACAAGGTGTATATGACTCTCTCTTTCTGTTGATCAGTGTATTGGTGTTTTGGCTGTTGTGTGATGTTTTAACTTTCTTTACAGGAGTCAGCAAAATTTCTCCATTTTCAACAAACTGGAAACCAGATAAGTTTGAATAGGGTATTTAGTCAGATACTCAGTTGCTCCTCAAGTAGTCTTATCAGCAATAGAACAAAAGGAAAGGCAGATGGACTTTTACAGATATTAGATTTTTTTTTTAAACAAAGTAACATTTGGTTTGTCTAACAATTTGCTAACTTAATGTAACCATTACAAAATTCTTAGTCCTTCAAACTCTCTAGGAAACAAGTATAGCATACACATTATGGAGGTTTATGCTTAAGGTTAGTTATAAAGGAAAAATCTCTGAGCATTGAAGTGGTATAATAATATTATCATACAAGAGAGACTGAACCAAGTACCCCAACTGTAGGTTTATATTCCAAATAACATCAAAATAGAATGGCATGACCAATAGAGTCTACTGATATACCTCCCGAAAAAATTAATGGCAAAACTTTGGTTTGTCAATCTCAATTTATTATACTATGAAGCTAGGATGTGTGGCTTCTTCTGGTTCTGCTCTGTTGCTTTGAGGTAGCTACTGAAAGGCAATTTCCTTCATCACCACTGAGTGTCACATCCAGACTTACAAAATTCTACTTGCTCAGGGCAAGGAGTATTTTTTAATTTTGTTTTTGGATGGTCATGCAAAATATCATTAGTACATTCATAATTATCAGTCTTCATGGCAGACGATAAGGAGATAAAATATTCCAGCCCAGGAATAATATTCATGTCAATTTTTAATGACTGGCATATCTCTGTGTGGCTTGTCTCTACTATTCCAGAGAACAGGAGCCTTAAGCTTGGTCCTGAAACTGAACGTAACATATCAAAATAAAGTCTATTGTAGAATGAGATCTCAGATGTTGGCAAATGATAAAATGCCAGACAGTAGGATTTTGCAGGGTGGCCCATACTCTGCACAATATTGTTCACACCTTTACAATATTCTGACTGTTGGAACACTTTAAAATAGTGTTTTCTATATGTCATTGGTACGGTTTTGTGATTTAATCTTTTGGGTGGAGTGGGAGAGTGAATACTTCTACATAGCTTCAGACCATATGTTCTTTCAGGGCCTCCAAATCATAAGCCTAATGTATATGTTAGGAATGGTATTTCACGGGATAGTTTGCCTTCAATGGTTCATCAAGCCCTGTGATATTTTGTATACGTGTGGCCTCTACATTGTATCTAGTCTATGGAGTGAGATTTAATTTTTTTCATTAGGTGTCTGTAACTGATCTTTAGTAAACTTGCTGGGCCGTCAGCAAGTTTATTTATAATATATTAACAGTCTATGACCCTAATATACCTCTTCTTGCTGAAAGTTTCAAAGCATTAGATTGTGACTACAACTTGAAAAAGGCCAAGAGGTCAAGTGGGGACGGGAAGGAGTGGCATGTGGGGCCTCGGAAGAAGCCGAGCGGTGGGCGGGACCTCGGAAAGAGGCTGAGTGGGGGTGGGGGGGTGGGGCCCACAAAAGATTAATCTGGCCTTGTGGGTGCTAAAATCCCCCTATTTTTTCCCCACGGAGTCAGTACCTATGGGTAGCAGGGCCGGGAAGTACAAGACACACTGTCCAGAGCAGGGTGGAGCCCAGTTGTTTGGGCAGCTTCCTACTTCTGGCTTAAGTAGGGCCAGTCAACCACTCTGGCACACAAGGGCGGAGCCTCACACTGGGACTGGGCTTCATGGGTTTCAGGCAAGCTATTGCCAGCAGGCTGCTGGGTGGAAGAATGGAGTGTGGCTGCTCTCATAGACCTTGCGGGCCTGGATTCAAGATCCATACATCATGACACACACACAAAAAAAAAAACTTGTTTAACCTAAGGGGAACAAAGTGGTCCAGCCAGTCTAAACCACACTTGGGGGGTGGACATCTCTTGAATTGATAACTGGTATATTAAGTTTTATTCTGAAGGAATTGTAATGGAAGAATTATACGTTCCAACAAAACAGAGATAAGACACTGTTCACTTTAAATCCATTGTCAGTGTGGCAACTTATTTAGAAAAAATAAAACAAAAATGCAAGCATTAAAACACTCACTTGAATGCATCCTCTGGTGATCTACTGCATTGTGTCAGAATTGTATTACTTCTCTATTCAGATTGATCTCTTTTGAGCAAGCACTACCTCCTCTATGTTCTGTATTTTGAGTACACTATTGGCATTCAAATAATAAATTACATTTATCGACAGGCCCTTATTTGTGAGGCATTGCAGAAGACAATTTTCTTTATTGCTGTCATTTCTGAAATTGGTGTCAAAGCATATAAGAAATATAAACTGGAGTAATTTTTTTTAAAAATTGAGACCTTATTTTTAGGGTTTTAAAGACTACTCACAGATAACTTTTTGTGACATTTCCCTATAAACACAAGATGACTGGGATGCTACATCAGATTAGACACCATATAAATTTAATGTGTTATCCATCATCAGACTTACTTGCTGCTTTTCTTTCATGTTTTCTTCACACTTAAGTTTGTAGCCTTTTTAAGAATGTTGCCATTCAATATTTTTTGGAATAACCACATTCATGTGCTCCCACCCCTCCCCCCTTTTTTTAACTTTTGTGTTTTACTACTGGAAGTCTGTTGTGAAAATTATATTTCTTTTGTATTTTTAGGATGACTACCATAGAGTAGTTAATGTTGCACCCAAGAAACCACCACTACTAGATAGACCTGCAGAAGGAAGTTACAGTAGATATGATGATTATAGTCATGTTGACTACAGAGACTATGAGGAGGGCCGCAGTTTTGCCCATGAACGAAGAAGTGGCCCACCACATAGAGGGGTACGTAACTTGATTTTTCTCCCATGAACGTATTGCTTGTCTTTTCATTCATGCTTGAATCCGTGTGCACAATTAGAGACATTGTCATCTCAAAAATAATTTCTCCCTGAACATTTTTCAATATTATTGTAAATAATTAAACTGAAAGGTTAAAGGAAAAAACAATTTTTTAATTATTTTTTTTTTTTTTTGCTTTTGACAGTACTGTGCATGCAGTCATTTTCGCTTCTAAGTCTGTCATGATTGGAAGATAATGACATTACATTCTCATTTGCCTGCACTTCAGCAGCTACTCCGGGAGTGCACAGCAGTGCTGTATCCCTGTCTGTTTGGGTAGAACATAAGTGGCCAGAAGCCTTGTCTGTCTTTCGTTTTCCTCGCCCATTCTCCTACATGGATTTGAGGTGGAGAGCTTATAAGTGGTTTGGAGAGTTCTTCCACACATCCCAGATGCTTGTATGTGCAAGTTAATGGGCTCAAATAAATGCAGTTCATTTTCTGGCACTTGTCCATCTAGCCTCCTGATTTGGAAGGGCAGTAATACATAGTTGAATTCCGTGATATGAATCACAATCATGTATGCCTGCTCTTGTGGATACAAAATCAGTGATAATTTCTGAAAAACAGGTACCTCCCTGTCTTATTCAAAAATTTGAAATATACAAAATTTCAAGCTAGCAGTTTTCCCATTATTGCTAAGATGGCACAATAAAGATTACTTATTGTTGAGACTCAATCCTGATTTGGATTTAATATTGTTACTTTTCACAGTATATAATATTACAATTTTTTGGTGTGAAGAGAGGAGAAGAATGAGTGTGTATGGGTGGTCTTGAAGAAAGTGAGCGGGGTGGGGAGAAATGGACAAATAGTGGGAGAAACTGTCTCTAAAATTCCGTCCTATAAATCTATTAAATGCTTTTGTAACATGGTAGATAGTAACCAACTTTTATTTATTCCTAATTGTATCATACATCTATATTGTTGAGGTACCATTAGAGAAGGTTTTGGAACAAATTGATAAAATAAACAGCAATAAGTCACCAGGACTAGATGATATTCACCCAAGAGTTCTGAAGGAACTCAAATGTGAAATTGCAGAACTACTAATTGTAGTCTGTAACCTATCATTTAAATCAGCTTCCGTACCAGATGACTGGAGGATAGCTAATGAGACGCCAAATTTAAAAAAGGGCTCCAGAGGTGATCCCGGCAATTCCAGGCCTGTAAGCCTGACTTCAGTACAAGGCAAACTGGATGAAACTATAATAAAGAACAATATTGTCAGACATATAGATGAACATAATTTGTTGAGGAAGAGTCAACATGGTTTTAGTAAAGGGAAATCATGCCTCACCAATCTACTAGAATTCTTTGAGGGGGTCAACAAGCATGTGGCCAAGGGGATCCAGTGGATATAGTGTACTTAGATTTTCAGAAAGCCTTTGACAAGGTCCATCACCAAAGGCTCTTATGCAAAGTAAGCTGCCATGGGGTAAGAGGGAAGGTGCTCTCATGGATTGGTAACTGGTTAAAAGATAGGAAACAAAGGGTAGTTATAAATGGCCAGTTTTCAGAATGGAGAAAGGTAAATAGTGGTGTCCCCAAGGAATCTGTTCTGGGACCAGTCCTATTCAACATGATAAATGATCTGGAAAAAGGGATAAACAGTGAGGTGGCAAAATTTGCAGATGATACAAAATTACTACAGATACTTAAGACCCAGGCAGACTGCGAAGAGCTGCAAAAGGATCTCTCAAAACTGGGTGGCTGGGCAACAAAATGGCAGGTGAAATTTAATGTTGATAAATGCAAAGTAATGCACATTTGAAAGCATAATCCCAACTATACATATAAAATGATGGGGTCTAAATAGCTGTTATCACTCAAGAAAGAGATCTTGGAGTCATTGTGGATAGTTCTCTGGACACATCCACTCAATGTTCATCGGCTGTCAAAAAAGCTAACAGAATGCTGGGAATAATTAAGAAACAGATAGATAATAGGACAGACAATATCATGTTGCCTCTATATAAATCCATGGTACTCCCACATCTTGAATACTGTGTGCAGATGTGGTCGCCCCATCTCAAAAAAGATATATTGGAATTGGAAAAAGTTCAGAAAAGGGCAACAAAAATGATTAGGGATATGGACGGCTTCTGTATGAGGAGAGATTAATAAGACTGGTACTTTTAGCTTGGAAAAGAGATGGCTAAAGGGAGATATGATTGAGGTCTATAAAATCATGACTGATGTAGAGAAAGTAGATAAGGAAGTGTTGTTTACTACTTCTCATAACACAAGAACTAGGGACACCAAATGAAATTAATAGGTAGCAGGTTTAAAACAAATAAAAGGAAGTATTTCTTCACCCGATGCACAGTCAACCTGTGGAACTCTTTGCCAGAGGATGTTGTGAAGGCCAAGACCGTAACCGGGTTCAAAAAAGAACTGGATAAATTTATGGAGGATAGGTCCATCAATGGCTATTAGCCAGGATGGGCAGGAATGGTGTTCCTAGCCTCAGTTTGCCAGAAGCTGGGAATGAGCGACAGGATCACTTGATGATTACCTGTTCTGTTCATTCCCTCTGGGGCACCTGGCGCTGGCCACTGTCGGAGGACAGGATACTGGGCTAGCTGGATCTTTGGACTGACTCAGTAGGGCCGTTCTTATGTTAAACTTCATATAACCATCTCTTCTTCATATGTTGCAGGAGGACCCAGGATACAGATGGCCAAGGGAAGACTATTCCATAAGTCGACAGCCTGAGTACAGGTATTAATGTAATTTTATAAAATGAATCCCTTTTTGCATTCAGTGCCAACTTTTTAAAAGATGTATACTCAGTAGATTCACACTGAACTGGGACGTTTCCCAGGAAACAGCTAGGAAACGTTAGTATAAAGATAGTAAAGGATAATAATAATAACTCCTATAATAGATCCCTAACCTCTGGCTGAGTTACTGAAGTCCTCAAATCATGGTTTAAAGACTTCAAGTTACAGAAAATGTACCATTTACACTAGTGCAACCTGCCTGTGATCTGCTCCCTATGCTGCAGAGGAAGATGAAACCCCCCACCACAAACATCCATTCCTGTTCTTAAAAAAGGTAAATTTTATTAAACGCAAAAAGAGAGGAAATACATTTGGAACTTAGGCTTTTTGCTAGATCTTAAAAGAAACAATTACAAAAATTAAGCATCAAGATAGCTCTCTTGAGGTTCAGCTTAAAAGTTACAAGCCAAAACAAAAGCATCTGGGGTTAGCACAGAGGAGTCCACAAGCCAATAAGAAATAAAAGAAATAACCTTAATCGTGTCTTTCTAGACATTACCTGATTACTTACATATTTGGGGTTTCAGATAAGTAGCGTTGAGGTATGAATTGATGCTTTTTCATACTTTGTTTTAAAGCTGCTTATAGCGCTGCTGCTCTGTGTCTCCACTCTCTGGAGAACAATAACAACCAGACAAAGGGAAAGTTTTTTCCCAATTTTAAAAAGTTCGAGCTCTCCCATTGTTTCTTTTGGTCAGGTGCCCACTGTCTTTCTTTTACCTAGCCAGGGAGACTTTTTAACCCTTTACAGGTAAAGCAAGCAGAGAACAGCCACCAAGAGGGACTTTATAGCTAATTGGCTGGCTGGGTGTTCATAAAAGGGAGCTTCCTCCTGCCCCCTTCATTTATCACAATAAGGTTACTGCATGAATATATGCACATGGTGCATATGTGCTTGGGACACAGAAACAGGGAGAACTGTTCCTATTGTACAGATTCCTCAGTCTGTAGTCTAACTGACTTATGTGTGAAAAGTGTCTTTGAAAAGAATCTTCTTCTTCAGTTTCTCAAATTATTCTTCATTCTAATAATACTAGGAATAAAACTCCTTGACAGATGCTAAATGCTAGTATTCACAGTGTCTTTCATGTGTTTGATAACAGCTTCATTCATAGAGAAGTGCAGTAAATATTTTTATTCTAATAGACTGGCATATGAGAAGTAGACCCATGCTAGTAGAATGTATGTGGAAAGTAACAGGCACCCATTGAGATGTTGCTTGTTACACTGTAACAAACAATAACACAAATGACAAGTTTTTGAGACCATCAGTACAGTTAAAATGAATATTTTAAAAGAATTTAAATAATAATGGAAGGAAAGTTGGTCCAGTAGCAGTGCAGTGGTGTTAGCCTGGGACTCGGGCGACCTAAGTTTAGTTCCCTTCTCTGCCACAGACTTCCTGTGACCTTGGACAAGGTACTTAGCCTATGAGACTCCAATCTCCCTCTGTAAAAGGGGGATACTAGTACTTCCCTGTATCCGAGCAGTGTTGTGAGGATAAATACACTTTAAAAGATTGTGAAATGCTTATAATACCATCTAACTACGTAAGATAGACGTGTATTTCTTTGAATAGTAGGACTTAGACATTGTCTGATTAATTACATCATAACATAATTTAACTGAAAAAACAAATTAATACCATAAGGATTTTTCTGCACTACATTCAATTTTCCCCCTTAAACATTCTCGCCATTGCTATCCCTACTGCAACTCCACTAGTAGTAGCAACAGTAAGAAGGCTTTAGAAAGTCTTCACTGAAGATAGTAAAGCATTGGTTAGAAAACTGAATATGAAACATTTTGTTGGCACTTTACTGTCTTTACTTTCTCTGCTATTTTAAAAGAACTCTAATTGTTTAAAGCTGCAAAAAGAGATTGACTTAATGTTAGGCTTCTTGTTTTATACAGAGCAAGAGTGGCACCCAGTGGTGAGAGAGATTTACTAAATTGCTTTCTGTGTTTTTTAATATTTCCTCTTTTATGTTAAACGATGTAGGACAAAATGTGAACTCGGGATTGTCTGGTTTTTTTTGTTTAGTAGTTCAGTTTATTTATTTTGATAAATGTTTGGGGGGTTAATTGCCCTATTGTAGAACTTCATATAGCGATGTTCTGTTTACTAGGGGGAAATACATTTTATACATTGACAGAACCCCTATTGATCAGAAGTTTGACTATGTTTTTGTACACACTTAAGATATGTTTGTGGAGAGGAACATAGGAAAATTTTAAAAAGTTGTATGTGAAATATTGTGATCATCCTGCTAAACACAGTAGTATCTTTTCCAAGTCTCTAAAGTATTAATAACTTTTTGCATCTCATTCAGTAATGAACGTTGTAGTGTCATTCAACAGAGAAAATCAAAATGAAAAGTATTTACAATGTATGTTCCTTTTATTTCCTTTGGTGAAAACTCTAGTTCTTTTTTTTTTCTAAAAATATATCTAGAGCATAAAGATTTTGTGGAGGATTAAATTAGAAAACATTGACTGTACAAGTACGCAGGAAGATGCACTGGAGTCTTCCTCTTTGAGTTTTATAAAAGATAGGCCCTTTTATTTGGCAATAAAGAGGGGAAAATTAAAAGGAAATTGATTAACGTTAACAAATGACATAAAAGCAGGTTAGACCAACACCTCTCAGGGATGGTCTAGATAATATTTAGCCCTGCCTTGAGTGCAGGGGCCAGGGACCAGAAGACCTCTCGAGGTCCCTTCTAGTCCTACAATTCTATGAAAAGCAGTTAAAATGGAATAGAAGCCACTGTAACTATGTGAAACACGATAGATAAAGTATAAGAAAAAGATTTTCAGCACTTTTTATATATTTAATAAGATTTTGTATTTGTATACCTACAAAGACATTTTTCCTAAATGAAAATGCCATTAATATAAAACACTCAAAAATCTTTTCAGTTTGTTTTAAAAACTGACTAGGCAGCACTAAATGAATAGATGGAGCAGCAGTCATGATACTGTTTCTTTTAGATGGGTAATGCCATTTTCCTGGTTTGCTAGGTTTTCCTGATTGCTGTTATGTCTCTATTACCAGAATAGCTATTCAGGTCAGAATATATTGTAGAGGGCAGTTTGCTGATTTCCATGGTAGTGTTTCTGGGGAATATGTAATTCAGGTAAGTACTAGATTTTCATTTTATTCAGTCTTGGTTTGCTCAAAATTGTGAGGGACGGGCAGCTGACTTTGACAATTACACCAATTTTCAACACACAGAAAAGACTTAAAACATGTATCTTTTCTCTATTGTCATTTGTTTCCTTCCCAGAGCTCTCATTAGCTCTTTTCCAAATCTGTAAAAACAAATCATTAGGGTCTGCTTAAAGACTGGAAATTATTGTGAAAAACTTGGAATGAAATGAACATTTTTCATTTTGATCAAAATGTTTCACAGATTTTTGATTTTATTTTTTGTTGGCAAATCTATTTCAGACAAAAAAATTGTTTAGTTTCAAATCAAATGGAATCAAAACAAGCATATTTTTTTGTTTTATTTTTTGGGGGGGCAGAGATTTTCTCTCTTTTGGGGATTCAGAAAGAAAGAAAGGGTGGGAGAAAAAACACCAAACTGAAAAATATTCATGTTGATACCATTCTGTTCAAACCAAAAACCCAAATTAGTTTCCAATTTTGTTGGAAAATCAGAAAAAATTGAATGTCATGAAAATTTTTCTTGAAAATATATATACAATCCAAGAAGCCATTTTTCATAAAAAAAAAAAATAGTTTTGCTTACCATTCACTATACCTGCTTTCACAAATGAAGACCTCATAAAATTTGGACTTAAAAGGCCACTTCAGAAGCAACGATACATATCATGTCACTGGTTTTACAGTTACATCGATTTTGAGTTGAAAAAATCTTGGTTTGGAGAAGACTATTTTGTTAGTGAAAAGATACTGTCTTTTAGATATTTTGCAAAGTTACCAGCTGCATCTTTGTGCACTATGAGAATATCTCATTGATCCAATACTTAATTATTCATGTTTGTTACATTTTCCATGTAAAATTAAATGTATTCAAAGGAGATGGTGGGAATAGAACTCATAATTGTCTCCAGCACTCCTTGTCTCCTGTTATTAATATAAATTACTCTTCACTTAAGTTATAAAACTTTCAGAACTGATGTGAGCATGGGATAACTCATATCACATGTTGAATTGGTACAGAGCTTCATATATAAAATTTATAGATTGCATCTTTGATTTGGTTTAACTAACTCATGAACAGATTCAACACATGTACAATTGCATGTGTTTTGTAAATAGAGAATTATCTTCACACCTGATTTCTGGTTTTTATATGCGTCTGGCCCCTGATGATGTGCAGAGAAGTGAAATTTTAAAAATTGACATGGAAGGGAGGCAATAGCTCAAAAATGAGAGGTCTTTTGTATAAAGATCTAAAGATATATTGTATTCAATATTGAATAGTATACCAAACTCACTTGATTCAAAGCACATTCAATTGAATTTTGTTTTATGAAACATAAGATAGCTGGAAGGGGTGGGGAAATAGTGGTCATGTTTGTTGAAGTTCTCCAAAGGTATAAATTTGTGTGTGTGTGTATGTGTGTGTGAGAGAGAGGAGGGGTCAGGGAGGGTAGTTTGTAATTATGTAGTTGGAGAAATTATTTCCATGTGAAATACTTAAATACTCTTGGCTATTGTTCAGATTAGCCACATTGGATTGTAATTCTTCAGGATGTCCAAAGCATTACTTCATTCTTATTTGCAGCCAAACTGAATTCAATGCATTAGAAATCACACACATGAAAGTCATGTGTGATAGTACTTGGCAAAATGTGGTATTCCATCTTTTTATAGTCTTCAAAAAGAAATTGCAGATTGTCAGATTTACAGATATAAAAGTTATTTAAATTATTTTTACATTTTATAATTGATACAATCAGGATATCAGACATTTTATCATTTTATATGGTATGTCATATCCATGGATAATATACTATATTAATTATCTTTTGACTCGCTATACGCTCTAGAACATCTTTAGACTTCTAAAAAGTATTACTAGAGTAGAAGTTTTGGATCATTTTCCCTCTAGGTTGCTGGGTTGGATGCAGCTAATCTGTTAGGTACTGTTAAGAAAGTCGTTGCTATCTGATGGCTTTTTGGTGGTGTATGAGAAAGTGGTCTCAGTCCAGTTCTTAGTAGTCATGTATTTTTGTGCATGTAAACAAATCCATCAATTTCTCGGAGGTACAAAAGAAATTTTGGTAATGCAAAATAAAAAGACCTGTATATTGAAGGCAAAACAAAAATTATTTTTTGGGAAAACGCTAAAACTTCATTTTGAATGAAGTAGTGAATAGTCTGAAAGCAGCGGAAGTTCTCCAATCAGTCCTATATTTGTATTCATTATTCTATTTATTAAATGCTACACAGAAATACCATCTTTCCTCTGAATATCTTATATGGCTTTGCAGACATTAAGCTTCCACATTTCTGTGGGTAATAAAGTGTCATTATCCCCATTTTACATATGGATAAATTGTGACAGAGAGGATAAAGGACTTGCCCAAGATTACAGAGCAAATCAGTGCCAGAGTTTGGAATAGGAATCCAGGAATCTTGGCTACCAGACTCTTGCGCGAACTGCTATAAACACAGTCTAATATTCTGTTTAATGACACATCACATGCTTGTGCTACATATAATAATATGAAGTACCAAAGGAGTGGTCTAATCGTATTGCATTAATAAAAGTTGCTTTTTGGAGGAGAGGGATATATTAAACAGAAGCCCCTGAGAGTCAGACAGCTGTCCAGATGAAAGGTAAAGATCCCATGAAGTTTTTCTCTCAATAAAACATACTCTTAATATCCAGGATAGCCAGGATTATATTTGAACTATTTCCAGACACTTCATAGGCCATAGCAGTCATCTTTATCTACATAATTACTGTACTACCAGCATTTAACTAAATGGGGTAAATTTTAAAGTGTTACAGTGTAAATATTTAGCTGTGGGCTCCCACTGACTTTAAATGAAGTCTTGTAGCTAAACTAACATACAATGTTTATAGAATGTACCCCCGTCTGTAAAAATCTAACACAACAAGAGAGTAGTACGACATTTATTTGACTTTCAGCATTTTACATCTCCATTTTTTTAAAAATAATTTTGTGTGGCATCAATTATTTTTATGATGTACTTGTTTTTTCATATTAATTTAAAACACAAAATGTAATGTTGCAGAGTCTTCAGGTTTTGGATTTAGATTTCCTTCCAGTGTAAACTGATCCTCGTATTGCTTATAGAGGAGGAACTTAGCCAGGAGGATTTATAGAATGGTACTAAAATGTGCATAAGTCTACTGTGTTCTGTTGCAGTTTTTGGCAGGTCTTAAGGGACACTGCACAAGAACCTCTTTCTTACAAAAAAAAAATTTATACATATATAATATCAATAAGGCACTTGCCCAAAGAAAATAATCTTACTTTTGACAGATATTGAAAAGTGTAGTTCCAACCGTATGCATCAGGCCAGAAAAAAATAAAAAAATAAGGTAAGCAAACGTATTCATGAACCTGAAAAGTGGTTTTTACTTTTTCCCCTCAAAAAAGTTTCCTTGATAAAAATGTGGAAAAAGAAACCTTTCTATTATTCATGCAGTGAGAACAATTAGGAATAATAGTGTATAAGCTTATATTTAAAATTTTAGTTTCCTTGTATAATACAACTCTGCTAGATGTATTAGGTGTGTATAAAAACAAGTCCTTGTCTGAAAAGTATAGAGTTCTCTCTTTAATTCGGGAGACATGTTTTGTTAGGAATGATCCAGCTGACATGTTTCTTGGCTTCTGATTTCTTTTCTTGGGAGATTTAGTTTTTAATATGATAAAATGTAATATCATACTATTTCTTCTCCAAAGATTGAAATCTAACTAAACTTCCTATTTAAGGCTCTAATCCTGCAAACGCTTATGCATGTGCTTAATTTTACACAGTCAGTAGTTCCTTTTGAAGTCAAGTTATAAAATTAATCATGTGAATTAAGTATTTGCAGGTTTGGGGCATGAATAAATATCGATAGATTTTCAGCATAATCTTGTTTGAAAAAAATGTAGGTCATAGTTTATCCTTTAAATTACATTGCACTGTGTACTGTGAAGACATAGGTAATGACTCCATAAGCCTGAGTCTGAATTTCCATTATTGGGTTTCTTTTCAGGACTCCCTCCCTTACTCCAAACAAAAGTTTTTGAGAGAATTGGCTTGTTTGTGTGGGATACTTAAACTAGGGTGAGATTTTTAGTTTGAGAATTTGGAAGGCCCAGGATTAAAAATGTTTGTTTTCTACTTGATCAAAAGTTACTTTTCTTTAAACTTTTCCCCCCAGTGACATAAGCTGTTTTGGCCCATGTGTTCTTAGCTGGGATAGGTTTTTGGAATTCAAAACTTCAGCCACAGATGTGGCTCTTTAGGTCTTTTGAATAGAGTAGCTTTAAAATACAGTGTGTCTTCCAGGGAAGAATTATTTAGGAATCTTAACCCTTATGGACAGGTGCCATAGAGAGTCAGAAAGGATAAGGCAAGATAAACTAATTACATTATCCTGGTGTGGTCATTCCCCTTATGCATAATTTTAAAACTCCAAGGAGTTTTATTGGGAGCAAACTAAAATCCATAGAAAATCCACCCAACTTTTTTGTTCCTGTAGACACCAGTTCATTGGGCATTGTTGTTACTAAGAAGACTGTATCAAAATGGATGTCTTGATTGCATATCATTTTGCTGTGTCCTGGCTGGCCTGAAACTAGAAGGCCATGACAAGACTTCGTTGCTTCATGGTGAGGCTAGCCCCACTTTGCCTCAGGGATATTTCCATTGCAGACATCTGCAAATCCCATTTCCACACCTTTACCAAACATATTGCTTGGACTCATCCACCAAAGGAATTCCATTTTGGACTCTCTAGGCTCCATAATTTTTTTAAGGTAAGAGACGTCAAAATCTCCCGCCCCTCTTCCCCCTTAGAGTTCGAGAGGTATTTTAGTCTTTTATTTTTAAAAACTTCATCTTCACCTGGCTTGGATCAACTTGTTATTGCTTCTCATTGCAGCTTTATTTTCATTTTCTTTTGGGACAGCCCTTGAACTTTTTCTTACCTGGAGCAAAAATCCTGCAAACATGTTCTCTTTAGAGAACAGATAATTACTTCTGCTTTTCTGAAGAGATCTTGCAGAATTCTCACTCATTCATCCATATGCTTCCTCTCAGAGTTTGGAGCTTTCTCTTGCACCTCCTTCCTCCAAGCCGTATTTTTGTTCTAAGTTGATCATCTTGAATTTGCTTTTGGGGAACTTTGTTGGTTGCACAATTGAAGGAATTGCATGGAAGGTGCAGATGGCAATGTTTATAACAAGCAGGGGGTTGAGTGCAACAGCCATGAGTAGGGAATCTGGCTTGTGTCCTCTCTTGCTGCCTGTGCCCTCAAAAGTCAAAAATATGTAAGAGTTAGGAGAGTTCTGAATGTGTACATGAGTTTGTTTTCCATATAGGAACTAAGACCCAGGAGTAAAAAAAATTGGGCAGGCTGGTATCTTCAGAAAAGCATAATTTCAAATAAACGATTTCCCCATTTGATGAGTCAGTGTCATATTAATTATTGTATCTTGACCACTTTTTCCCTCAGCACACATTTGCAATATTGTCAGGGATTTCTTTGTGTAGTGAATCACTGAAAGATTGGAGCAATGTAATTTTGTGCTAATTGTAATTTGACAGACTTTCTGTTGTATACATTATTAATGTAATACAATTTATAAAAAAATCCTTTATTTATAAAGATAAAGATAGTAAATTGTGAATTTTTAAAAACGTTTTGACTGTCCATTAAAATATATTCTGGTAAATCCACCTAAACCAAAATTGTTTCCTGTCACATGTGGAGGTCCTGCTAATGGTAAACCGTCTGAATAGAAAGGCAATTTACTATTCAAATGGAAGAAAATTAAGGAAGAGAGAAACAAATTTTCTGTTACAAATGAAAATAGAAATCTCCCCTCCTCAGCAACACTCAGCTCTCGTAACTGATATATAAACTTGATTTTGATCCAAGATAATGTCAAGTTTTAACAAGTGATAGCTGGTGGGCCCAGTAAATGTTTGTGTGCACATATTTTTTCTTATGCAACCACATTTTGTGTATTGTCTCATATTTGCGTATAAAAGAGAACATTAACTTTTATATATTTTTAAAAATTACAAATTTTATGAGTATGAAATTAATTTATTGCTACATATATTTTTCCAACGTCAACTTGATATCTTAAGTAAATCAGTCACTATTTTGAACATTTTATAATTACTCTCTATGTTTAAATGCTCTTTTCAGATTTTTGTTTTGTGTTTTTTGATTGGAATTGTATGTACATAAAGAATGTTCTTGTGGTTATATATATTATTGTCGGTTAGTACTGCACCATTACATATTCAAATCAAAGAGTATCCTTGAAAAGAATTTATATACTATACAACGTAACGCCACAACTAATATCCTATTTCAAAGAGTTTTTAAAGAAAGCAAGCCCATCTGGGCCCAGTTTCTTAGCTGTTAGTGTAGTCTGGAGGCATATGGTCTTACCCCAGCAAGTTAGTACTCCTGCAGGAAATAATGGCAGGAAGTTTTACAAGAGGAACTCCCATGAGTTGGACCCTGATTATATTGGGGAAACTTCTTAGTGAACATGTGGGGAAAACAGTTATATACCAGGCAGGCAGCAAAAGTCTCCTTGATGCAGTGTTGAAGACCAGATGACTGTTGCTGACTTTGGCAGATAATTTTAAACTGTTTCAATGTTCAGTCAATAGGAATCTGAGAGGAACAGTAGAGGTCATCACATGTGGGAGGGTTGTCTCATGGGAGTTTATCTTCATAAGTAATGGAAGTTACTTATAAGCTGCTTATCTGATACTATCCCAGGCAGTGTTCTTTGTTTTAACACTATTAAAAAGTATCTCAGTCCTAGCTCACAGCACTGCTCCATGATGAATTTGTAGTTCTTAAGAAGTTATGATTACACTTTCAGTTCTCTAAGGAGGCAGAGTTGTCTATCCAGTATGTTTTTTTAAACTGAACCGAATTGAAATTGAACCAAACTGTAAACTCTGTATATGATGGAAACCATTTCAAGCTAGGGGGTGCTGCTGCATCCCCAGCACACTTATATTTAGCTCCTATGTAGATCAGCTGTGGTAACCAGTAGATTCCTTTTTGTTGCAGATAAGGTTTGATAATTTTAGGATATGTGAGAGGATAGCTGATGTTTTTTGTTAAAGTGCAACTGCATATTGAAGCCACGATGTATAGCTGTGCTATTAACATTGTTGTAGTTAGGCATCAACTACCTGTTAGAAACTTCTTTTCTTCCTGAGGTGTTCAACTAACTTTAAAAGTTCTGGACTGAGAATAGTCACGTAATCTGCAGATATTTTTGGGACGTGAGGAAAGGGGATAGTAAATCAAAATGAATTTTGTTGGTTTATTACATTACAGAACCGCCATGTAATTTTTGATTAAATTTGGCACAGTTAATGCCCAAGTAAGGCCTTGGATTGCATTAGTGGGGGTATTGAAGTCAAGGTTGGAGTACAGTGACTGGTCTGTGTGCTAAAGTTGTGGAGAAACTGTCATTCACTATATTTATTTTTAGACAGAACTTTCTTTAAAGGAAGTCTGTCATTACCTGTCAATGTACATAGTTTAGTCATAACATAAATTTCATGCGTTTTATTAAGGTATGGGCTTTGTGCAAATGTTAAAATCATTCTAAGAACTATTTTGGTCTCTCTCAAATCTTATTGGCAGTGTTATTTTGTTAAATTAGTTGTATAAAACCTTTATTGAATGCTCTATTTCCATGACCCCTCCCCCCGAAGTCATTAAGAGTTAAAGGCACTCAGACCCTGACAGGATTCGTTAAGATGTTTTATAATGGTTAGGTCCTGTCTACCCTAGCTAGATAAACTGTGTTAACCACTTTCTACGAACAAATGTATTCAAGTAAATACTGTGTCCAGTGCAATGTAAATAGCCTAAAATCACAGATGTTTACATATGTTATAGTGTTGATGAAAATCTGATCAAACTGAAACGAGCTAGGAAATTTTAAAAATGAAGCTACTCCTAAATTCACTCATTGCACAGTTATGTGCTTTAAAGATTTGGTTTCTGTCCTAACTCTTATTTTCTGGCTTTGTAGTTGATAATTAGTTGATTATAATCTCCTATCTTATTGAGCGATGTGCTTTACTTCCTGTGCTAGTTATGCGGCATGATATAGCATCATTATTCCCAGAGATGTGCTGACAACATTGAATACCACATAAAATATATTTAATTTCAAGTTGCATTAGAAGTATAGGACCAAATCAAATAGGAAAAGAACTCTTCATTTATCAGAAAGCAATCCTATTTTACATTCATGTAACACTCTTCATCCTGAGGAACCCAGAGCACTTTAAAACTGTATATTTAGGCAGATATATGTACATGCCCGTGCACACAGAGAGAACATCACTGAAATGCAGCGAACTCTGCGGTTGCAGGGTAGCAAACAAATAGCACTGAACTCATCGAATGACAATGTTGAGGAAACATTTTGACCAAGGACACTGGAGGAAGCAACACTCGAAGGAAATATACTATAGGATCTTTAAAATACATACAGAAGAGACAGGACCTCATTCAAAATAACTCCATAGAAAATACTGCATGGAATTCAATTCATCTACTTTAAAAGAGTGAATGGTTGAATACAGCCTTGCTGGGAATTGAACCACTAGTTCTTTGAGTGGTTGCAGACATGTATTCCACTCAGGTGTGCAGGCACCCAGCATACCGAAGCTGGAGAAATTTGCTTAGCAGTAGCAGGGTAGCACTTGTATCCTCTGGCCCCTCCCAGGGCTATATCAGGATGGTGGCGTCCTGTACCACTCAGTTTCTTCTCACCTCCGATGGCGTGAGTCAGAGCTTTCTGGGCTGCATTTTCCTCACGGTTTATGCAACAAAGAGATTTTTGTGGACTTTGTAAATAGTTAAGTTAGCTTAATAGTTGCTGTTTTTTAGTATTACCTGATGCTATGCCCTCACCAGGTTTCAACCACTGCCCTTCTTGCAGGGTTGCTACCCTAACCCCCCTTTTTTTTTAGTTGTGTCTACGAGAGGGGCATATTAAGAAAAAATGCTCAAATTGTCATTTCTTTAAGAAAAGGAAACAGGTTTCTTGGGATCTGCATTTGAAACCACATCTCCTAGAAGAAGGCATTAGGACAGATTCAGACCTCGGGCCCTCTGCAGATTGCCCGTCTCATCAGTTGTCAGAGCTGGTTTTAGACTCTTCTTTGAGAAAAAGCGACCGTTCCCCTTCCTTTGTTCCCCCTAGGAAGAGAACTCACAAGACTAATCGGAGCCATTCCAGGACTCAGATGGATTCTTCTTCATGGCTCTTCCAGTGCCCAAGATGGAGCAGGGCTGTCTGTCTGCTCTCTGGTACAGAGGCAAGATCAGAGCAGCACTGTACTGTCACTCTGGCACTTTGTTGGATGGCTGTCAGATTTGGTATTGATGTCAGTTCTGGCACTGACAGTTTGAACCCACCTCACTTATTAGGCAGCAACTGATTTACTCTGCCTTTCTGTCCCCGACACTCCTTTGGAGTGGTGCTCCTACTGATACTGGCAAGTTCTTCTTGGAGTTCTTGTTCATATCAATTCCAGTTAGGTGTGTGCGCGCGCCACGTGCACGGCTGTTGGAAACTTTTCCCCAGCAGCTACCCGTCGGGCTGGCCATGAAGCCCCCTGGAGTGGCTTTGATATGGCGCTCTATATACAACTTTGCTGGCCCGACCCCCCTTCAGTTCCTTCTTACCGCCAATGACGGTTGTTAGAACAGTGGTCTCTTGCTCGCAAGTGCTCCACTAATGCCTAGCTCTTCTACTTATCTTTGTATACAGTTACCCATTGTTGGTTAATTGTACATCTACCAGGGCCACTTATAAAGCAAAATGGAAAAGGTTTTCTATCTGGTGCACCCAAAGGAAGATACTTCCACTCCAGGCTTCGATCCTGTGCATCCTGGATTATTTTATGCACTTAAGAGACTAGCGCCTGGCATTTGGCTCTCTCAAGGTCCACCTTGTGGCTATCTTGACACTTCACCCGGGTGTTTCTGGGCGCTTGGTGTTTGCGCACCCCGGCGTGGGACGTTTCCTAAAAGAATTGGAGATTGGAGAAGATTTTTAGCTGCAGAACTCTGGCATTGCTCCTGACATACAACAGACCATACAGGGCTTACTGTTTGTTGGACTATTTGTTTTCTGAAAAGACAGATGAAACATTACATTATTTTAAGGACTCCAGGGCCACTTTACGGTCCTTAGGAGTTTATACCTCTGTAGTTCTGAGGCACCATTATAGGGGTGAGCACCAACAACAGCAGTTGAGCAAGTATTCCCAGCAGTATTTCAGGCAGCCTCTTTATTCAACAAGACAATAGGATTTCTCCAAGAGAAGACACAAGTCTCACAGGAGAAGGCCTTCTGGTTCCAATTTTAACCAGCCAGCCCAGCCTTTTTTATGCTGCTGGCAAGCAGTCAATTTGACTCTCCCCTTGAGGACAGCATACCAGTTACCAACTTTCAGGCTATTTCCCGTCCATTTGGGGACAGGCTGTCTGTCCCAGGTCCACAGTGCTTGGAGTTCAGTAACATCAGGCAAATGGGTCCTAAGCACTGTGAGATTGGGTTATGCCATTATGACATTCTGGGGTGAAATCCAGACCAGTGAGAGGCTGTTTCACCTTTGCCCAACAAACTTGGGTGTCTCACAATGCTTTGGTGCTGTAGCTCCCACTTGGGCAGCTCATAAACAACCTTCCTCAATGCAGATAATACCCTGGGCATCTGTGTATAGCCGCAGTCTGCCAGTCACACATGAGTTACACTCCAGCTTCCACAACAATTGGTTACCACTTGCAGGGTGACCCCAACACACTCCCACTCCCGGATTTTCCTCCAAAATATGTGTTCTACACTGTCCAGCCCTCTTCTGGACAGTCCGGATATATTAAGTCCATTGCCCCTCTAAGAGGACCAATATACAACAGTTTGCTACCCTTAAATGGAGTTACCCAAACAATTCATGATATTGAATTGGTTTTGATTAAAGAGTTAAACAAGTTTATTTAATAACAAGGAGATAGGTTTTAAGTGAGTATAAATATAAGGCATTACAGTTAGAAATGGTTAGAAGAGAAATAAAGATAAAATGCTTTCCGGTGCTAAAACTTTACAAACTAGACTTGGTTCAAGGAGAAGTCCCTTATCACATGTTCCCAGTAACATTGCTGACGAAATTCTCAGGCCGGGATCTGCTCCCAAAGTCCAGCAGCTGTTTCTTTTGTCATCTTAGGTTAAAAAGAGTTGGTTAGGGAGAGAGAAATTGGGGCCCTTCATATTATAGTTCAGTAACCCTTTCAAATGCATTTTCTTGAGGGTTATCCCTGGATAAAGTTCATTCCCGCAGTCAGGGTGGAATTTTGGAGTCTCACGGTGAAACAGGTTTCATGCTGCTGTTAACTAAGATGCAATTCTGTTTGTTTCTGCCCCCTCTTCCTTGCCAACGTATGTCCACTTGATAGGTTGTTGCCTATCAACTTTGACACCTGGCTAGAGGCATCAGCTTGGTCCTTTGTCTTTGAGAAACTGATTTACCCCCTCCCCAGACTTGTCTGGTAAACCCTCTTCGGTCATGATTTCAGCTTTTGTTTATAATTTTATGTATAATTTTACTACAAACATGTCATCATGATATTATTGACCAGTGAGTTATTACTTTTAATTTTTATATTTATATTAAAATGTAATATTAATTAATTTTCAAATGATACGTCACAAGGTATATTTTGTACAAAGATTATTATAATAGTGCATAGGGTGTGAATACAGGGGTACATTCTGACACAGCCATCCATTTCCCCTTTTTTATACCCCTTTTCTGGAACCCCGCTCACAAGTGTCTGCTTCTTCAACAGATCCAGACTCTGCATGTTTCGAGAGCTGCAGCATCAGGAAAAAGAGTTCTAGTCACAATATTTCCTGATCCCCAACAAGGAAAGCAGTGTGAGGCTTATTCTTCGAGTACTTGCTCATGTCCATTCTACGTTAGGTGTGCGCATGCCACGTGCAGTGTTACCAGAGATTTTTCCCTCAGTTGTACCTGTTGGGCTGGCTCTCTAGCACCTTCTGGTATAAGGTGCTCTGCCGGCTCCACACCGTTTCAGTTCCTTCTTACCACCCATGACGGTTGCTGGAATGTCTCCTCTTGCTTCGGTAAGGCAGTTATCAGTGGTTTCTCTCTGTTCATAGTTTAGTCTATAGTGTAGTTTTAATGTACATATTGTAAATACTTTTTGTGTAGGAAGTTAGTACTCCCCCAACTTATTGTTAAGAGGCTCCCTTGCCCTTGGGGCTAGGCATGTCCCAGTCTCCAGGTTTCAAACCTTGTGCCTCCTGTGGCAAGGCTATGCCTGTGAGCAACCTACCTTCCAGTTGTCTGAAGCATCTGAGAGAATCTTACGTGAAAGACCGCTGCCAAATTTGTCAGGACTTTAACCCTCGCACAAAGAAGGACAGAGCGATCAGACTTAAGGCTATCCTAATCCAAACCACCCAGACTTGGCACTGAGCACTTCAGCCTCAGTGCGAAGCGCTCCTCTGGCACCATGTGCATGCTGGCACCACTCTCCATCCCTGATGATGAGAAAGAAGCACAAAAAGCAGCACACCAACAGAGGGCATTCGCTGTTGCCAAAGAGGCAAGCAAAGGGAAGGCAGTGGAGTGCAACCTGCGTTGGGCCACTCCTCCACCCCCAGTGCCATGGCAGCACTTTTGACTCTAGTGAGACCATTGCTTCCAGTGCGGGACCCTCTGCTGATGCCAGAAAGTCATTGTGGTGCCAATGGCATAGCGGTGCCTTCAACTATGGAGGCCTTTGTAGCGACCAGAAACTTATTGTTGCCCCTGGTCCCGTTGACCCTGTTAGGTCAGCTGACTGCTTCGTCGTCCTCGATCAGACGAGAGCATGGTGCTTCAAGCTCCTTCCTGGCACCAGGCCTACCTAGAGGCAAGCTGTCCTCTGTGAGGTCATCCCTAGACTGCCACCGGTTACTGGACCCTTGGCATTGAACGGAGGTAGCTAGAGGTACCGCTCTCCCAAGCTGCCTAGGGAGAATTATTCATCTGAGTCTGATGTGGAGCCCTATGATCAACCTAAGGGCCACCAGTATCCATCCGATGGGCCGCCAGACCTCGGTGTGAGTCCTCCCCACTGGTACCTAGCGAGGAGGAGAGTGGCTTATGCAGTGTCCATTCTGGAACCTCCCACTGTTCATACTTGGTTGCTTCCGAGAGGTTGGGTTCCCGCTCCTCCATGTTTGACACTGGACCCCCGACTCCGATACCGACCCCAGTACCAATTTACAGGACATTGCCCTATGGAGATTATTGAAGCTGGAGAAGAGGAAGAAGTCGCTCCTCCAGTACAGACCTCTTTCTCCTCCTCCCCAGATGAGGCTATCTTGGGGTCAAGCAGCTCACTTCCCCAAGATGTCTTTAGGGCTCATCAAGAGCTTCTGAAGCGGATAGCAGCTAACCTGGGGTTTCATATTGAAGAGTTCAAGGAATCATCTCACAGCCTCATTGATGTTCTGGCTGCAGCAGCTCCATCTAAAGTGGCGTTACCCATTAATGAGGCAGTAATGGGGCTGGTCAGAGCCCTATGGAAGACCTTATCTTTTCTGCCCTCCTCTTCAAAGAGGGTAGAGAATAACTATTATGTGCCAGTCATGAGTATCTACTTTCACCCCCACTCCAGGGTCCCTCGTATTGGTGCTAATGAAAGGGACAGACAGGGCCAGTTGAGCGCTACCCCCAAACAGAAGGACACAAAGAAACTTGATCTGTTTGCAAGGAAAGTTTATTTCACAGTTGGTCTACAACTACGTATCTCAAACCAGCAAGCCTTACTGGGGAGATATGACTACAATTTGTGGGATTTTTTTATCCAAATTTAAGGATTCCGTGCCCCAAGACTTAAGGCGGGAATTCTCATCCCTCTTAGAAGAGGGAAAAACTGTTGTCAGAGCCTCTCTTCAGGTGGCACTAGATGCAGCAGATTCCGCGGCCAGGACAATGGCCTTTGCTGTCATCATGAACGATGCTCTTGACTGCAATCCTTAGGACTCTCTCAGTCTATCCAGGACCTCCCTTTTGAAGGCTCCTTACTATTTTCAGAGCAGATGGATACCAGACTACGCGGCCTGAAGGACTCAAAGGCTACTCTCAGGTCCCTGGATCTCTATGTGCCGTCCACTTTAAGGAAGCACTTTGGGCCTCAGCAACTGCCATGCTTCTTGGCTTTGCCTCTAAGACAAGACTCCTTTAAGAGAAAAGGGAGAGGTTACAAGCGCCGTCAGCCGCTTCCATCCACCTCAACCACCCAGCTGGGGTCATGTAGGTATTCTGGTGGGCCCAAACAGCCTTTTGAAGGTGTGCCTGGATGCTAAATATGGTGACCAACGGTTATACCCTGCAGTTTTCATCCACCCCTCCCTCCCAGGCCCCCAGCCCCGTCCCTCTTCAGGGACCCTTCTCATGGGCAACTCCTTGCTCAGGAGGTGCAGACCCTCCTATAGGTAGGGGCTGTGGAGGAGGTACCTTGAAACTTGAGAAGGAAGTGGTTTTACTTCTGTTATTTCCTAATCCCAAAGGAGGCCTTCATCCCATCCTGGACCTGTGTCACCTCAACAAATATCTCAAGAAACTGAGGTTTCGCATGGTCTCTCTGGATCCAGGGAACTGGTATGCTACAGAAGATTTCTCAGGTTTATTGTAAAGCAGACTTATTACCAATACCATGGTGGTGGTAGCTGCCTTCATCAGATGGCAAGGCGTTCAAGTCTGCCCGTACTTTAATGACTGGCTGATCAAGGGTCATTCAGAGGCTCAAATAAAGAACATCATCAACCTGTTCCAAGCCACCTTCCGAGTGTGGGGCCTGTTGATAAATGAGCAAAAGTCTACTCTTATTCCAGTACAGAAAATAGAGTTTATTGGAGCAGTGCTCAACTTGATTCAGGTTTGTCTCAAGCTACTGGGATACATGGCCGCGTGCATGTATGTGGTCCAGCATGCGGGACTACGCTTCAAGCTCCTGCAGAAATGTCTAGCTTCAGTTTACTCCCCAACATACACCACTTGGACTCGGTGCCCACTGTTCCAACCCTGGCCCTCCCCTTCTTTGACTGGTGGAAGGACCCATGGTTAGTAATGATGAGTCTCCTTTGTCTCCCCCCAGCCATCAGTGTTCCTAGTCTCGGACGTGCCAGACCTAGGTTGGGGACCTTGACAGCCTCAGGACTCAAGGCCTATGGTCCCAGGAAGAACTCTCCCTGCACATAAACATCAGGGAGCTCAGACCGGTCCGCTTAGCTTGCCCTGATTGAAGGCAAGGTTGTACAAATTCTGATGGACAACACTGTGGCTGTGTTCTACATCAGCAAGGAGGGAGGAGTTCATTCCTCCGCTTCCTGTGTCAGGAGGCCATCCATCTATGGGACTTCTGCATGAAGCTCTCCATCCAACTCCAGGCTTTGCATCTTCTGGGAGCCTAGGATGCAATGGTGGATCACCTCGGCAGATCCTTCTCCTCTCACCATGAGTGGTCCCTTCAGCCAGAGGTTACCATGTTTATCTTCCAAAGGTGGGAGTTTCCTCAGGTGGACCTGTTCGTGACCAAGCAGAACAGGAAATGCCAGCAGTTTTGCTCACTGAGAGGGCACAGCCCAGGCTCCCTCTCCAATGCATTCCTGCTTCCTTGGACAGAACTTCTACATCTGCATCCGCATCTTGAAGAACAACAGTTACAGTACAGGTAAGTAACCGTCTTTTCCTGATTGTTAATGTGTTTCAAACCTCACCTTTAAAAAAGTATATGAAATTAAAGAGTGTTTTTTTTCTAATTTATAAAAAGTCCATTAGGAAATAAGGAAAGAGATAAAACAAACTATAATGGCAAGATTTGAGTCTGTCAAAATAATTTATCTTACAAACACATTCTGTAATTTAACATTTGCCTTTGAACCTTTTTATTGACCAAATTAGATAAGTCAGCCACAGGAACTGAGATGATTAAATCAACACATTCTATTAAGTTCTTTTTCTTCTTCTGTCTTTTATCTGGTTAGGTATATATTCTTGTAAGAATAACGTTTACATTGATTAGATTGATTGAATTATAATAACATGGCAAGCAGTGACTGTGTAGTTAATGGCCTGTCAGCATTTCCATTTCAACACTATTCTTTTCAGGAGAACTGTAGGAAGCTCAGCTGTAAAAACTGTCTGTGTATAGAAACACAGCAGTACATGGTGGATGGCTTGAGAGGACACTTCTTTTCTTCCCAATCTCTTGCCATTTCCCAAATCGATTCAGTAGCTTTTTAAATAAAAAAGCTTACTGAAAAACTCAATTTCCCAAGAGTTACTTTCACTTGCACACTTTGTATTTTATGGTGTTCTGCTGTCCACTAAAGCTTGGCCTCTGTTCATGATGCTAGATTCCTGTATATACATTGGCTTCCTTTCCCCTCCCCACCTGATAAAAATAAAAGTATTTGTAACTTGTAATAACTTGAAAAAATTGTATCACAAGGCAGCTTCCTCTGGATTCTTTCACGTAATCTGGCTTTGGGGCATTGGGTGAGTCAGAAGTAAGAATTGGGAGTCCTTCACCAGAGTGCTTTCTCCCTCACGCTCTGCATCAGGTTTAGAGCAATCTGATCTGCTGATTGAGCTCTCTGGAAAAGAGAGAAGAAAAAACGATTTTTCTAATATGTCATTGTGATGGGTTGGATCACAGAAACCCCCCGGGAGCTGCCACCTGATGTACCAAGACTTACCCCTGCTCCTGTTTTCCCTGCCAGCTCAGGACTCCAGCACCCTGTCTTGTTGAGCCAGACACTCCAGTCTACTTCAACACAGACCCAGAGTCTGACTTACTTGTCCCAAAGCTGCAGGTTTACCTGAAAACAGCTCACAGGAGTGTGCTTGTCTATAGCACTCAGATGCCCAACTCCCAATGGGGTCTAAACCCAAATAAATCCCAAACTCATAAATTGTTCACCCTCTATAACACTGATAGAGAGATATGCACAGTTGTTTGCTCCCACGGGTATTAATACATACTCTGAGTTAATTAATAAGTAAAAAGTGATCTTATTATATACAGAAGGTAGGATTTAAGTGGTTCCAAGTAGTAACAGACAGAACAAAGTAAGTCACCAAGCAAAATAAAATAAAATGCGCAAATCTATGTCTAATCAAACTAAATACAGATAAGATCCTCACCAGTTCCAGAATGCTCCCTTTTACAGGCTAATCTCCTTTCAGCCTGGGTCCAGCAATCACTCAGACCCCCTGTAGTTAGTGTCCTTTGTTCCAGTTTCCTTCAAGTATCCTGAGGGGAGGGGGGTGGAGAGGCTCCTTCTTTAGTCATCTGAAGACAAAAAAAACCTCCCAGGGGTTTAAATAGACCTCACCCTGTGTAGAATCCAGTCACAAAATGGAGATTTGGAATCACGTGGGCAAGTCACATGCCCATGCATGACTCAGGACTTGCAGGTAGTAGCCATTACCCACATACTACCTTGAACATCCTCAGGTAGACTTCTTATGTGGATTGGAGTCTTCCAAGCTCTTTTGTCTGTTAAGTGCTTCCTGACTGAGCACCTAATTTGCACATTCCTTTCCCAAGAAGTGACAAAATGTTCTAACTAAGGCTGCTTAGAAATCAAGCAATTATACAGCCAATGTTCATAACTTTGAACACACAAATGGTGCCTGCATACAACTAGGATGAACATAACCAGTAGATCATAACCTTTACATAGATATGTTACATGGCATATGTAGCAAAACCCTATTCCAGTTATATCATACATACATTTATGAGCACCCCCCCGCATAAAGCCTGTACACTGTCACAGTCATCACTATGGGCAATAGATTGGAGGCAAAATTTTGTGCTTTCTGTTTGTTAATTTAAAACTGGAATATTCTGTGGATTCCATATATGAAGATCAAAAACTTGCAATTGTCTTCCCTTTTAATTTTTTTAGGATTCAGTTCTGTCACTCTTGTATTGAGTAGTACCTTACTCTACAAACAGTCCAAATGATCTCAGCTACTCACAGGATAATGTAGTCAAGGGTGCCAGCAGCGCGAAGAGCCTCCCGGGCCGCCCATGTGCCTAGGGGCCGCAAGGACCTGGCGGCTGCTTCTGGGAGCCACACGGAGCTAGGGCAGGTAAGGAGCCTGCCTTAGCCCTGGGCCACCGCTGCACTGCCATCCGGACTTTTAACAGCCCAGTCAGCAGTGTCAACTGGAGCCACCAGGGTCCATTTTTGACCCGGTGTTCCGGTCGAAAACTGGACGCCTGGCAACCCTATGCCAGGGCTGTATATTTCTTATTCTTTGTTCTTCTATACCACCCCACATGTTTGGCAGTAGATTCTCCTGTCAGCAGATGGAGACAGAAAACATGAACTTCTGAGTTACAACATCCCTTTATGACTTGCCATCTCAGACTCCTCGTCACTTTGCTGTTTCCAGCAGGTGGGATAGCTACCAAGCTACTTCACTGACAGGGCCTAGAAAAGGGAGAGGATGTTTTCACCACTGCTAAGTACAAACAGGAATAACATGCTTCCCAATTCAGTTTTAAGTGTGCACCCGGTCTAGTTATACAGTCCTAGAAAAAGGATATCCAAATCCTCCTCATGTTGTCCTAGTCGTCCATATTCCCTCCGATTGTGATGGCACCAGAAAAATACTGGAAGGTCTGACAGACTTTCTACTTGGTTTTGGTGTAAGCAATGGCAAATTTTGGGCTCAGTACAGTGACCTGCACAGCGTACAATGGCTTGCACAACATGGAAATTAGAATTAAAGTGTAACTTACTCATATTTTAAACATGCAGTCCACAAGAGCAGTGCATATTGATTATCTGTGTGGCCCATAATGAGGATCTTGTTTGCACCCCTCTTCATGTGAATTAGGGAAACCATTCTAAAGCTATTGATAAGATTAAACTAACAAGACCTAGTACATGAATTTTATTTGAGCTAACACTGAGCTAAGCATCCCTAATTTAAATACTGTAAAAAGTTGCTTGACTATAAAACGTTGCTGGGCCAATAGATATGAGAAGTCTGTCATTGTTTGTAATATGTTGAGAGTTCAAATAAAGGTCACTGGGACCAGATGTATAGTATAGTAGAAGATAAATCAGTATGGGATTGATTAAGATCTTAGGAAAAAACAAAGGATTATAATAAGTAAACTGCAGTTGGTGATTTACTTCAGTATACATATTGATCTTAACAGGAAGATTTACTGAGTTCTGGGAGAAATACTAACATATCTGGATCCCTCTCCTTTATGTTCTGATTTCATTTTTCTCAGACTTGTAGAATGTTAGAGGAGGAGAAGTTCTTGATTCTTGAACTGTTTGTGTGGGTGTTTAAACTATAAAATGACTACAATGTGTATTGGGAAGCTCAGACTTATGAGGTGTAATGGATTTGATGCGATGTTTTCCATTTCATCTGAGTCAAGCTCCCTGTTATGCTTCACTGCTAATTCAGGCCATGTTCTATGGATGAGACACATATCCTCCCATCAGAAAACCCCTTAATCTTGGGGAAAGTTCACAGGGCCAGGAACCAGGAGACTGAGTTAAAATCTTCCTCTTCCATTCTTGACTACTTATATTTATGTGCATATAATAGCCTTATTATTGAGGAAAGCCTTGTAACCTTACCTTGAGTACCCTGTTTTCTTTATTAAAAAAATAAATAAAACCGCATTGATTTTAATTCACACACTGCAAAAATATCTTTTAAAAACAGGTGTTGCAGTTAAAAAGAAAAACTGTCCATTCTGACATGACATGCAAAAAAACGAGAAGTACTCCACATTTTGGTCTCTTGTTATATTGATGGCTGGTGTCACGTTTATGTGAAAGTTGGGAGGTATAGTGAGGTGTAGTAAAACAATAAACATTTGTATATTCACATCCCTTTATTTATTTGTTCAGGATGGAAAAGTATGTTTGTGATCTATCACACATACTTGCTCATGTCTTTCACTCTGTGTTAAGGTTGCTAGGCTGTGTATATCACCAATGAAACCCTTAACAAGCAAAGAAAAAAGCATTTATATGATAAATCAGCCCCTCTATATTCAACTCACCAATTCCTCGTCAGCCTCAGTCATCTTCCTTCCACCGCACAGATCTTCACCCTTATACTGGACAACTAACATGCAGCTTTGTTTATAGGTATTCACGTTAATTCAGTGGTTTGTCATAGCTGAGCTCTACTTCCTTCCAAACTGATTTCCCACTCCCACATTTCCTTTCACCTCCATAACCTAACTAGAAGGCCACTATTGGCACTTGAATATTGGCACTCCCCTGATGCTACCACCCTTCCTTTCTGTGTGTGTGTGTTTTTGTTTTGTTTTTTGTTTTGTTAAAATGTTGCCTCTGATAGTCAAGCTGGCAAGAATAGATAACTTACGTAGCTGACAGAACTTCAGCGAATCTGGGGTATCTCAATTAGTTTGACAAATAAGGGAATAACTGTGTTTAATTTTAAAATGTGAAGAGTGACTTATGCCCAAGATTATCAGAATGTGTGTGTGTAGAGTTTGTGTAGAGATGAAAATGTCAATACACTGTCTTAAAATATTACATAGAAAATTCATTTGTACTCTGAAGAGTTATTTGTGTCAAATATGGAGATTAAATTCAATCATTAAAGGGATTTTAGTCCTGCATTAAAGTCCCAATTCAGCAGAGAATTAGTGGTTAAATCCATCCTTATTCAGCAGACCATTTAAGCACATGCTGAAATATCAAGCATATGCTTTGCTGAAATGGTGTCTTAATTGCTGAGCTGCAGGCATATTCCAGTGTATTCACATTGGGGAAGGAATATATGTTTAGAAATAAATAAATAAAAACTTGTTCGAGCGGTTTTGTTCAGTTTAACAAGTTTAGTTGCATTAATAATATGATCAGAAGTGTGAAGTTATTGCTGTATGGTTCAGAAATTCTTTTATTTAATTGCTTGTATTATTACAGTTCAGCAAGGCTAGTTTAACAATATAAATGAAGAATGACAAAAACATGAATAAAAATAAAATTCAAAATACTTCGTTTTTGATCCATCACACTCTCTTGCAGTCATTGTTTTTTCCCCCCATTATTTTTTGCTCTCTGATCTAATGAAGATTTGTTTAGAAATATTTTGTAAATTCTTGAATGAATATTAGAGTATTTATTACAGATATGCAACAGTTGGGGTTCTGTAAACATTTCCATAATAAAGTCCTCTGTTTATAGGGGTTTAATAACTTGCTCATAAAAATTTGCTTTGGGCAGAAACGTGGTGTACCAGTCTGCCTGAAAGCTTGTGTTTTGTTTATTTAAGAAAAATCAAAAGTTGTCTGTGTTTGTACACTATAGAAATTTTAAACACCCAGTTTAAATCTCAGAATGTGACTGAATAGCTGTTTCTTCATATTTCTTATATGCATGTCATTATAAACAATTGCTCCATATTATTTATCTGTGTATCCTAACAGCTCCTTTATGGGAAACTCAGGTAAATTATACACTTTTAGAACTTGGAAAATGAGAGTTTTCACGCTAGATTGTATCTGGAGCTGTTAAAGCTTTTCAAATACTATGCTTGTTAAAAATTGGTGAAATATACAGTAATTCTGAAGTATTTATCACTTAACTAATATGTATAATTACTAAGTTCACATACATTCAGGCATCTACATGATGGTCATAACAGGGCTCCTAAGTGCTATGGTGGTAATAATAATGGTGGTTATTGCGTATTTAATCAGTTCTCATGTACACAACTCTCCTTTTTTCAAACGTATTTCTTTTTAAATTAAGCCACCAGAAACAACAATTAATTAATGCAACTCACCCTGCAGCAGTGGCTCCTGTGTCCCATGGGGCTGAGCCTGGCTACCTGTTTCAGGCATTGTGACCTGATACACAGGATTACCGAACCACTCACTCAAATCTGGCTCTCACAATGCCTCCCCCATATGATGATGGAGGGGCGGCAGGGTCAAGCCTGAGCAAGTGGCACTGCCTGTGCCCAGGGTGAGTGTGGAACAGGCTCAAACCCCAGGCCCAGCCACAGGGTACACAGGAGCTGCTGATGCCTGGGTGAACATGGGGCAGGCTCACTCTCCAGTCCCCACCTCCATCCCCCCTGGGTTTCCTCCCCTCAATGGGCTGGGATTAGAGTTGTGGTCCTGGGGCAAAGAGTGCTCTTCCAGGTGGTGGGTGACCCCCTCATTTGTCAGGGCATTTTTTAATCAAAATCACGGATCAGGCACTAAACCCATGACTTAGAGTAAATTTATCATGACTGCTCCATGATTTTTTATTAAAAATTACATGTCAGATTTGCAGCCCTAATTATAATTTTGCAATTATTACAGCTTGAAATCAGAATTATTGCATATAGCATCATTTATGTTCATGGCACTTTACAAACAAATTAAAATGACAAGTACCCCAAAGAACTTAAATATTAAGAGTGAGTTAGTGAGAGTTACCACAGTGAAAGATTGTGAGCAGTACTTATGTATGCATCTTACTGATTCCTCTCTGGGTTTGTTTTTATTTTAATTAATTTCATATTAAAACTTGGATAGTGTCCAAAAGGAGAGAGTGGAATGACTGTGCAAGAGAAAAAAATGTAAAATACTAAAGGTGCATCCAGTTGCATTTTGTGTGAATATTTCTTTCACCCTTCAAATATATACTCTTTATTAATATATCTTTAGTAGTTTGCGTAAATTACCAACTAGTATAAGAGAGGTGGAGGATTTGATGAGGAGACGCTGGAACCGGTTCTAAAATCTGTTGAACTGAATGAAAACCTGAAGAAATCTCCTTACATTTAACATATGATTAACAATTTTTATTTGACCAATTTAAATTGGCCCAAGAATTACTTAGTACTTAATGATACTGGAGGTCTCAGATTTACTGTGTAGAGAATGATTGACCTATTTCTACTTACTACAGAGATGGAAATTTGCTATTTTGTTGCCAGTTATGAACTTTTAGATTTCTGTAATTTCTATAAACAGAGTATGGAGAAGTAATTAATTTTATCTTTTCTGCTACCTTCAAAGGGACATCAGAGATGGCTTAAGAAGAAAAAGCTTCTATCCTTCTCATTATTTGAGAGAGAGATCCCCTCATAAGAGGGACTCTCCTTTCTTCAGGGAATCGCCTGTGAGCCGAAGGGATTCTCCACACAGCAGATCCGGCTCCAGTGTCAGCAGTAGGAGCTACTCCCCTGAAAGAAGCAAAGCCTATTCTTTCCACCAGTCCCAGCATAGCAGAAGTATGTCATCTTTACATAAAAGAAATATTTCTCAGCAAGGTAATGCTGGATTAATGATGAAAACTGATTAGTGAGGAGAAATTGATTCTCATTATATAAGATCTTTCTCTTTATATCATGAAGACATTAGACTTTTTGTTCGGATTATGTTTTGCCTGCCTTATTAAATGTTTCAGGGAGCTCTTTATTCCTTTATGAATATATGTAAAGGTCTCTTGAGGGAGCTTGCAGGTGTTTTTCAATAGCCTCTCTAGGCTGACTGGAGTTCCATCAGCTGCGTGACTTTTCTGTGTACAGCAGATTATTTTCCTTTAGTACCAAATGCTTCTGTTTCTTTCTCCCTTTGCTTCTGTAATGGATCCCTTTACAGGCAGCTTTGCCATGAGCAATCAGGTGAGGGCTTTTCTTTCTGCAACTGAGAAGAAAAGGAAAAATTCTGGTGGGAAAGCCAAATAAAAAGTAAAGATCCTTACATTTTCAAAACATGATGTTTCATAGAATTGTGCTAACAATGCATATTAGTTCTTTTAGCAATTTAACCCTCTCACTCTGATTCTCCCAAATCTTGCAACCCTCAAATCAGTGCAAAATCTTGTGTCTAAAGCTGGGCAATCCAATGTATGGCCTGGATTTCAAAAGGTTGAATGTTCATTTTTTCCAGAAAGGAGATCCATGTCTGTTTAAAAAGTATCCAAAACCTCCATGTATGAAAAACTTGCAAACAAAAGTGGAAGCATGTTTTCTTTCCCGTTGAGGTGCTTATAGCTACGATTGTTTGTGCAGATTAGGTGGATTTATGGATTTCTTTTCATACTCTTTACAAATACTAATGAAATTGTGCAAAATCTGTTGTCCACTTTGGCAGTCGTGTTCTTTTTGTTTCTTCTAATTTTAAATCCAGGTTTACTTGTTGTTATACGACATTTACGTTGGATTTTCCCTGGTGCCCATAGCAGGCAGTTATAGCACCTTCACTCCAAAACATCCCAAAGCATTTAAATAACTATTCATAAACACAGAGGAGTTTCTTCATTCACCACTGAAATACAGACTGCCTCTCAGGCTTTTAACAGCTGCAGCAGGTCTACGCAAACGTTTAGAACAAAAAGTAAAGAATTGACACCCTCCTGAAGCTGCAATAGAGATTTAGGTAAACAGAATGTAATTATCAGGGATCGGAGAAGATTGTCTAAAACTTGGGAAATGTTGTGGGGATTGGGAATTTTCTACAATTGAGCAGATTTTTTGGCACTTCTGCAGCATGTTAACATATTGCTACTCATATATTGAATTCTAATGGAAAAACCTGCTGTCTGGGCTAATAGAAAATTTTACATTTTGAGAGAAATGTTCCAAAATGTCTGGGGATTTTGTACTTTTTCTGTAATAGAATGTGTTAGTCACTAACTGCATGTTTGTTCAGAGATGTCAAGTTGGATGATATAGTGTTATTGTCTCTTTAAAAACACACTGCAGGTGTAATCTGGCAAATAGCTTTACAAAGCAGCAGCTATATTAGTCAAAGTGAGATATCCACACTTAGGTCTGGGCTGTCTTTTACTCCAGAGTTAAATGATGTCTTGTCTATCTCCATTAAACTGTTTTTAAGAAAGCAACTTTGCTTGCACCATGCTACTTTTTCTTAAAAATGGTTTGCATCCTGAAAATTGGTAGTTGCAAGCGTTTGTTTTGATGACTGAGTTAAAATGGTTTACTTGCAGAGTGGAGAGGGCTTCAGTTGTGTTTGTTAGAATAGTGTTTGAATATAATTTGACAAGAAATCTTTGCTTTGGAGCACATGTAAGAAAAAGCCCATCCTGTTACCTTTGTTGTATTTTGAAATATTTAAAGAACCAAAACCTGGCAGGGTCTGCAGATAGGCATCTGCACGCAAAAGGCCAGCCAACAGCAGGAATATGAGGCTTTCCCTATTCTTGCTCCCCATAAAGTTGAAGCTGTTCTACAGCGCTTCTATGACATGAGCCAGGGTGCATGGTCAACATGTCAGGTATATGCATATAACTAGCAGTGACCTCTGCATGCAGGTCTTACCCACTCAGTCATAGAAACCTGGTCTGGAACATGAATGTCTTCCTATAAATGGTTTGGGGGAATATCCTGTGCCAGTCCTCCATCTCCAGCTATACTGATGCAAATTGGGGATACAAAAAATACACATTTCCTGCATATTATTGTAAATGACAGCGCCACTTGATTTGAAAACTCTTTATAGATAATTCTGTTGAAATGCGGTTGTATAGCTGTTAGTTGGAGTTAGATGAGTTAAAAGGGTTTCTGACCTCCTTCTGTTTGATTTTTTTATTTTTAATGAATTATTGTCTGCCAAGAAAGTGATATTAATCTGCTGACCTACACATCTGTTTATAGCTCCTATATATATATCTATTAGGTTGCTGGTTGTGACTTTATAGTTAAAATTAGGTTCTGAAATAGGCTTAAAATGAGGCATGCATTTGTTTTTCTGTCCGTTTAAGTAGCTTTTCAATGTGCTACTTCACATGGTTAGTTGTTTTGTTCTTTTAATTTACTATGTAGATTTCATCATTTATAAATTTGGGCCCTTTCTGAAATCTTGTTCTGAAATGTTTTATTGTCAACATGTATCCGTTAAAACAACATTTTCTGTCTGCACAATTTGGTAAAGATGTAATGTTGAGTAGATCTGGTGAATTGGAGGGATGCAGGAGAGAGCCTGAAGGGCAGGGGAATATGAGGTACGGGAGGTTGAGGGGTAAAGGAGGACAAATATGAAAGGCCATATGGAAAACAGGCTAAGGAGGAACAGGAAGGGAGAACGTGAGTGGAGCAGAAAACTGAATGGCATAAAGATGGAAACTTAGAGGGTATGTGGTGTGGGGCAATCAATAGGGAATTAGGATAGTACTGTGGTGGGAGAGGATGGAGAGAAATTGAATGGTTTTCCTCTCCCAGGTATGAAGAGAAAAGTAGAATGGCAGCTCCTTCATCTTAGAGCATAGGAGAGAGTAAGTGGAGTCCCCTCCAAGCCATTGGGGAAATGCTCACATTTGTCTATGCATTTAAGGTTGAATTTTGAACTTGTAATGATCCCTCTCACATTCAGGGTGAGTAGCTTTCCTAAAGGCTGAAAAATCAGAAGGCAGGTATTTTTTAAAAAGTGATTTATTATTTTTCTAGCATCCCTTTTACCAAACTTTCCCATCCAGTTTCACTGAATACCGAGCTGATGGTGTTTAGAGGGTGTAATGTGGTGAAGGGGATGTGCAGATGGAAAGATTCAGGGGTCATTTGGTGAGTTTAAAGGGGGGTTGTTTCGTAAAGGTGGGTAGAGGGGGGCCTCTCCACCTGGAGCAGCTTGCAGGATCAGGGCCTTCTTGTGGAACAAAGTTAAATATATGTATAAAAAAATTACTTGCCTCAGTTAGGTGTAGTTGAGAGGTACAGTAGGCTATTGTTTTGACCTGAGAAAAGCAATAAAGTAATTATATTAGCAAAAGGAAGGTGATGACCATTGTCGTTGAGAGTAAAATAATACAGACAAGATAAACAGTTTCTACTGTATGGACAAGTATGGAGGATATCTTGAAGGGCTATACTGAATGATCAGATAAAATATGAAACCGCTAAGGCAGCTGCTTTTTGTATCTTGTTGCAATTGGGGAGCAGCTGTCACTTGCTTATTTGGTCTTCCTTTTTCCTCAACCAGTTAGGTTGATGTTAAATTCTATCCTTTGTAGCCAGAGTATCCTGAAAATCTGTGGAGACAGAAAAGGGGCAACTTACAAAGGTTTCTTTTTAACATTCCAGATCTATTTAAAATATATATTTATTTACATTTCAGTTTCTTAATTCTTTTAGATATTGGTATTTAAAAATGCACAAAGGTGGGTGCATTCTTAATTTACATCATCTTGGAACATACAAAGTAAATAGCTCACTAGACATGACCCATTGTGCTATGTATCATTACTTGGGTACTTCAGTTACAGACTTATTTAGTTGTCATTAGTTTTGTTAAAGTAATTCACATCAGGGTTTTTAAAAATATTTAATAAATGAAGGTTACTTTCAATTGATTTCTCTTTCTAATTAAATATATGACAAGTATTAGTCTACGCTTTTGCCAAGTATTTTGCTGCTGCAGGCTTCCCATAATGGAAATTTGGCAAGGTTATTCATGACTGCATTTTGAACAGTAGCTTCTAGTTGTTCCTGTTTTAATTTTGTTGACATGAACATGGAGAAGTAAGACTCTGATGCTAAAAAGAGATCCCTACCTGTCATTGGGACTTTGTGGATTTATTGCTTTGCTGGATTTCCTATTATACTGCTAAACCTACCCTTGTGAATACCCAGTTTCCCAAGCTTTGGTTTTGGTCCTATGATTGGTGACTGATCACGATGTTTAACACTGAAAAGATGTAGAATTCCTCATTTCACTTCTTACAGGAATATAGAACAATATCCAACAATCTCAGACTGAAATATTCTTCCAGTTAAATAATGGAAATGAGAAAACTAGGCTTTCTCAGGATAAGTGTCAGCTTTATAAAATGTTACTATTCATCATCTTAGCCAGAGACAATTTTATTTTTGATAAGCAAGTAGAATATCATTAGATTATTTTCATCATCAAAGAATGAGGAGATAGGTTTTGTGCATGGCCTGGTGAATTTTCATTACAGTTTTGCAAGGTGCGCACACTCCTGTGTGTGTGGGCGGGGGGGGGGGGGGGGGGGGGGGGGGGGGGGGAGGAGGAGGAGAGAGAACACAACTTGAATAAAATTGTAACTATTCTTTTTTATAGGTAAAGAGAGACCTTCTGCTCAGTCACTGAAAACGTCAAGAGATGCATCCCCATCAGGTTCCACAGCAGTACCCTCTTCAAAGGTGAACTATGTTTCTGTTGTTTTTGTTTTTAATAGTGGTACTTCCATGAGACGATCCAAGTTAAATTCAGATTCCTATCTTCTTGTTTGACAGTCAGAGGCAGTGTGTTTTGCCACTAAGCAAGCAGAATGTTTCATTGTATTCAATGGCTTCTCCTGGAGTAAGAAGAAATGTGGACACGATATTTAGAGTGAACAGGACCTTAAAGAAAATGGCATCCCCCACAGCTTCTGAGTTCACTTTTTAGACAGTTAAGAAAACTTTCCCTTGAAATACTAAAAGCAATGGAAATCCCGAGCGAAAGACTAACTAGTGTTTTTGAAAAAAGGTGTGAAAGGCGAAAACGGTTAATTGAAAGGACTGATCAGACTTCTGCAGTGCTCTGCCATTCCTTCACACTTATGCAGTTCTTCATGATTTTCAAACTGGTGTGCTAACATTAACTGATTCTCAACACCCCTCTGGGATATGTGAGTGATAGGCTACATCTACACTATACAGCTTTTAGCGACAGGGCTGTGCCGCTAAAAGATGCGCCGTGTAGCCACTGTTTGTTGGCTCTTCTGCCAACAAAAAACTTCCGCCCCCAATGAGCGGTGTTTGCATTGTTGGCAGGAAAGCGCTCTTGCTGACAACACGCTGTTCACACTAGCACTTGTTGCGGCAAAACTCTTGTCTTTCGGGGAGGTGGGGGCTGGTTTTAACACCTCTGAAAGACAAAAGTTTTGTCGTTCAATTGCCAGTGTAGACACAGCCTTAGTCTCTTAACTTTACAGATGTGGGAACTGATATACAGACTATTTAACACCCAAAATGTGCGCAGGTTTAGCTAAAATCATTTTTTTTTTATTTGTTTTATGGACACACTTAAACTAGTTTAAATCTTGTATAAATTGAGTTTGATGCAGTTACAAATGATTAAATGCAAAATTCTGTTAAAATTATGGTATAAGACGACAAATGGAAAATAATTCAAAAGCTAAGTCTTATACTTCATTGTTAAAAATCTAAATTGTGCTTCCAACACACCACTTAAACGCTGTTTGACTTACTTCCTTATTTTTGGCTATATAGTTTTATATTGTTTATTTATGTACATGTGCATATCAGCACATATGCATATTTATATATATAATTTGTTTAGCACATTATTTTTAAGACAGTGGGCCTGCAGGAACAGGTTGGGATAGTATATTTGTTCTCTGTATTGTGGTAGTGCTCAGGACCCCATTATACTAGACTCTATACAGACATAACAAAAAGACCGTCCCTACCCCAAAGATCTTACAGTATAAGTATATAGCAAGATATATAGAGCTCTGTTTAAGCTAACAAAAATGGACTTAAGACTTCTTTTAGATGATAAATTCGCCACCTCTGTAGCTAATTTGCCTCCCCAAAAATAACATCTCAGCTTCTTCCTGGGTTTCGACTTACCCTCGGCATTAGCTGGGACTGTGGAATAGGGCAATGTTTGTACCTGTGTTGCCTTCCTCTTATAACAAGACTATAGGAACTAGGCTGTGAAATCTATTTATGTAACAAAACAGGTTTATTTTTTTTTAATTATGCAGCCTGTTTGAGAAAGGACTTTAGAGTTTTATTTTGCATACTTAAAAAAAAGTTTGGCAATATTCACAGCTCTTGAATTAGAACTTCTTATAAGAACTTCGAAGATTTGTGCTTTACATTCTTTTCTAATTATAAAATAGTATCTAAGTCCTGTTTTTATTAGGAAACTTGACTTGTGTTGGGAAAGTATCAATTAAATGGCAACTCGCACAGATGGCTTCTCTACATGCGGAAAGTTTTTTGGACAGTTAAGGTGATTAGTCAATATGTATAAGTTATAGCATATTACATCCTGTGTGGATGCTTTCATTCAGAAGGAAAATGGTTTTAAATTTAGTTCACTGTAACTTAAACCTCCTTGGATCTTTTTACTTTTGTGTTACACTTAGTGTACTGGCGACTTTCTTTATATATACATTTATTGACTTTTGATTAAGGCTACGATTTTGTCATGGATATTTTTAGTTAAAATCATGGACAGGTCACCGGCAAGAAACAGAAAATCATGGAAGCTGTGACTAAAAACATACCTGACAAAATGGAGAGGGAGGAGGGTCCAGCACCCTGCCCCTCCTCTGCCTGCAGCAACTGGGAGCTGCAGGGACTGGCTGCTTGCGGTGGCTGAGCAGCTGCAAGGGGGGCCCTGCCAGTGGTGGCAGCTGGGGATCTCAGGGGTCCCCACCAGCGCTGGCAGCCAGTCAGTTGCAGGGGTCCCCTGCGGAGGCTGGGCTGCTGTCGGGGTCCCCCACTGCTGGCTTCAGCGGATGTTGCTGAGCATGCTCAGTTCATGCGAGCATGCTCCGTACACCCTAAGTAGCGCATTCAGCCAGATAACATTTTTTCACACTATAGGGCGGCTGGTCAGCTGTGTGGGGCCCCCAGTGTCACAGAGGTCACTGGAAATCACAGATTCCGTTACTTCTGTGACCTTTGTGACATAATGGTAGCCTTACTTATGATTTATAAGAATTAAATTGCATATTTTTGAGCCATATTCTGTTTGTTGTAATCCATGAATATTGATATCCTACGAATTCCTGTTTGTGGGTTGTTGAAATGATATAAATGGTGTGAATCTGAATTTACTTTCATATCATGCAGAGCTGGTTATCATTGACAAATACAAGGGTAAAATTTTATTTTAAAATATTGTCAAGGACTTCAATCAAGGAACGGGAGGAGATTGTAATGGAGCTATGGTACAGGATGTTTTTGGAGACTGAGGAGGAGTCAGGTTGAAAGTGTTCTTTCCTACAAAAAAAAGAATATAGAAAAATCGAGTATCTTGGAAAGATTGGATGTTTGCTCCTGGGGTATGTACAGGAATCTTTGAGCAGCTGGGAAAAATGGATTGGGCTGCTCACTTTATGAGCTAGTGTGCTAGGGGAGGAGGAGGAGATCTATCACCTCCCTTCCCATGCACCTCAGACTCCTCTCTCTTTGCAATGCCTCCTGACTTCTGTAACGATTACATACAAAAGAGAGAACACTGCACCAGTACTCCATGATCCACAGTAGTTTCCAGTTCTTTTCTGAGTTCAACCAAAGCTGTTAACTTTAATTTGTAAAGCCTAACGGGGATTTGATCCTTTTTACTTCAGAGAGCAATTCTATTTCTGTGTGATACCATGGAGTTGAGAACCGAGTCTGTGGGTGTAATCATGAGGAGTCTGGAGATGTAGTCTTATTGTGGGTCCTCATTGTAGAATTTGCTTTGCCTACCATTTCGTCAGATTCTAAATTAATTGACCTTCAAGTCATGGTGTAAGGCACACTTGTTTTCAGTTTGTGGGTTTTTTGGGGGTTTTTTTTTGGTAAGAGTGAGACAAGTAGCAAAACTTCAGAGAATCTAGAAAACTCTTACCATTTATGGACTTTGGTCTTAATTCGTAGTGTAGTTTTTTTTAAAATATAATTATACATACACCCAAAAGTCTTAGATGAACACAATTCTGTAAATAATATGTACATAAAATATACACTAGGTTGAAGCAAGATCTGGGGAGCTAGCTGTTCCTTACTGGGTGTTTCCTGTGTACATGGATGTTTGTAATGGATACCACTCACAATAACAAAACAATCAAGGTCATGCACTTAATAGGAGACCATTTCTAAAACACTATTGATGTGACCATTTCCATTTGAAAAGATAGATTAAAAAGACCTCAAAACATTGGTATCTTGTATTCTACGTTATCCACATTTTCACCTCAAAAATTAGTGGTCTTAATGAAGGCAGTTTTCTGATAACTTAAATAATTTACAGAATAGTCTCCTGATTGCTATAATTAACTTAGAGGCAAGGTGGATGAGATGGTATCTTTTATTGAATCAACTTCTGTTGATGAAAAAGACAAACTAACTTAGATTCCTTTGTGTATTGTATACAATACTTATCCTTTATTTGTATTTAGATTTGTTTATAGCCTTGCAAACCAGACAGAGCAAATCTTACATTTGCTCTAACTTCTCCTTTTTGTATATTTATACATCGCTTTCCTTTGATCTCTTTATCTTTTTAATTTAATTCCAAGGTCTTAAATCAACACTTTTTCATTATTTCTGCTACATAACTTTGCCTAGTTTCCCTTGACCTTAATAAAAGTAAGTCTGAAAAGTTTGCCCTTTTTTTAGTTTAGTAAAATGCATGTTCTTTGGTTTGGGAATTTTTCTAATTCTTCGTCCAATAGACAAACATGACTTCCACGGTTTATTTCCCATTTTGAAAATATTGTTTCTGATTCTGAATAATTGCTTCTTTGAACTTTTCAAGTTATTTTTATATTAAATCTAACCTGTAACATTCATTTTCTTGTATAGGTCTTGGATAAAAGCAGCAGGTTGTCTGAAAAGGAACTTGCAGAGGCTGCAAGCAAATGGGCAGCTGAAAAATCAGAGAAGGCTGATGAAAGCAATTTACCTGAAATTACTGAATATGATGTAAGACTGATACATTCATATATTTATTTTAAAATATTGCAACTTTAACATTTTGCATATCTGCACTTTATGATTTATGAAATATGCAATTCAGCAAAGAGTTGATAGTAGAGCTCCGCCTTTCAGAAAATATTTAATAGGAGGATGCTGTAGTGAGATCTTGTGTTTCTGAGATTTAATTATTTTTGAAAAATTCACATAGTTTGTTAGCATAGTATGAATTAACATTGAACTAAAATAGATACATTGAACTAAAAGACTCCAAACCTGCAGGAAGCCCTGTGCTGGCGGACCCCTGCTCTCTCACTTAAGCTCCTTGCAGGATTGGGTCCTAAATGAGCAAGCAACAAAAATGATTAGGGGTCTGGGGCCCATGACTTACGAGGAGAGGCTGGGGGAACTGGGGTTATTTAGTCTGCAGAAGAGAAGAGTGAGGGGGGATTTGATAGCAGCCTTCAACTACCTGAAGAGCGGGGGGGGGGGGGGTTCCAAAGAGGATGGGGCTTGGCTGTTCTCAGTGGTGGCAGATGACAGAATAAGAAGCAATGATCTGAAGTTGCAGTGGGGGAGGTCTAGGTTGGATATTAGGAAACACTATTTCACTAGGAGGGTGGTGAAGCACTGGAATGGGTTACCTAGGGAGGTGGTGGAATCTCCATCCTTACAGGTTTTTAAGGCCCGGTTTGACAAAGCCCTAGCTGGGATGAGTTAGTTGGTGTTGGTCCTGCTTTGATGACCTCCTGAGTGTCCAACCCTAATCTTCTATGTTTCTATGATCCAAGGGAATTTTGAGAGACAAAATTTGATAATTTGTAGTAGGTTTTCCAGTAATTAATATAAATGAATTAGATTCTACAGTTAGTCATTTTAGAGAAAAATAAAGTAGCACTTACTCTTTATATAAAGTCCTACGTATAATTTGGTTCTTTCCTGCATAGGAAACTTCTGCTCAGAATGTTAAATTCAGATGAGTCCTTCTGTGTAAATACATAGTTAGTATATGTGTGTGTTACATGTATGTGTAAATAATTTGGAAATAAAAAAACAGTCTGTGTATGGTTTCTTGAAATACTCTTCTGTGGTTTTCATACTTCTGGCATTAAAAAGAATTAGATTGAAGGAATAATCCTTTTCTCTTGTAGTTATTGTCATTATTATGATGCACTTAATCTTTCTTCTTACACAGAAATGATTACTATATTAAGTTTGTGTGTTTTATATTTATTATTTAGAATGTTGTTTGTAAAATTGTAGATGTTTTGTACTGGACCATGTGGAAGACTTAGCAGACCCTGAAGCTAACTCAGTGCATCTCCAGGAAGTACGGAGCAAAACATGTCACAGTTCTGCCTCTCTTACCTAGTATTACTTTAGTGAAATAGCAATGTTCACAAAGATTGTAAAGAGGGTGCTTGTGTGTGTATGCAGGTATATAGAGCAGGAGAAGTTACATCACAATACCTACTAGCCCCAGAACTAAGCCTATTTGGCAGATTGAAATATGTTGGGGCCGCAAGCTGTGCTGCCCCTTTGCCTCTGCTCTCCCATCTCCCCAACACTTCTTGGGACTGAAGGCCTTATCTCCTGCTGTGCACCTGTTTCATGCTAGTTCTTCTAGTCCCCTTGCCCTTCCCCCCCATACCAAATATAATGCCCCATCACAAAATAAATCTAGGCCTTCAGATAAACCAATTAATGCTGAGCTACTGGTCACATAGACCTGGATGGCAATTTCTTGTTCCTAACGTTGTTTATTCTGAAGATAAAATGTCCTTTAATAATAATCCATGAAATAGTATAGTACAGTACTGTAAGTCAAATATAATGTCTCCAAAATTCAACTGATTGAGTCAAAGTTTACATCTATCTAGGGTTTAAGGCTGTGCCCAGCACTATAGTATCTGAGCATTTGCATAGTGTACAATATGTATAGTTCACCTTGGGAGGCTGAAAATTTTAACTGGGCAAGTGGGTTGAGTCATGTAAATGAGCCATTGGTCCCCTGCAGGAAAGGAGCAGCAGAGTGGTCCAAGTGTTACTGCTCTTTCAACAAGAGTGGAGGCAGAGAACAGACCAGCAGAAGCTGCTGTTCTTAGAGGAAAACCAAATGACAGACATTTTTCTAAGAGGAGAGGAGGGAAGAGTGAGAGAAGAAGAAACAGAGTGGCATACTGGAGAACTGCTGCGAAGCCAAGGCCTTTCTGCTCATCAGCTCTGTAAAGCAGAAAGAGAGAGAATGGGGGTGTGGGGGGGAGCCAGGTATTTGTTTAACTTAGGATAGAATTTTGCAGGAGACAGAGTTGATCTATTGGTTTGGAAAATGAAAATGTGGGAATGTAAATTAAATAGCTGGGGCGGGGGTTGGGGTTGGGCTGAGGCTTTGAGGGGAGGTATCGCAGCATAGGTACTTTTCACCAAGGTTTATCAGTTTAGTTCTCTGACTATGAGGTATTGAAGAAATTTTCCAAGCCAGGGCTGTGTTTGTTCCCTTATCAAAATATTGGCTAACATTTTGTGCTGCAGAACCTGGGCTCAACAAAATGAGCTATAAACATAACGGCTGCTTTAGATTTTTCCTAATATCGATTTTTTTGGTTTGCGTCTTAATGTTGTTTGAACTATTTTTATTTGAATTAACGTGTTTTTAGCATGCTTAACTCCCTTTCAAATGAATGGGAGACTACATTACAAGATTTAATACAGTAACAGTATTTACTGTGCTTTTTTAATTATCTATATTGTCTCAAGAGTTTTAAACAGGCCCTCAGGACTATGCTAGCTGTTTCTTTTTCTTGTGTTCTTCCTCTTAATTATGATGTCTTATTATTCCCCCGTCGTCTCCCACAATGGACAGTACTTCTGTCAAGCCTTACTAGATTTCTTCATCAATTTTGCATTTATAAAATCTAATCACCCTTTAACAATACTGTTCTGTGAACCCATTTCTATATGATGGTGAATTCAAGTACCTTGCAGTCATTATTTCTCAGCTTCCCTGTTATCCTCACATTCTCAATCATTTCCTTCCTATCAGTACAGAGTAAATTTAGATGGCTTTTTCTAGTTGACGTCTAAACTCCATGGGTCAGGAACAGTCTGTATTTTCCATCTTGGACAACTCCATGCACATTGTTAGTATTTTCATAAGTCATCTTCTAATTAATTTAGGAATCCTCTTGGTGCATGTTTTTATTTGTTTCTCAACAAATATCTAGGTAGTTAAATCCCCCCATCAATATTTATCCTGTACAATTGAATGCCACAAGAGTTCTTCCATGAAGTTTTCAATCCTGTAATCCTGCCTGGTGGCCTGTAGCAGATTCACCACACCCCTCATTGTTGATTTCTAGTTTTGACATTGCTGTTATTATCAGTATCATTTCTCCAACTTCTTTCTCAGACAAAGGGCAAGTAAATGATTCTGATAGGGATGTCCAACATGATCAAGGGACTGATTCACAGAGCATTTTTGAATTTCACTAAAAGTGTAAATTTTCATAAATTAACTATTTGTTGATGTCATATCCATAAGTGTAATTTTTAAATTTCTGTGGTAAAAATTTTGTACTGAGAAATTTCTGAAAAAGAGTGAAATGGTATTTGAGTAATTGTATCAAATAGAACTTAATGCAGCTAGAGCAAAAATGTTAACATTACTTATGTTTTTTTAAGGCGGGGTCCTCAGCTCCATTATATGTTGAACGGACAGAAGAAACAGAGACAAATATAACAGATAGTACAGAATTGTATGAAGACAACCAGATTCTTGGCCGCTCAAAAGCAATTGCAACAAAAACCAAAGAGATTGAACAGGTGAGTATTTTAGCTTCCTTGATGGCAATATGATGGTTTGTTAAGACTTTTGTAGGTGGCTAGAAATATATATAGCATTTTCCCCCCTCCATCCCCTTAAGGCAGAATATTACATTTTTGCCAAATATTTCCCCATATTTCTTAATAGAAAACTTCAGTGATTTTAATATTTCTTTACATAGTTACAAAAAATATGTATTCAGATTTTTTTGGAAGTGGAAGGAAGTGTTCGTATCTATATCAATATAACATATCTCCCTGAAAAAAACCCAAGACCTACCTTAAAAACAGAAAATTTCTACCCTTTTCCATATCTTTATACATAGCTCTTGACTTCCTGTCTCAATAAACAAAATGCAGCTAAGAAAATGGCTGCTTCTTGATGAGTTATTTCATATTCAAATGTTATACATTCAGAGCATTTAATATATTATTACTAATTTAGTCATAGGTTTACATTAGATCAAGTGATCAGAAACTATTTTTTCATTGTCGTTTTCTATAAGATTTAATGTTTAAAAATGTGAGTTTCAACTGCTGACAATTGATTCTCTTTTTTAAAATGTTACATTTGAATCTCAAAGCAGTTTTGTCTTCATCTGAAGATAACTAAGTGTTAGTAGGTTTAGATTTTGCTTTGGCTACAATATTTTATAGCTGGATGAGGAGAAAAATGTCTATCAAGACATATTGTTTTGCTCCACTACTAGCTCCTTTTCTTATCAGTGATGGCTAGTCCTTGTTCTACCCATTGCTTATGGTGCTCAGCCACTTCCTTGTTGAGGAAAAGATGCAGATCAGCCCATCAGTTTTCATTTGTCTTGAAAGGTTAGATGAAGTGTTAGAGTGCTGGCACAGTCACTGTGAGGGATAGAAAAGATGGACAAGCAATCCTTCTCACAGTGCTTAATGGGTAACATTGTAAAACATCCCTCCGATCTTTTCCCCAGGACTTTAGAGAGCACAGTTAAGAAATCATTTTCCACCTGGATTTCTAATAGGTTTCATCTTATTGTCTTATTGTTTGGCCTACTAAGCTGATGTTAGTACACTTGTGTCTACTGAATTGGCACACAAAGGACCAATATCTTCACTGTCAGTCAGTCTGTTCCACTTTTGGTGGAACATTTCCTATGTTTCCTCAGACTTGGTGGTTAAAGCAGTTAGCAAGCACATTTTCCTGCTTCATTTGCTGTAAACAGGTGAAGTCACTGTGACGGGTTCTGTGTTCTTAAAGGTTGCCTGAGCAGCCAGACCTGGAGAGCAGAGCTGGTAGCTATGGCTAGTTCAGCTCTTGCGAGATGGAACTAATTGTTTCTCTGGACTGGGGGGAATCATAAAAAAGAATCAGATACGTCTAGTGGTGTGGGGAGTGAAAGAAGTGCTGCTGTGAAAGCAGAGGAGCTGCTCTCAGGGCTGCTCCTAGCCTAGCAGATTCTGAGCCAAAGTCCAGCTAGGGCAAAGGAGGAACTGCCTGGCTTGAATGAAGGAGGACTGTGCTGAGACCCAGGGATTGTAATCACAGTAAAAACTACTTTTTGTTTTTCCAAAGTGAATTCTTGGCTGAAAGAAACAGCCCTGTGTGGTTTGTGAGCAGTTGGACTAGGTGGAAGGAAGGAGCTGTGCATTTGTGTTGTATTTGGACCTGTGGCCAAAGGAAGCAGACTTATTTTCCTGTATTGAGTCGGGAATGTTTTTTCTTCTTTTTTTGCACCTGACTTAAGTGGGCTGTGACCCCCCCCCAACCCTCAAGGGAGTGTGATGGTTCCATTACACAGTGTCAAAAGCATATACTGAGATATGCCACTCTACCACTACAAATTCCCTTTTGATAACAAGAAATATGGTGTAGAAAAATCATTTAATCAGTAGTCTTGATGAAAAATTACTTAGCTCTCTTTAAGAGGAGAATTTGATTTTTAGACCCCAAAATGCTAATCTTCTATCTCCTGTAGTGTGAATGTGCGCTATTGTTACGGAAAATCACAATAAGTCTCTATTCTATTCTATTCTAATACCGTGCCGCAGTACTAGAGTGCCTTCCAGTACTGCATTAACCAGCATGACTATGTATCTGTTATGTGTTGTTTTTTCTCTCATCCTCTCCCTAGAGGGCAAAGCATGTGCAGTGGAGAGTCTTAGTTTGGTAGTATGTGGTTTTGTTTTGGTTTGTATTGTATGCAAACCTGTTGCTTTGTGTTTATATTAGAGAAGACCAGAAATGTGCCTTGCACTTGGAGTGGTAAGTGATGAGGTTTGTGAAGGTCCTTAGTTCTTGGAGGAATTTATTCCATAGTCTAGGACCACCCCTGGAGAAAGTTCTGTCTCCCACATAGAGGAGCTTTACTCTTATTGTTGAGAGTTCCATTGCACCAGAGGAGCACAATTATTGACAACAGTCTTCACCCCGGAGCTTGAGATGATCGTTTAGATATCCTGGCCCAGGCCATGGAGCACTTTGAGGATAAGGACTGAGATCTTGAACTTCATTAAAAATTCTATGGGAAGTCACTGTAGAGAGTAGAGGACAGATCTGATGTGCTCACAGTAACCTGTGCTAACTGAGGAGACATGCTGCAGGTTCTGTAGTAGTTTGAGTTCTCTAAGTGCTGAAGGCTTCATGCCCAGATATATTGCACTGCTATAGTCCAGCTGAGTGGTGACAAAGATATGAATAACTGAATCCAGGTCTTTGTCCATCAGGAACAGATGAAGTTTCCTAGCCAAGCTGGTAGCAGCATCCACGAGTAGTGCATTCTATGTGAGAGCGTAGCATCAGTAAGCAATCCAACTTCCCTTCTACACTCTGGACTGAAATGAAGAATTGTGGGTGTGTGTCTTTAGCCAATGGAGACTTCACAGCTATTCAGAATATTTTCCTCTGCCCACCAGCATCAACTCTGTTTTGCTCGAGTCCAGCTTCAGCAGCTGTTCTTTATCCATGAGCTGATCTTATCCATGTTGGTGGTAGTGAAGTGGTCATATGCAGTGAACGATAGGCAGAACTGTGTATCATCTGCATATTGCTGGCACCTGAATCCATGTTTTCTGACCAGTTAAGTTAGTGGTTGCAGGTAGATGTTGAAAAGGACTGAAGAGAGAGTTGATCCTTGTGGAACTCCACAAGTGAGATTTGATGATGGAGGTGCACTTTTCCATCTCTACTCATTGGGTGCATCCCTTCAGGAAGGATTCAAACCATTTTAGTGCATTATGCTGGACTCCTGATATCTCTCGCCTGTGAATCAGCAGACTCTCATGGTCAACAGTGTCAAATTCTGCAGAGGTCAAGAAGGGTAAAAATGGATGTCTGCCCTCTCCTCCATTGACAGGAAGAAATCACCGAACAGTGCCACTACAGCAGTTTTGGTTCTTTGTTCTGGCTTAAATTCAGATACTGTTGAGTCTAGAATGTCAGCTTCAGTTAGATGAGCTTGTAGTTGGCCTTTTGCTATCATCTCTGTCAGCTTGCTAGGGAATGGGAGGTTTGACAATGGGCAACAGTTGGCTAGAATGGAAGAGTTTAGGGTGGGTTTCTTCAGTGTTGGTCACACTGTTGCACATTTGATAGAAGTAGGGAAGATTCCTTCTCTGACTGAGGCATTGGCTATTTTGGTTACTAGTGGCTGTGAGTAATGCTTTCTGCCATCTCCTGTTGTCTAGAAGATTCCATCCCTTTCTGGTGGATGAAGACCTGGCTTCAGTTATTCTTGCCTTCATCTTGGCTGGGCAACAGCAATGTGATATGCCAAGGCATGAAACTGTCAGCATTTAAGAAACTCAAACTAGTAAGAAATACTGCAGTGCATCTCCTTAGCAATACGTACTACCATGAGTACATCATACCTTCCCTCCACTCTCTACACTAGCTTTCCATAGAATTTTGAATCAAGTTCAAGGGTCTTGGTCCTTATCTTCAAAGCTGTGTCTGACCTTGGCCCAGGATATCTAAAAGATCATCTAAAGTTCCAAAACAAAGACCACGATCGATAACTTTACTCCTCTGGCACAATGGAACTCTCAACAATAAGAGTAATGCTCAGTGTAGGAGAGGAAATGGGACTGAAGGATGAACTCCCCTGAGAACTGTACCACAAATCTCACCACTTTCCACTTCAAGTGCAAGGCACATTTCTTTGACCTGGCCTTCTCTAATATAAACACCGACCAACAGGTATATTTAACTAATAATAAGTTAAAAATCCCCTATCAAACCAAAACACTCATCAGCATATGCGTCTCCCTTTGGGGAGAGGATGAGAGAACAAGCCTGTGACAGACGTGTAGTCATGTTGCTTAATGTACTGCTGAAAGGTGCTCAAATATGTGATGAGTGTAGTATAAAAACTTATATAGAATAGAATAGTGGCACTAGTTGTTCATAACTCTCTTTCACAAGCCAGGAAAGTTATGGGTCAAGTGGGTTGAGACTCCTTTAGGATATCCAGAACATCTTGATGAGTGAATGTACTGAATTCTGGAAATGCAGGTAGGCATAGTTTTGGTGTGTATAGGCGGAGTGGATCCAATGTGTTTGAAAAGGCTTCCGGAATGTTACATGACACTCTGCAGTTTCTCCCTGGTTGAAACAATCTGTCAGTGTTTACATTTGCATTTAGAATAAAATGATAGGTTATAAACTCTTTTGTGTAAGGACTGTCTTTTTGTTCCGTGTTTGTATAGAGAGTACAGTGGGTCAGTAATTAATGAGTAGGGCTCCTATGTGCTACCGCAATACAAATAATATCTACCTGAATTTTTTAAAATCAGTTAAGGTACATGAAGGATGATGCAACTGCTACCAAACATATTGTAAAATAATTAATTCTCACTTTAAATCAAAAATAAACTAAAAAGAAATCCAAATAACTAAAGGTCAGACAACAGATTCCCAGGTTGTGTAAGTAGTTGTAATGTAAAACTGTATTATTCTTTTCAGCCACTAAGTCAGACCTTATTTAAGCTAACCTCACTCATACTTGGCAGAGCATTAAGGGATCTTACAGCGAACACATTCAGTATGTATCTCTCTGAGAAGTAAGTCCTGTAGCCAGTCCATATCTGGTCAAAAGACTGACCTGCTAGTAGCAGCTCTGCAAGTTACCATTTACAAGAGGTACATGACATGGTGTCAGAAGTAACTTAGTGCCAGAGGAGAACAGAAACAGAAGGACGAGAGCAACAAAGGTTGCAATATCTCATCAACATGCTACTTCTCCATGCCTTAGAGTACTTCAGCTTTGACAGACCTTCACAATGGACAGACTGGAAGCAATATTTTGCAGGGTATCGAATTGCTACAAACTCTTTAAGAAAACTGATTATCTGTAGGTGTGCTCTTTAATTTATGCTATGGGGAAGCAGGCAGAGCTTCTTTAAATCCTTTGACTTCGCTGAAGACAATCATAAAGATGAATATGAAAGGTTCTGGCTAGTTTGATGCATTCTTTAAACCTTAGAGAAATATGGTTTATGAAAGAGCATGTTTTCACCTGAGAATTCTGAATGTTTTATAAGAGCTTTTTGTATGCATTGGCTGAAATGTGATTTTTGGAACTGTAAAACATGAAAATATCAGACCACCTGGTTACTGGTTAATAGATTAAAAAAACTTTCACAGCAGCTACAATTAAAAACCATCTTAACCCTACCCACAACTAGGCAGATAGAAAAGCAGTCAGAATTAGTCAAACAGAAGCAGGAGCAACATGAAAAACCTGAAACTAGCTTAGAAGCTGCAAACAACATGAAGGCTAAAAGTTGTTATAAAACCCCTGAGATAAGCAGGGACCTCCCAGGCTAATAGGGACAAATTCCACCAAAACCTTTCAGCCTACATGCACAAGATGTGTAAAATTTCAGAGCCCACCAAGTCTGTGTTTAGCCAAAGGTTCAAGGTGTAATAAATGGGGGGGAGGGATAGCTCAGTGGTTTGAGCATTGGCCTGCTAAACCCAGGGTTGTGAGTTCAGTCCTTGAGGGGGCCACTTAGGGATCTGAGGCAAAATCAGTACTTGGTCCTGCTAGTGAAGGCAGGGGGCTGGACTTGATGACCTTTCAAGGTCCCTTCCAGTTCTAGGAGATGGGATTTATTTAATTAAATGTACAACATGTGGACATTCTGCAGCTGTTTGCCACAGCAAAGCAGTCAGTGAGTTGGCTAATATTACAGACAAATCAAGAGCCATTGTTCATGGGATCTATCACATGTGATGACACAGAACCTACCTCAGAGTGAAACTGAATATTCATGGCAAGACTACTGGCTTCAAAATTGACTCAGGAACACTCGTCACAGTCATCTCAAAAGGGACTTAGGATAACCTTTAACCCCTTCCAGAGATGAACTCACCTTACACAGCTCTGACTAGCCCTGGAGGTACTCTGAACTTCATAGGCCAGTTCACCAGAGAAACAACTTACACTCTAACTTTATAGCTTTTGTCTTAGGGTATGTCTACACTACGGGATTAATCCGAATTTAGATAATTCGGATTTGAGATACAGGTTGTATAAAGTCGAAATGAGTGCGGCCACACTAGCACAGTAATTCGGTGGTGTGCGTCCAAGTACCGGGGCTAGCGTCGATTTCTGCACCGTTGCACTGTGGGTAGCAAATCCATAGCTATCCCATAGTTCCCGCAGTCTCCCGCGCCCATTGGGATTGTGGGTTAAGATCCCAGTGCCTGATGGGACAAAAAACATCGTCGCAGGTGGTTCTGGGTACAGTCTCACTTCCTCCCTCCCTCCCTCCCTCCCTGCATGAAAGCAACGGACGGCAGACAACCATTTTCGCGCCTTTTTTCTTGGGTGGGTGAACACTGCAGACTCCATACCACGGCAAGCATGGAGCCCGCTGAGGTCAAGACAGCACTCATGAATATTGCAAACACCTCGCGCGTTCTCGTGGAGTTTATGCTCAGCCAGGACCAGAAAAACGAGGAGAGGAGGCAGCGGCGGCGGCAGCATGATGAGGACATGGACACAGACACGGATACAGAATTCAGTGAAACCACAGGCCCCGGTGCTTTGGAGATCATGTTGTTAATGGGGCAGATTCTATCCATGGAACGCCGATTCTGGGCCCGGGAAACAAGCACAGACTGGTGGGACCGCATAGTGTTGCAGGTCTGGGACGATTCCCAGTGGCTGCGGAACTTTCGCATGCGTAAGGGCACTTTCATGGAACTTTGTGACTTGCTGTCCCCTGCCCTGAAACGCCAGAATACCAAGATGAGAGCAGCCCTCACAGTTGAGAAGCGCGTGGCGATAGCCCTGTGGAAGCTTGCAACGCCAGACAGCTACCGGTCAGTCGGGAATCAATTTGGAGTGGGCAAATCTACTGTGGGGGCTGCTGTGATGCAAGTAGCCAAAGCAATCACTCAGGTGCTGCTACGAAAGTTAGTGACTCTGGGAAATGTGCAGGCTATAGTGGATGGTTTTGCTGCAATGGGATTCCCTAACTGTGGTGGGGCAATAGACGGAACCCATATCCCTATCTTGGCACCGGAGCACCAAGCCACCGAGTACATAAACCGCAAGGGGTACTTTTCAATGGTGCTGCAAGCACTTGTGGATCACAAGGGACGTTTCACCAACATCAACGCGGGCTGGGCGGGAAGGGTTCATGACGCTCGCGTCTTCAGGAACACTACTCTGTTTAAAGGGCTGCAGCAAGGGACTTACTTTCCGGACCAGAAAATAACCGTTGGGGATGTTGAAATGCCCATAGTTATTCTTGGGGACCCAGCCTACCCCTTAATGCCATGGCTTATGAAGCCATACACAGGCAGCCTGGACAGGAGTCAGGAGCTGTTTAACTACAGGCTAAGCAAGTGCAGAATGGTGGTAGAATGTGCATTTGGCCGTTTAAAAGGCCGCTGGCGTTCATTATTGACTCGCTCTGACCTCAGCCAAAGAAATCTCCCCATTGTTATTTCTGCTTGCTGTGTGCTCCACAATCTCTGTGAAAGTAAGGGGGAGACCTTTATGGCGGGGTGGGAGGCTGAGGCAAATCGCCTGGCTGCTGATTACGCGCAGCCAGACACCAGGGCGATTAGAAGATCACACCATGAAGCGCTGTGCATCAGAGAAGCTTTGAAAACCAGTTTCATGGCTGGCCAGGCTACCGTGTGAAATATCTGTTTGTTTCTCCTTCATGAATACCCTCCCCCTTTACTGACTGATTTTCTGTAAGGAACCCACCCTGCCCCTTCCCCCAGCTTTCTTTCAAACCAAATAAAGTCACTATCATTTAAAAATCATTTATTCTTTATTAATAGATTAGAAAAAGAGGGAGGGAACCCGGGTGGTATTTGGGAGGAGGATTGCTGGGAAGGAAAAAGCCACAAAGAAAAGGTTAAAAAAATGACAGCCTTTTGCTTGGGCTGTCTACTGGGGTGGAATGGGAAGGTGTACGGAGCCTCCCCCCCCGCGTTCTTACACGTCTGGGTGAGGAGGATACGGAACATGGGGAGGGGGGAGGGTGGAACAGGGGCTGAAGCGGCAGTCTGTTTTCCAGCAGCCGTTCCTGAACCTCCACCAGACGCCGGAGCAGCCCCAGCATTGCATCCTTCATCCTCTGGTCTTCCTGCCGCCATCTCTCATCTCGATCGTCTCTCCTCTCCTCACGTTGGTCCCTCCTGTCCTCACGTTCACTGACTTCTTTCCTATACTTTGAAACTGTTTCCTTCCACTCATTCAGATGAGCTCTGTCACTCCTGCTGGATTGCATAATTTCAGAAAACATGTCCTCCCGCGTCTTCTTCTTACGACGCCTTATCTGTGATAACCTTCGGGATGGAGGAGGGAGGCTTGAGGAATTTGCAGCTGCTGTAGGGAGGGGAAAAAAGAGAGAATTGTTTTAAAAGCTACATTTTGCAGAACAATGCTTATACTCTTTCACGGTGACCAACACTGTTCACATTACATAGCACATGTGATTTCTGTGCAAGGTCGCATTTTGCCTCTTAATGCTGAGTGCCTGTGGCTTTGCTGCTAGAGATCAATCACAGGTCTGGGCAACAGAATTCGGCTTGCATGCGGCCATGGTAAGCTTCAGCGCCGTCCGTGCTTTCCAACATACCAAGCATAGCTTGTAGAGTGCTGCAGAAGCCTGGCCAATCTCAGCCAGTTGGGGGGGGGCAGTGTGGTGGTGCTTGTCTGGGCCCCTTCAGGCAAGTAGAGTGCTGCGGTTTTTCTGTTAACATTCAGCAGCACCAGAAAACAAACTAACCCTGCAGGAAGATCCCTGCAGGCACCAAACTCCCCCCCCCCCCGCCGCCGACCCCCCCCCTCGCCATGAATTCTCTGGGATGATCACAGTACCCTCCCCCCACCGCGTGGCTGGTAACAGGGAAGATCCCTGCTAGCCAAACGCGAAAAACTAACTGCAGGGAAGGATTTATTTTCCGCCACAGGCAAACAGCCCAGTAGGAACGGCCACCTCTGTCCCCTTAATTAAGTTCCCGTATTTCAACCAGGTTACCAGGAGTGATATCACTCTCCTGAGGATTACACAACAAGATAAAGAACGGATGTTGCTTGAATGCCAGCAAACACCGGGACCATACGCTGCCAGGCTTTGTCAGGCAATGATACCAGATTACTTGCTGCAAGCATGGCGTGGTCAAGTGTCCTACCATGGAGGAGGGAATAAGGATGCACTGCCCAGAAACCTTCTGGCAAGGCTTTCGGAGTACCTCCAGGAGAGCTTCATGGAGATGTCCCTGGAGGATTTCCGCTCCATCCCCATACACGTTAACAGACTTTTCCAGTAGCTACAGACTTTTCCAGTAGCTGAACTGACCGCGAATGCAAAGTCAGGCAAAGTAATCATTAAAAACTGTTTGCTTTTAAAACAAGTTTTATATTTTAAAAGGTAAACTCACCTGAGGTCCCTTCCATGGGGTCAGAGTCTTGGGTACTGGCTTGGGAGGCTTGGGAGGGTACTTCAGTCAGGGTGATAAAAAGATCCTGGCTGTTGGGGAGAATGGAGTGCTGTGTGCTCTCTGCAAGCTCATCCTCCTCCTCCTCCTCCTCCTCCTCTACCCCCTCGGCAGAATCCTCAGGCGTCGAGACTATCCCCGACCCAGAATCCACGAACAAAGGTGGGGTAGTGGTGGCAGCCCCCCCTAGAATTGCATGCAGCTCGGCGTAGTAGCGGCATGTCCGTGGCTCTGACCCGGAGCGACCGTTTGCCTCCTTTGTTTTTTGATAGGCTTGTCTGAGCTCCTTGACCTTCACGCGGCACTGCTCAGAGTCCCTATTGTGGCCTCTCTCCATCATGCCCTTGGAAATTTTTTCAAAAGTTTTTGCATTTCGTCTTTTAGAACGAAGTTCTGCAAGCACTGAATCCTCTCCCCATACAGCGATCAGATCCAGTACCTCCCTCACGGTCCATGCTGGTGCTCTTTTTCGATTATCAGCCTGCATGGTTACCTGTGCTGATGAGGTATCTGTGGTCACCTGTGCTCTCCACGCTGGGCAAACAGGAAATGAAGTTCAAATGTTCGCGGGGCTTTTCCTGTCTACCTGGCCAGTGCATCCGAGTTCGGATTGCTGTCCAGAGCGGTCACAATGATGCACTGTGGGATAGCTCCCGGAGGCCAATACCATCGAATTGCGGCCACACTAACCCTAATTCGAATTGCTAAAATCGATTTTGGCGCTACTCCGCTCGTTGGGGTGGAGTACAGAAATCGATTTAAAGGGCCCTTTACATCAAATTAAATGGCGTCGTTGTGTGGACGGTTACAGGGTTAATTCGAATTAAAGCTGATAAATCCGAATTAAAGTCGTAGTGTAGACCAGGCCTTAGTATGCCATCAAAGGACCACAGACTAATAGCCTTCTCAGCCGCAGTGTGGCAGCCATGATGGACATAGTGAGAAAGGTGGAAGAACTGGATGGACTATAGACACAATGCCGAACCAGACAGTGCTCATATCCCTCACAGGATTCCTATACCATTATTTCATAAAGTGGAAACTGAGGTAGAGAATGAAACAGGTTGGCATAAAGGAGAAAATCTCTGAGCCAACAGCTGGTGTGCCCCAATGGTACTGGTTATAAAGAACAATGGAAAAGTACTAAATCTGTATGGATTTTAAAAGACTTAATGAAGCAGTTGTGAAAGAAAAATATATCCTCCCGGCACTGGATGACTTACTCCCCAAAGTGAAAAAAGACTACACCTGTTACAAAAAGCAATCTGGATAGACATGCAACTTCAAGAAGTTCTAAGTTGCTTTAAGGCTGTCTGGCCCAAGTATCTGAAGGACACGAATGGAAAGTCTATACTGGAATAAAAGATCCACACATGGTTGCAGCTAGCTCTGGTCATCTGACTCAGGCTTGTGGGGCTTGGGCTGCGGGGCTGTAAAATTGCTGTGTAGACATATGGGCTCAGGCTAGAGCCTGGGCTCTGGGACCCTCCCCGCATCACAGGATCCCACAGCTCAGGCTTTAGCCTGAGCCCAAATGTCTACACAGCAATTTTACAGCCCCGCAAGCCTGAGTCAGCTGACCCAGGCCAGCCATGGGTGTTTAATTGCTGTGTAGACATACCCTAAGGAAGTGACAAAAGGCTGCTCTGTTGTACATGGACAAATAAGTAAGTCAAATAGACTCATGATTAAAGGTGATTGCACTGCATTTCCAGATGAAATGAGAGGAGGAATCCTAAACCTTATCCATGAAGGTCATCAAGGATTAACAAAATGCTGTGGACAAGCCAACCAGTTAGTGTGGTGTCAAGCATCAGCAAGGACATAAACAATGAAGTATCTACATGTGAACATTGCAGAACTAACAGACTAAGACAGGGATCAGCAACCTTTGTCATGTGGCCTGTCAGGGAAATCCACTGGCGGGCCGGGACAGTTTGTTTACCTGCAGTGTCCACAGATTCGGACGATCGCCGCTCCCACTAGCCACGGTTCACTGTTCCAGACCAGTGGGGGCTGCAGGAAGGGTGGCCAGCACATTCCTCGGCCCACACCACTTCCCGCAGCCCTCATTGGCCTGGAACAGTGAACCATGGCCAGTGGGAGCTGCGATCGGCCGAATCTGTTGATGCTGCAGGTAAACAAACCGGCCCGGCCCCCTTGCAGATTTCCCTTACAGGCCATGTGACAAAGGTTGCCGATCCCTGGACTAACACAACACAAAGAATCCTTAATAACATCATCTCTGCCAGACAGACCTTAGAAGAGACTAGCTGCAGATTTATGCAAATTCTTTGGTATCAATACCTGGTTGTAGAGGACTGTTTTTCCAGGTATATAGAAATAATGATATATAATAATGTTATATATAAAATAATAATTACATGGTGCAGTGTTATCAAGAAACTTAAGTGCACTTTTGCTCATTTCCGTATTCCAGAACAACTCATGATGGACAATAGACCCCAGTTCACTGCAGCAGAATTTGTCATTCCAACAAAATATGATTTTGATCATATTACTAGCAGCCCACATTACCCCCAAACGAATAGAGAGGCTGTGAGAGCTGGACAGAGAGCCAAGAAAATCCTGCAGCAGAATGGGGGGAGGGATAGCTCAGTGGTTTGAGCATTGGCCTGCTAAACCCAGGGTTTTGTGAGTTCAATCCTTGAGGGAGCCATTTAGGGATTTGGAGCAAAAATCTGTCTGGGGATTGATCCTGCTTTGAGCAGGGGGTTGGACTAGATGACCTACTGAAGTCCCTTCCAACCCTGATATTCTATGATTCAATTCTTGCTCTTCTGAGCTACAGATCAATACCTTAGCAGATACTGAATATAATCAACACAACTTCTGATGGGACAGCCACTCAGGTTCTTTTCCAAAGCTGGAACCATAGTTCTATCTCCAGAGTGGCCAGACATAAAGAAGATAGCCAAATCAGATAAAAAGATGAAAAGAGCTTAAGAACACTTTTACATCAGATGTCACTCAGAAAACTGCCTGATCTAGAACCTGGTGACTGGGTTTGTGTCAAACTGGATGGAGAAAAAATATGGACAACTTATAGCTGTTGTAAAGAAAAAGAATTCAGCACCTAGATCATATGTGATCAAGACTGATAGTGAAGAGTGCAACAGTAACTGTCAGCATCTACTGTTTGTTCCTCAGAAAGAACAATCTACAGAGCAAACTCTACAGATGGTGCATGCAGAGCAAGAAGATGATAATAACTCATGAATTCCAACTGACTGCAGCCAGTGTTTGCAACTAATAGACAGACAGCATACCAAATTGTTTACCTGTCCAGGTTGTGTAATTAGAAAAGCCAATACACTTCAAAGACACTTAGACTGATACTTCGAAGATAGCATGAATAGTGTACATTTTGTGAATAGTAGAAATGTAGATCTGAAAGGGGGAGATGTAAAATTGTATTATACTGTTCAGCCACTAGGTGGCACTGTGTGTAGCATACCTTATTTAAGCTAACCTCAGCTATACCTGGCAGAGCATTAAAGGATCTTACAGTGAACACATATAGTGTGTCTCTTTCTGAAAAGTAAGCTCTGTAGCCAGTCCATATCTGGTGCAGAAGCCTGGGCAGCACTCCTGCAACCTACCGTGTACAAAGAAGTACACATGGCAGTCACAGCTGCACTGAAGTCAGTGGCTCTTTGACAATTTACACCAGCTGAGGATCTGCCTGTTGACTTTATAAATATGATTGTCAAGGTTGATAAAAATTTTAGGCCAAAAAACTCATGCTATGTTCAGTCAAATCTAAAGTCAATGACTGACATAATGTTGTACTCGATGTATTTAAATAAATCTAATTTAAACTCTAAAATAAATTATTTTCAGGGTCTTAGTTCACAATGGTCTGAGAATAGTTTAGAGTTTTTGACTGGGGGGGAAAAATCAGTTCTTTTTAAATTGCTTTAGATCTTAGAACTGTCCGATTTCTTAGAAATAAATCTCATTTAAGATGGTTTTAATATTCTACTAAAATATTGTTTTAGTGAGTGGGATATATTTTTATTCTATTGAATAAAATCTTTATTGGTGGTTTTTAAATTAGGTACTGTGAAGAGTTTAGAGTTAGCAAAATATGTCTTAACGAAGTTGTAAAATGACCTGAAGAGCATTTGAGCCATATTTCAGATGAGGGATTTAAGTCTGATTACTTTTTAGTTCAAGAAAATTAAATTCTATGATGTGCTTACATTTTACTTTATCATATTTGTGGATATTATGGACTGGATAATAAAATTATATAAATATATATTTTGAAATATTGATAAACACTGTTTCATTGATTTCTAGACATCCGTTATCTAAAAAAATTGATTTTAAAACCTTGCTCTTTCTATTTAATGTCTGCATAAATACTGAAGCCTCCCCCTCCAAAAAAAAAAAAAAAAGGCTATGAAAACTAAATTTTTCAATCTCTGTGTTGAACTGCTTGTTAATAGTTTAATTTAGGTAAGCTCCTCTGCTGACATTACTGCTAAACGAAATGCATATCTTTGTTTTTGCAGAATAAAATTATATCCCTTAATGTGTAGTTTTAATGTACCTATTTACGCAAAATTGTTTCTGTAGCTAAAATATTTAAATTTTAAAAGTAAAGCATTGGAATTAAGTACACTTCAGGAAAAGAAAAATTGATTTGCTAACCAGGTTACATTGGGTATTTATCAGGAAGCTTTTAAAAGCTATTGGATTACATGTGTTTTGTTCTGGGTTAGTTCAGTCTCTAACATGAATAGCAGTAAAAATATTTCATTTGTTATGGTGAATATTGAATTAAAAAGGAGTTGCTTATTAATCTATGGATTTAGCAGTCTTCACAGTTACATAAAACATGTCGTCTTAATCTAGTATGAAAATAATTTGAGTACCACATTTTAGTGAATTATATCTGGAATACTTGACATTTTATTACAGTGTATCTTACTAGGCAGGGATTATTACAGTACAGCAGTCATTGGAGAGCACAGTGCCACAAAATTTATGAAAAAAAACTTTAATTCTTCTGCAGAGGGATACACCAAGGTGTTAATTTTGAAGATGAATAACCATGGACAATCATGGAAATGTTAACTGAATCTGATTTGCAGAGTAGGATTAGTGTGATGTGCCATTATGCTTGAGGTATTTCTCTTTGCTCCTGATAATGATATCTGATCAGAAGACTTGATCCTCCTGGCCTTTCTGCTGCTTCCCCCTAAACTCTTGTTCCCTTGGCTTATTTCTCCTGGAAGCCCAGATCCAGTCCAAGTCCCCTCTCTCTAAAATTCATTCCCATTCTCAAACTTTCTCTCTTCTGCCAGCATCTTCCAAAGTCCTGACAAATCCCTCCTCACTTACCTCGCAGACCTCAACCAAGAAAAAGAGCAGAATTTTCAAAATATGTATTTTTAATCAGGGATTTTGAGCAATCAAATTTTTGAATTGCTCCACTACAGCTCCGCTCCAGCTCAGGGCATAAAACCTACTGGTTCCTGCTCCGGGCTCCGCTCCAAAGCCCTGTTTTTAATTCTTTGCATGGTACTGTTTCAGCCAGAGCCAGTGCAGAACTGTACTGAGTAACAGCTTGCACTATGTATGGCAGTGAGTAAATTCAGTACTACACAGCAGGGAAACAGGCAACCTGATGCCCACAAGTGAACATAGTGGTAAACACTAAAACCATTATTTCTTAAAATAAAATAAAAAAAAAGAAAGTTAATCAGTCAAATGAAATATTCTTACAGGTATTTTGTGTGTCTGCCCATATTTTAGCCATTTTAAAAACATGTTTTTCCATCATCATGGCCAACAAAATGATCTAATTTATAATTGAGCAGTCACAGAATTTCAAATCTTGAAAATGAAATTGGACTATTTAAATCACAATAAATCATCATTATCATTCATCAGCAAAATGTTTGTGTATCACAGTGTATTTGTGTGATGGAGAGATTTACTGCAGGCATTTAATTCCTGCCTGAAGAAAACATGTAGCTATCAAAAGGTAACTAGTATTATTGTTTATGGTGGGACAAAGAGTTTTAAATAAGTAATGATATGGAATAACACTTTGCACTTCTGTAGCACCTTCCATTTGAGGGTCTCAAAGTGCTTAGAAAAGGTAAATAAAGTTGAAATATTAGGGGCAAAAATTGTAATAATAACACTGGTCTACAATTTTTGAGAAGTCGTCTGCTTCAGAGATAAAATGTGCTATTTATTATGTATTTTGATGTGCTGAATTCAAATATGACAATTAAAACAACTGATTGGCTACTGTTTCTAAGATATTTAAGTTTTTACATTTTATGTCTATGTATATTGTGTAGATAGTAGAGTTTTATTCATAAATTGTAAACCTAGGTCTTTTCATGTGTTTATGGTTGCTTTACATGATAATATTTCACCTGTCCTGTTTATGTAACACTTTAAAAATCAGCAAAAGGGTTATATAAATAAAATGTATTATGAAACAAAAGGCAAAAAACTATTATGTACATAGTTTAGTCCTATTCAGTGTCTACTCGGCGCTTCTTGGCTTGTCTCTTGTATTCATTAAATGGAGCATCTCTTGTCACTGTCCAGCAATAGTCTGCAAGCATTGATGGGCTCCATTTGCCCTGATAGCGTTTCTCCATTGTTGCAATGTCCTGGTGAAATCGCTCGCCGTGCTCGTCGCTCACTGCTCCGCAGTTCGGTGGAAAAAATCTAGATGAGAGTGCAAAAAATGTATCTTTAGTGACGTGTTGCAACCAAGGCTTTTGTATGCCTTGAGGTTTTCCACCAACAACCTGTAGTTGACTACCTTGTTGTTTCCGAGAAAATTTATTGCCACTAACTGGAAGGCTTTCCATGCCGTCTTTTCCTTGCCACGCAGTGCATGGTCAAATGCATCATCTCAAAGAAGTTCACGAATCTGTGGACCAACAAAGACACCTTCCTTTATCTTAGCTTCACTTAACCTTGGAAATTTTCCACGGAGGTACTTGAAAGCTGCTTGTGTTTTGTCAATGGCCTTGACAAAGTTCTTCATCATACCCAGCTTGATGTGTAAAGGTGGTAACAAAATCTTCCTTGATTCAACAAGTGGTGGATGCTGAACACTTTTCCTCCCAGACTACAATGACTGTCGGAGTGGCCAATCTTTCTTGATGTAGTGGGAATCTCTTGCATGACTATCCCATTCGCAGAGAAAACAGCAGTACTTTGTGTATCCCGTCTGCAGGCCAAGCAAGAGAGCAACAACCTTCAAATCGCCACAAAGCTGCCACTGATGTTGGTCATAGTTTATGCACCTCAAAAGTTGTTTCATGTTGTCATAGGTTTCCTTCATATGGACTGCATGACCAACTGGAATTGATGGCAAAACATTGCCATTATGCAGTAAAACCGCTTTAAGACTCGTCTTCGATGAATCAATGAACAGTCTCCACTCATCTGGATCGTGAGCGATGTTGAGGGCTGCCATCACACCATCGATGTTGTTGCAGGCTACAAGATCACCTTCCATGAAGAAGAATGGGACAAGATCCTTTTGACGGTCCCGGAACATGGAAACCCTAACATCACCTGCCAGGAGATTCCACTGCTGTAGTCTGGAGCCCAACAGCTCTTCCTTACTCTTGGGTAGTTCCAAATCCCTGACAAGGTCATTCAGTTCACCTTGTGTTATAAGATGTGGTTCAGAGGAGGAGGATGGGAGAAAATGTGGGTCCTGTGACATTGATGGTTCAGGACCAGAAGTTTCATCCTCTTCCTCTTCCTCGTCTGACTCAAGTGAGAATGATCTGGTGCATCAGGAACCGGCAGTCCTTCTCCGTGGGGTACTGGGCGTATAGCTGATGGAATGTTTGGATAATGCACAGTCTACTTTTTCTTCTTAGACACACCTTTCCCAACTGGAGGCACCATGCAGAAGTAACAATTGCTGGTATGATCTCTTGACTCTCTCCAAATCATTGGTACTGCAAAAGGCATAGATTTCCTTTTCCTGTTCAACCACTGGCGAAGATTTGTTGTACAAGTGTTGCAGCATATGTGTGGGGCCCACCTCTTGTCCTGATCTCCAATTTTGCAGCCAAAATAAAGGTGAGAGGCTTTCTTAACCATAGTGGTTATACTGCGGTTTTGTGATTTAAAAGTCACTTCACCACAAACATAGCAGAAGTTATCTGCACTGTTCACACAAGTACGAGGCATCTCTGCTCACTTTGGCTAAACAGAAATGTGTCCCTTTGCAAAATCAAACACTGACAAATAGAGCACGACACTGTATGATTTCTAGAGCTGATATAGGGCAATTTGTTCAGCAGAGTGATGTAAGCTTCATTATGATTGCATCATCCATGACTTCTAGGAATAACATGATGCAATTCATATCATGTATGACGCAATACCAGCTTCAGATTGCATCATTCATTGTTTTGCCTAAAAAGTAAGTACGTCCAAACCCAGTCATAGATTAATTCATAGATCCAATCAAAGATGTATTTTAATCATTTCTGGTTTAAATTGAGATCCCTTCCCTTTATAACTCACTTATCCTCCGCCATTCCCAAGTCAAGGGTCGTATATACTGACCCAATAGCATATCTTGAAAACTAGAGCCAATCAACAATTTTAAGCATCATTTTCGTTCTCAGTGACCCAGAATTAGTAAAGTTTGACTACCTTTATTTCACAAGCATTTTGGCTGTAGAGCAGTGTAATTTGACCAGGACTCAGGAGATGTGGATTCAATTCCTGGCTCTGCCACAGACTTTCTCCATTACTTTTGGCAAGACCCTTCATGCCCCAATCCAGCAAAGCTTTAAAGCATATGCTTAACTTTAAACATGTGTGGGGTTCCATTGATTTCAGTGGCACCATCCATGTGCTTAAAGTTACCTGTGCTTAAGAACCTTGCTGAATCAGGGCCTCAATCTCATTGTGCCTCAGATCCCATCCGTAAATTGGAGATAAATCTTTCTTTTCCCCCACCCCTGTCTTTGTTTGTAAGCTCTGGAGAGCAGGGATCGTCTCTTACTATGTGGTGAGCACAGAAGGGTCCAGATCTCGGTTGAGGCCTCTAGGCATTACTGTGATACAAAAAGTACTGAGCGTGATTTTCAAAGACACAGATGGAAATTAAGAGCTCAACTTCCATTGAGTTTCAATGGAAGTTGGGCACCTAACTGATCTTTATGGCTTTGAAAATCTCCCCCTGTAACATAGTTTAAATTTCTAGCCCTGAGGCACATTCCATAGTGAGGTAGTAGAAGCGGTCATGACTTTGCATTTAAAAAAATTAGACTGGTTAAGGCACTAGAAAATACACTGTAGCCGACAATCCTGTACTGACGTGGCACTGGGTTTAGATTTAACTTTATAAATGTTTGTGGATTGCTGATATGGGTTTTTATATATATATATATATATATATATATTAAAGAAGGATCAATTTTCTGCTTTTAGCACATAAAGTATTAGGCTGAAGTGATTGTTTTCCAAACTGATGACATATATGTGCACTGTGTTATGTTCATGATTGGAGCATTTCACTGCCAGTCTTACATAAGTTGCTTTCTCGGTTTTGTTTTGTTTTTTAATAAGTGCAGTTCTGCTATTTTATCTTGTCTAGACATCAGGTCTGTGCCACTATACTAACTAGTCCATTGTTATGAATCAGTTCTTAAACATTACATGTCAGTTTTAATAAAATACCTACCCACCGTTACCTCTGTAAACAAATTGTGCCAAATGAGCCAAGTATCTGCATTTACTTTGGCAAAATTTAAAGTTTCCGAATAAGACTTGACAGTCAGACCTTAGTCCTTCTGTTACTACAGAAATCTGTCTGACATCCAAAAAGGAAGCATAAGAGTGAATGTATTAGTTTTAATGGAATTTCTGCTTACTACTAGTTCAAGCAATTTACTATGGACTGAACACTTTTAGCAAAATGTATACATGGATTCATTTAATTGCTCATTTAATTGACTGTCTAAATTAATTTAGTTATTAAAAATCCAACGGTAAACTTATTGTTTTCTTTATATTGCAACCTTTTGAAATTCACAGATTCTCAAAAGCTTACATTTGAAATTTCACAGATGTGGTATATTATGTGTAGAATAGGTAGGATGGTTGTGTGTTTGATACTAGGCTGACACTCAGGATATCAGATTTCTATTTCCAGCTCTGCCATAGATTTCCTGTGTCACCTTGTCAAGTCACTTAATCTTTGTGTCCCTCAGATCTCCATCTACAACATGCACTTCCTTTTTTTGGCACTTGTCTGTTTTCATGTTAAGATTTTCATGACAGGGTCTGTCTTCCATGTGTGCGTACAGCACTTTAGCATAGTTGGGTCTCCAATCTGTGTTGTGGACTCCAGGGGCTATTGTAATGTAATTTGAAGTATTGACAGGGTTCTGTTCAACAGAATGAAACTTTCAGCTCCTAGTGTTTGACTAAGAAAATGTCATGTGGAAAAGGACTGGCCTTTTTTAATATAAAACCAGAAGAGTAACATACTGACTGCCATATCTAGTTTTTTGTGTAGTAAATCAGCCCATTTAAGATGCATCTGCTAAAATGGTATTCCTCAACTTCCAGTTCAAGCATCTTGAAGTGACAGTGGTGGAGGAGAGCGAGCAGAGGGCAGGGTCTTGGGGAGGAAGGGGTGGTGCGGGGGCAGGGCCTGAGGGGAATGGGAGGCGCGAGGGCTGGGCCTGGGGGGAGTGGGGCGGAAAAGGCACCGGTTTGGGTGCTGGAGGTGCTCCCCACACACACACTTTTAGGGAGCTTCTGTTGCTCCTGGCTCTGCCCCATCCTGCTTATCTGGTCTTGTCATTTATCACATTCTCCACCCTTTTGTACCAAAGTTGCTACTCTTGTCTGCCCACTGGCTGCTTCTTCCCACAGTCCATGCACACTTTCTTACCTGTTTCTCCTTATGCATGGAATGCATTTCCTAAACCAGTGTGCCAGGTTCCAGCCTTCAGATTCCTCCTGAAGACTGACTTCATCTGTGATGTCTGTTAGCGTTGGCCAGTTGATAATGATGGCTGTCAGCTTTAAAAACATTTAAAATATATACAGTCTTACAGAAGCCTATTTTGATACCCCTCTCCCTCACCCTTTGTATGTCACCAATGTAGGGAAAAAATGGAACACCACATGATTACCTTCACCCTGTCCATTTTGCTTGCACATTTTTATCTCACTCCCTTGTTTTTTGTCACCTAGGCTGGAGTCCCGCAAATTCTTGTAGACTGAGTAGTCCATTAAAGTCAGTGTTTGTACGACTGGACCCTGAAACTGAATATTCTACGTTAGGAACTGTCTCTTCCTCTGTGTTTGTACATCATTTGGTGCAATGGGTTCTTTGTGGTCAACCATTCCATTATTCCTGAGGACTGGAGTTTCGAGGACCCAGGTTGACAGTGAGGTGAAGTGGTTTTTGTGTTCCCAGGATGTGTAGTACTTCAAAAAAATAAGGCCTCAGGCTAAATGAAGTGTAGTAAGAGGAGTTGATGGAGAGAGCAGAACACTGAGGGGATGATATACTCTCAATAACCTGTGTTGTTGATGAGGCAAGTTGGGCTGATGATGTCACACAGAGAGGGGCCAAGGATTTAGCACTGTAGACATCCTTCAGTAATGAGAGAAGAGAGGAGAGGAGGACCAACTGCTGGTAGAGATACCAAATGGTTGATGAAAGAGGTACGAGAGGTTGGAGTTACAAAAGACATGAGAGAAAAAGAATTAAAGGAGTGTGTGATTGACAGTGTTAGTAATAGTGGATGGACTGGAAAGGTTAAAGATTGGAGTAGAACTTCTAGCTTTTGACCAGGAAGAGGTCAATTTAAAACCTTTGAGAGCAGTTTTGGTGCAATGAAGAGGGTAAAAATCAAATTGAAGAGGATTCGGGATGGAGTTAGAGAGAAGGAATGCAAAGCAACAGTTGTAAATGTCTTATTCAATGAGTTTAGAACTGAAGATGGGAGAGGAACTAGATCAGTAGTTGGAGAGGCAGGTTGAAGTCAAAAGTAATGTTTTTTTATTATATCCGAGGCCAGGCATGCTTATATCCCAAAGGGAATATGCCAGAAGAGAGTGAAAAGTTGAGATGATGAGGGAGACTAGTAGCGTGGAGGGGCAGCTGAAGGGGTTAGAGATAAAGAACAAACAAGAAATCTCTGTCAGTCATGAGAAAATGAAAAGGGTATTAGGGAAGAGAGCTCATGTCAGATCTTTTGATCTTTCCTTTGAAAAAGTCAGCTTGATTGGGGAAAGTTTTAGGAAGGAGTAAGGGAAAAAAGCATTATTATTAGATTTATATATTTTCACTTTTGTAATGCTCTAGGTGCCCCTGATTATAAACTACAAAAACAAAGTCAGATCACTTGTAGAGCACCAAACTCCCATCTTCCCTATGTCTGATTTCTCTGAGGCCGATCTCCCAGTAAGTAGATGCATCTTGTAGTGTATCCTGAATGTCATAGACTGAGCTATTTCATACCTGCAAGAAGAAGCCTGTTCAAGAGCTAAGGGCCCCCCACTCTACCGCAGACCTGCTCCTCCCCCTTTTAAATTGAGGGACATCCAGCTTTGAGTGCCTCTGCTGATCAAAATGGCAGTGTGGGCTTAAGGAGAGAGGTGTATCTTAAGTCCCAAAGTCCCGATTCATTTTAGGGCTTTATGGATCAAGACAAGTACCTTAAATTCAATCAGAAAATCAATAGGGACTAGGGAGCTGAGTATCAGGAGACTTGTATTCTAGTTCCACCTCAGGAACTTGCAGTCTTACCTTGGCCAAGTAATTTTTCCTCTTTAATTCACCATATCTAAAACTGAAATCATGTCTACTCACCTTTGATCTCTTTGGATCAAAGAAAGACATTGTTAGCTAAGTATTATTATTACATAAGTTTAAAGTATCAAATCTCAAATACAGTAAATGTTTTTTTAGAAAACGGATTATATTTGAACCCTACTTGTATTCCTTTTCTCTTTTGATAATACCTACTTGAATTATTATAAATTATAGTTATACACATTTCTTTGGCATCATTGTAGCATCTGGCAGATAAATTTTATTTCTTACAATTATTAGTTTAAACCAATTTTGTTAATTACAGATCACCATCTGTCTCATTTAATATTCTCAGGTGTATAATATGCTTCCTCTGAGACTTGTTTTTTTAAAAGATAATTTAAGGTGTGTTTTGGTGTGATTTTTTTTTTCCCTATTGCCTCTAGGCTTCCATTAGTCTAACCTGGAAACATTATTTCAATATCTGGTATCTTACCTTGGGGCTTCTCGGGAATAGTGACAATAATTCCTCTGTTTTTCAATTATATTCTTTTCATGTGTTTTTGTTTCCTCCTTTTGTGGTTAAGTAGTTTGAAAGATAAGAACCACTTCTTGCTATGACTAAAAGTGAGATGTATTTGAAAATCTAAGGGTTTATTCATTAAAATTGTATTTCTGAATCTGCTCCTGGCAATGATCATTTTGCTTATAAAGAAATTATCTCAGAATAAAATATCCATATGATTACAATACGATGGAAAATTACTTACTAACTAAAACGGATTGTTTAGGGAGAGCAAAGTCTAATTTGAAGGGGTAATGACTATAGGCAGGGTTGGAAATGGCATGAGGAAGAGAAGAGATTAATATGATTAAGTCAAAGATTTGGGAGCCCTGAAGTGTGTTGGAATTGATTATGACAGAGATTGTATATATATTTTTTTTAAATGTAGAGGCCAGGTTGTTTGGAGGGGTCAGCAAAATATATACTGAAATCCCCAATCAGAAAACTAGAAGAAAAAAAGAAAACTAACATTTTTGAGAAATATTGTAAACTATTTTTATGCACTATTTTTTAATAGATTAAATTCAAGTTAGATGATAGAGGGAGAAGATCAAAGAATGAGAGAGTGACTGGATTGGACAATAAGGAGAATAGTTTAACTGGAGGTTGAGAGTAAACTTTAAGGAGAATAGTCTAATAGTGTGGCCAGATACTCAACTTTATTAATATTAACAACGAGAGAGAAGGAACGCAAGCCAAAATAGGGAAAGAAGAGATCAAAGAATATTTAGGTAACTTAGATGTATGAAGGTGTGTAGAAGATGTATCATGAAATTCATCCTAGGGTACTTAAGGAACTAGCCGAAGCAATCTTGGAACCATAGGCGCTGACTCCGTGGATGCTCCAAGACTGGAGCACCCACAGAAAAAAAAATAGTGAGTGCTTAGCATGCACTGGCAGCCCCGCGGATCAGCTCCTCTCCCTCACCCCAGCCTTCCTGCCTGCTGCTATCAGCTGTTCAGTGGCGTGCAGGAAGCACTGTGGGGGGAGCAGGGGCAGGAAGAAGCAGGGCCGGGGTGAGGGCTGGAAGAGGCAAGGAGGAGGCTTGGGGGTGGGGTGGAGTGGGGGCAAGGCCTGGGATAGAGCGGAGGTTGAGCACCCCCAGGAACTGATGAAGTTGGTGCCTCTGCTTGGAACCATTATCTTTGAAAACTCATTGAGGGGATGAATGTGGTCCCAGAGGACTGGAGAAGGGTAGACATAGTACCTATGTTTAAAAAATGGGAACAAAGATGACCCAGGGAATTTATAGACCGGTCAGCCTAACTTTGCTACCTGGAAAGATCCTGGGACAAATTATTAAACTATCAGTTTCTAAGCACCTAGAGAATAATAAGGTTGTAAGGAATACCTGTCATCGATTTCTTAATAACAAACGGTGCCAAACCAACCTAATTTCCTTCTTTGACAGGGTTATTGGCCTAGTGGATGGTGGGGGAAGCAGTAGACGTGATATATGTTGATTTTTAGTAAGGGTTTTTACAGTCCCACATGACATTCTCATAAGCAAACTAACAAAATGTGGTCTGGTTGAAAGACCATACTCAGAGTAGTTATCAGTGGTTCACTGTCAAACTGGGAGGATGTATCTAGTGGGGTTCCACAGGGGGTCAGTCCTGCGTCTGACACTATTCAAGATTTTCATTAATGACATGGATAATGGAGTGGAGAGAGAGTTATAACATTTGTGGATGGCACCACACTGGGAAGGGTTGCAAGCACTTTGGAGAACAGAATTAGGGTTCAAATTGGAGTCTGACATCACCAAGATGAAATTCAATAAAGACAAGTGCAAAGTTTACTTAGAAAGGAAAAAATCAAAGGGCTTGGCTACACTTGCGAGTTAGAGTGCATTAAAACAGCACTGTGCGCTCTAACTCATGATGCGTCCACACTGGCAAGGCATGTAGAGCGCTCTGACTCCGTGGCTAGAACGCTCCTGGTAATCCACTTTGGCGAGTGGAATAACATTTGATGCATCCCTGCTGGAGCGCCGCAGTGCCAGCGTGGATGCCCTGGTCTGTTAATGCGCTCTGATCAGCCTCCAGAAGTGTCCCACACTGCCTGTTCTAGCCACTCTGAACTCTACTGCCCTGCCCTCAGGTGACCAACCGTCAGATCCGCCCTTTAAATTCTCTGGGAATTTTGAAAATCCCCTTCTGTTTGCTCAGCCAGGCGTGGAGTGCTCTCAGCGAATCTTTCCGGGTGACCATGCTTCCATGCACCAGGTGATCCCCAGTATGGAGCAATGGTGAGGTGTTGGACCTCATCAATGTTCGCGGGGAGGAAGTTGTCCAGTCCCAGCTGTGCTCCAGCTGTAGGAATTACGATACCTTCGGGCAGATATCAAGGGACATGATTTAAAGGAGCCATGACCTGCAGTGCAGGGTTAAAGTGAAGGAGCTGCGGAATGCCTACTGTAAAGCCCACGAGGCAAACCACCGCTCCAGTGCTGCCCCCGCGACCTGCCGTTTCTACAAAGAGCTGGATGCAATATTTGGGGGAGACCCCACCTCCACACCAAGTACCACCATGGACACGTCAGAGCCCAGTTCAACAAGGCAGGAGGAAGAGGAAAGCGGGAGCGAGGGTGCTGAGGAGGAGGAAGACACCCTGGCATCCCTAGATGCATGCAGCCAGGAGCTGTTCTCAAGCCAGGAGGAAGGTAGCCAGTCGCGGCCGCCAGTGCTTGGGGAAGGACAAACACCAGAGGAGGCGCCTGGTAAGCGGCTTTTATTTTGGGAAAGAAGTTTTTCAGTGCGGGCTCTTAGGGCAAGGAGGGTTAGGGCTGCATGCATGCCTAGATGCGGAATAGGGCGTTGATGTGCTCTCTCACATCACAGTAATTGGCCTCAGTGATCTCTTCAAAGGTCTCATCCAGAACTTGGGCAATGCGCTTGCGCAGGTTTCTTGGGAGAGCCACTGTGGTTCTTGTCCCAGTCAGGCTAACATGTCCGTGCCACTGTGCCGTGAAGGGCGGGGGGACCATTGCTGCACACAGGCAAGCTGCAAAGGGGCAGGGCAGAAGCCGCATTGTAGTAGAAGACACTCCTTTGCTTCCCAGCTCACCCTCAGCAGCGAGATATCTTCCAGGACGAACTCCTGTGGAAAATGTGGGGACAGTGTTCAGTATACGGGCCCCCTGCCGCTGTTGGCTCTCCCCAAGCACAGAAACCCAGAGGACAGTATGGCTGTGAAACTATCAGTTCCCCTTGACCCTGTGCTTACTCACCATTTTGGGGCTTTTGTGGGTTATGTCCGCTCACTTCGGGACAGGCAAATTATGCTATTGTGTAGACTGTGCTTGCCCTCAAGTACGGGGGAATCATTGCTCTGTCTGGTGTGAACAATGCTGCCTCTATTAATTGTTGCATTTTGCCTTTACAGATGCAACCTTGAGATTTCAGTCGTCCGTGTTATCACCGGCCGAAAGACTCCAAAGAATTAGAAAGAGGCCACTTAGAAGCAAAGAAGACATGCTGCATGAAGTAATGCAGCAGTCCCTTAACAAGAATTTAAAAGCACAGGAGAGGAGAGAGAGTGAAAGGAGGATCTGCCAGCAGAATGAGGAGTTTCAGCACAAAAGCGCGGAGCTCCAGCAGCAAAGCACGGATCGGCTGATAAGCATCATGGAGTGCCAAGCGGACTTGATCCAGCCGCTGTTAGTCATGCAGACGGAACATTACCGCGCCCGCCTCCCCCTGCAGCCCTTGTCCCAAAACTCTTTCCCTTGTGCCCCCATGTCACCTCCAACCCACTTTCCCCAACATCCGGGTTCTTATTGCCCCCAGCTGCCTCCAACACCTGTAGCTTCACCACCCAGCCCTGAAAACTACGACCGTTACCCACTGTACTCAACCCCCATCACCATGCATTATAGCCATCCTGAGTGCAGCACTCCTTGCACAGCACTCCAGACAGGAAGGCTGAGTATGAGAACAGGACATACGCAAATCTGTGATTGTACCGTTCCCCACCCCACCCCCTTGCCCTTTCTGTTTCCCAAGCAGTTGTGTTTCTTTTCAATAAATGAATTTTCTTTTCAATAAATGGATATTTTTGGCTTTGAAAGCATTCTTTATTATTGCATAAAATAAAAGATACCTTAGCCGAGGAAAGAAACAGACACTGCAAGTCAGCATAGCGCAAACAGATTCCTACTAACATTGGATCCACTGCACTTCACTCCCGTGCAGGGCACCAAACATTACTGTTGGCTTTCAGCCCCAAATTACCCCCTCAAGGCATCCCTAATCCTTGCAGCCCCACGCTGGGCCCCTCTAATAGCCCTGCTCTCTGCCTGTTCAAATTCAGCCTCCAGGTGTTGAACCTCTGAGTTCCATGCCTGAATGAATCTTTCACCCTTCTCTTCACAAATGTTATGGAGGGTACAGCACGCGGATATAACTGCGGGGATGCTGTCATCGGCCAGGTCCAGTTTCCCATATAGATAGCACCAGCAGCCCTTTAAACAGCCAAAAGCACACTCCACAGTCATTCTGCATTGGCTCAGCCTGTTGTTGAACAGCTCCTTGCTGCTGTCGTGAAACCCTACACAGGGAGCCTTGAGCCATGGCATTAAAGGGTAAGCGGGGTCTTCTGGTCTGGGAAAAAAGTCCTGGCTTGCAGCTTCCTGAACAGGCCAGTGTTCCGAAAGATGCCTGCATGATGCACCAATCTGGGCCAGCCTGCGTTAATGTCAATGAAATGCCCATGGTGTTCCACAAGCACCTGGAGAACCATAGAGAGAGAGATACCCCTTTTGATTAACGTACTCGGAAGCTAGGTGGGCTGGTGCCAGAATTGGAATATGCGTCCCATTTATCGCCCCTCCACAGTTAGGGAAACCCATTTGTGCAAAGCCAGACACAATGTCATGCATGTTATCGAGAGTCACGGTTCTTCTGAGCAGGATGCGATCAATGGCCCTGCAAACTTGCATCAACACGAATCCAGTCGTCGACTTTCCCACTCCAAACTGGTTAGCAACCGATCGGTAGCTGTCTGGAGTTGCCAGCTTCCAGATTGCAATTGCCACCCGCTTCTCCACCATCGGGGCAGCTCTCAATCTCGTGTCCTTGCGCTGCAGGATGGGGGCGAGCTCCTCACACAGTCACATGAAAGTGGCTTTTCTCATCCAAAAGTTCTACAGCCACTGCTCGTCATCCCAGACTTGCAGGACGATGTGATCCCACCACTCAGTGCTTGTTTCCCGAGCCCAAAAGCAGCGTTCCACAGTGGTGAGCATGTCCGTGAATGCCACAAGCCATCTTGTGTCGTATGCGTTACTCGAGTCGATATCATCATTGGAGTCCTCACTGTCAGTTTGGATCTTAAGGAGTAACTCGACTGTCAAATGTGTGTGCTGGCGAGACTCATCAGCATAGTCCTCAACAATTTGGGCTCCATTCCCGCAGACTGAAAGGGAAGATAGAGCGCGCAGTACAAAAAACCTTGAAAGATGGCGCCAAATGTGGACAGCAGCACTGGGATTGCTGGGATGTGAACCGATGCATCACAGGGTGTGGGGACAGGACCCAGAATGCCCTGCACCCCCCATCTTCTTCCCACAAGTAACAGCGCCATAATGGGAAGACGTGCTCTGTGGGATAGCTGCCCATAATGCACCGCTCCCAATGCCGCTGCAGGTGCCGCAAATGTGGCCACGCCAGTGCGCTTGCAGCTGTCACTGTGGACAGACTGCAACACTTTCCTTACTGCGCTCTCCGAAGGCTGGTTTAACTCAAAGCTACTTCTGCAAGTGTAGCCATGCCCAAATGCACAACTACAAAATGGGGAATCTGATGGTTGTAGTGGATCACAAATTAAATGTGAGTCAACAATATAATGCAGTTGCTAAAAGGCTAATATCATGCTTGGTTCTATTAACAGGAGTGTTGTATGTAAGAAATGGGAGATAATTGTCCCGTTCTACTTAGCCCTGATGAGTCCTCAACTGGAGCACTGTATCCATATCTGCATGCCACACTCTAGGAAAGATGTGGATAAATTTTACAGTGTCCAGAAGAGAGCAGCAAAAATTATAAAACTTTTAGAAATCCTGACCTATGAAAATAATGTTAAAATAAACTGGGCATATTTAGTCTTGAGAAAAGAAGACTGAAGGGTACCTGATAAGTCTACAGATGTGCTAACAGTTATTATAAAGAGGAGGGTGATCAGTTGTTCTCCATGTCCACCGAAGGTAGGACAAGAAGTAATGGGTGTAATCTGCAGCAAGGGAGATTTAGGTTAGATATTAGGAAAACTTTCTAACTATAAGGAGAGTTAAGTTCTGGAATAGGTTTCCAAGGGAGGTTGTGGAATCCCCATAATTGGAGGGTTTTAAGAACGGTTTTCACAAACAAGGTCAGCTGCCAGACTGCTGCACTGGGTAGCACGCTATGGGGAGGAGATGCACAGCCTTAAGGGGTGAAAGAACACGTTGACTATTTAGAAAAGGTGGACATGCACAAGTCCATGGGGCTGGATGCAATACATCTGAGGGTGCTGAGGGAGTTGGCTGATGTGACTGCAGAGCCATTGGCCATTATCTTTGAAAAGTCGTGGCGATCGGGGAAGGTCCCAGACAATTGGAAAAAGGCAAATACAGTGCCCATCTTTAAAAAAAAAAAAAAAAAAAAAAATGGGGCGGGGTGGGGACGAACCAGGGAACTTAAAATGCTACAGTGGTGCATGTGCAGTGCTGTGATGCTTCTGTATAGGCGTTCATTATAGTGACGGGAGGGATTCTCCATTTCTGTCCACTTCCCCAAGAGGTGGTAGTTAGGTTAATGGAAGAGTTCTTCTGTCGACCTAGCACTGTCTACGCTGGGGGTTAGGTCATCTTAACTACATCTTTCAGGTCTCATCTACACTTGAGACCTATATTGGTATAGCTACATTGCTTAGGGTGTGAAAAATCCACACCCCTTGAGCAACATAGTTATACTGACCAAATCCCGCAGTAGACAGCGAAATGTCGGCGGGAAAGCTTCTCCTGCCAACATAGTTATCGCCTCTTCGGGAGGTGGATTAACTATGCCAACAGGAGAGCTCTCTCAAATCAGTGTGGAGCATCTTCATTAAAGTACTACAGCAGCACAGCTGCATCAGTGCAGCTGCATCGATGCAGCATTTTAAGTGTAGGCTTGCCCTCAATAGTGTGAATTTTTCACACCCTGAGAGATATAACTATGCTGATGTAACTTTTCAATGTAGATGAGCCCTCAACTTACACCGATAGAAGAAGTTTTTCCATTGGTGTAGGAGTACATCCCCTCCCCCCGAACAACATTAGCTATGTTAACATAAGCTCTCTTCCGTTGACGTAGCTGTGTCTATACTGGGGGGTTTGTCGATAGAGCTGTGTTAATCAGGGGTGTGGTGTCTGACACACTCTATGTTTATGAAAATATGCTTATAAGTGTAAATATAACATAACTGGAATATGCTTTATGCTAGATATGCCATGTAACATATTTTTGCAAAGGTTATGACCTACTGAATATATTCACCCTATTTGCATGTATCATTTTTATATCTGAAGTTATGAGCTTTGGCTCTATGCTCGTATTTGAAAACACATAAGGGAGGTTTGGCCAACATATTGTGAAGGGACTATTCAAGAAATGGGGACTACTTAACTAACAGTGGACCTTGGGAGACGCCAATCCACATCTGAGCTTTCCTGGGAACATTCAAACTAACATGTAAACAATGGCGTCGGCAGGGCAAAAAGCTGAATCATTCATGGACATGTGACTTGCCCAGGTGGATACAAACTCCATCTTGTTGCTGTGATTTTGCACAGAAGAACAAAGGGGTTTCTGCCCACAAGAGAGAGAATTAGTTAGTGTTGGTCCTGCTTTGATCAGGGGGTTGGACTAGATGACCTCCTGAGGTTTCTTCCAACCCTAATATTCTATGATTCTATTAATATAAAAGGCCCTCAAAGCCTTTCCATTTTGGTCTTCAGCTGGCTCGAGATGGCCTCTCCACCCCAAAGAAATGCCTGAAAGAAACTGGAACAAAGGACTGTACCTACGGGGGTGTGAGTGATTGCTGGACCCAGGCCAGAAACTAAAACATTGGTCTGAAAAGGATTGTACTTGAGATAACATCTAGGGTGAGAAGTTAGTATTTGTAACTAGATCCTTTGTGTATTAAGTTAGCCTTGTGTATTTTGATTTATTTGACTTAATAACTTACCTTGTTCTGTCTGTTATTACTTGAAACCACTTAAATCCTACTTTTTATACTTAATAAAATCACTTTTGTTTATAAATTATATCGGTGTTATAGAGGACAGACCATTTATGAGTTTACTTTGTATAAGCTTTATAGAGAGTAAAACAGATTTATTTGGGGTTTGGATCCCATTGGGAGCTGGGTGCTGGAGACAGGAATACCTGCTGAGTAATTTTCAGTTAAAGCCTGCAGCTTTGGGGGCATGGTTCAGACTCTGGGTCTGTGTTGCAGCAGGCTTGTGTGTCTGGCTCAACCAAACAGGGTTCTGAAGTCCCAAGCTGGCAGGGAAGACGGGCTCAGAGGTAGTTTCAGCACGTCAGGTGACAGTGCCAAGGTGATCTCTGTGACCGAACCCATCACATGGTGTTTTTCACACTTCTGACCAAAGTGGCTATACCGACTTAACTTTTAAGTGTAGACCAAGCCTGAGTGAAGAGAGGCCTTACATTCAGCTCCAGGACATAATTTCCCCCACCCTGCCAGACAAGTCATCACCCTTCATATGCTTGTAGACTTTTATAGTATTCCATCTTTAGTCTAGGTTACCTAAGTAATCTATATCTAGATTTGCAACTTAAACAAAAAAAGTTAGTGTGCGAATTTTTTTTTTTTTCCTGACATAAGTTTTTCTTTAACAAGCATCCACAATTGGGAATCTGATTTTTTTACTATCTTTTTTTGTGGCGAGGAACATCTACGATAAAGATAGTTTTGAAAATAAAAATGAATTATTTTAATCCTTTTTCATTATTTAATAACTGTTACTATTTTCTTTCTGAAATTGCTCAAATGTGTCTCCTGCTCCTAAATATTGAGGTGTCCAGAACAATATACAAACATGTAATGCATATAAATCAAACTGGCACTGCAAAATAGTGATCTTAGGTAATTATTCTGCTCTTTGGGAAAGACAGCACAAGATACTTTCTAAGGTCAGTAGTCATGACTGTTAGTGACAGATATAAAAAAATTAATTCTTCAGTTAAAATTTCAAGTAAGGTGAACAATTATTTTATGTAAATGATAGTTTAAAGCAAAATTATTAACCCAGATTTGTAAAAACAAGAATTTTTCCATATTTGTGCATGGATTTAGATATGAAATTGTAAAGTCCAGATATATGCCCGGAATTGTTTTTAAATTGCTTTCTCCTTTTTTGTGAAATGTGGTATGGGTATGTATCCACAGATTACATTAATTAACCTTTTCATTCCACTTTACCATGCTCTTATACTTTACTCAATGCCAGTAACAAAGGTAACTATTTAGGAGTCTAATCCTTAAATCATTAAATCAAGTTATTGCTTTTCTTTCTTTTGAGCTTCTGATAGCTTCTGATGGTATCAGATCACTTAAATGTTTAACTTTTTGAGCTGTGTGCTGCCTTGTACTCCTTATCTGTTACTTTGGATGTAACTTGCAACTTCCTTTTTAAGCAATAATCAATGAACTGTGCTTAATTAGTATGAGAAGTGTTTAACACTTCATGTAACAAGCTTAAGATCTTGGGTACTCTTAAAAATCATTTAAGGATTGAAAATTATTTCTTTATTCCTAATGTGATACCTATTATTTAAATGCAAATAAACATATAGTTAAATGGTGTTGCATTAAGTCATCTACATGCTTTCTGTAGCTCAGGTGTTCTTTCTGAATAGTTTAAAATGACTGGTTTATCACTTGGGTAACAGTATATAGATGAAGGCTTTGGCACATATCAAATTAAAACCACTGTTAGGTATACATTCTTCAGCAACGTTGGACTTCTCCAGTTCTATTGACAGCTTCTATTTGGGGGGGTCTTGAGAAATAAGTAAAATTTTCATTCATTTTAAGATGTCATCCTGATTATATGCTTTTCTGGAAACCCAAATGGGACTTCTGCCTTCATTGACTGAAGGAGAGACAGTTGAAGAATGTTCATGTTTTTCAACAGATTTTATTGCTATCAATAGAGGAGGATTTCATGCCAGTGCAATGGCTCCACATTCTCTTGATCTGTCCAGGTGTTTTTCAGCTTCAGGAAAGCAGGCAAAGATTTAGAGCCGAGAGGGACTTTTATTCAGAATTAAAGAGTATGCCCCACTTGTGTTATCCACCCATAACAAATCCTTTCTGAATGAATATAGAAAGCAAAATTTTTGTCATGTTTTTATTTTGTTTTGTTTTTTAAAGCAAGAGTCCAGTGAAAATGCAGGATAACTCCTTATGATTTTTCCTAGAAGGGACCAGTTCTTCAGGTTATCTGAAGTTTGTTGCTATTGTTTTTGGACGTCCAAAAATTTAAAACTGGGTCTGCTGACCTTCTGGTTTGCAACTCATTCCTATTTCTCAGTGTTATCTTTCTCCTGGGTATAGATCAGTTTGTTCATCTCTAATCCTTGGTAACTCTCAAGAAAATGGTCCTTTCTATCTTCTATAAGATACACTTTGGTCAATTCTGACTCTTTCAAAGTTCTTTCAAAAATTGTACTTCTGCTCAAGCAAGTATTTTTGGAAACCTAATGCCTTATTAGAAGTTTATTTGCTTTACAATAACAGAATCCAGGGCTCAGTTTCTTTATCAAAAAATTTATTTCGTAACCTTTCAATTGCTCTTCCGTTTGCTTTGGTTTTAAATTAACTGAAAGTTTCTCTATATTGACAGCATATCAATAGTTGAAATATAAAATTAGCAATGTTGACTGAATGATATATCTTAAACTTATATATAATATATTTCTTCAACCACAAGTTGATAACTTGATATGGAGAAGGTTTGTTAGGGATCAAGTGCTGAGATTGTCTACATTTGTTGTGTATCATCTGAAATTTTAAAAGTGGGTGATACTTCTAAATCATAACAGCTTAACTGATTCTGATTACTGAGAGTATCTTATGACTTGAACAAGATTTTGCATGTATAAGATTACAAGATTTCAAAATTATATTGACCTAAAATTAGCCAGGCCAAAGAAAAAATAATTTGGACTCCGTTTTCAATATGAATTGGTCAGAATGTATGTTTAACTTTAAGGTGTCTTTTTTCATTGTTTTTTGTTTATGATTTAAAATAAAAACATCTGAAATGAAGTAAACATTAACACTATATGAATCATATTTCCTATATAAATAGTATGCCATGTTAATGGCATACTTCATTTTTGTACTTGAAATAACATGGTCCCCAGTTGGTTATGGAAAACTTGTCAGGTACTTAATACAGAAATATGTAATATTCAACTTTTGTCTAATATTACAAGGTCAGAAAATGATTAATTTTATTTTGCTTTTCAAGGCAGAACAAATAATTAGAATTACATCTTCAGCTTTTGCATCATATTGCTACAAGGTACTGCAAAGATGTTCTGATATTATAGTAATGAACATTAGATGTATAGATAAATATTTTGAAGAAATCCGTCTTAAAGAGAAAACAAAGGATTTAAAGTGAGATTTTGAGAAGTGGCTTAGTGGGAAATAGGTCCAGATGTTGTGATGTGAAACGTGATGGCAGAAGTGGATGAGAGCCATTATTCTTGTTTCGTCATATCTACATGTGGCTCGGTGCAAGGTCTTCGAAAAAGGGACAGTTTTCGATTTGTCTATAAAGTACAGTAGAATCTCAAGAGATACGAACACTTCGGGAGTGGCGGTTGTTCATAACGGTGAACAAAACGCTACGATTGTTCTTTCAAAAGTTTACAACTGAACATTGACTTAATACAGTTTGAAACTTTTACTATGCAGGAAAAAAAATGCTGCTTTTAACCATCTTAATATAAATGAAACAAGCATGGAAACTGTTTCCTAACCTTGTCAAAAACATTTTTTTCAAACTTTCCCTTTATTTTTTTTTTAGTAATATACGTTTAACACTGTACTGTATTTGGTTTTTTTTGGGAGGGAGAGGGGTTTGGTCTCTGCTATTGCCTGATTGCGTACTTCTGGTTCCAAATGAGGTGTGCGGTTGACTGGTCAGTTTGTAACTCTGGTATTCATAACTATGAGGTTCTACTGTATGCCTACTTCACTTGTGGGCACTGTAGAAATAATAAGGAAAAGTGAGTGGAGAGGAGGAGAAATAATGTGAATAGTTGAGGAAGAGGTGAGTAGGAAGTCTAAGATGAGATCGAGTGAGACCGTGGAACATTTTAAAATTAGGCAACTGTTACAAGAAGTGGTTTCAGGTGCATTGGAAGCCAGTGAATATGATAGTAGATAATTGTCTCACTTGCTGGAATGAGAAAATAACTTGCCTGCAGCACTTCAGGCCATCTTAGGCCAGAGTGAATTGATTTAAATCAAAGTGAATTCAATTGCAAATTTTAGTCATGATTTAAATCAGCAATCAGGAAACCTTGATTTAAATAATCAGTTTTAATTGTGTTTTGCATTTATACTTTTTAGCTATTTTCCTAAAAAAAAAGTTGTTCTGATTGGTTGCTAACCATTAAAACATGTTGATTTAGAACTAAATTAACATTAACTGTAGCACTACAGTAAATGTTAATATAGTGTTTACGCTGAATTTGGTGCTTAGTCTAAAATGGAGAATATATTACATCTATACTTATTTATTTAAGCAATAATATAGCTTTTCTTACATTTGTTCAGATTCTTAATTTTAACATTGTTGTGTTAGAAAATGGTGAATGGCACATATTTTGTTTACTAGATGATTATTTTTCAATTTGATTTGTGTCTACTTGGATAAAAATTTCAAGTCAATTAAAAACACAACAAAAAAGCATTTTAATTAAATAAAACAACATTAAATGTTATGGAAACATCAGGAAAAAAAGTTTCTCAAAAAGTTTATCAAAACATATTTTTGCATTTAAAACTGATTTGTTAAACAAAGGGTGTATTATCTGTAGTTAATTAATTGAACTGGTTGTTTCTGGTCACAATGTATTTCAAGATTTTAGAACTACTAAATCTTATCCTCACTTCTAGTGTTTATTCATAGCTTGGAAGAGGAAAAAAAGCTTTCCTGCTTTTACAACTCTTATTGGTTTCTAGTCAGTCATTGATCTGAATTAGTTGAATAGACTGAAATAAAAAAATATTCTCCCTGAATCTGCAGACTCTGGTTTCAGGTGCTTAGACAATGATATCTACCCATTAGTGGTTTGTCTTTCTTTAAAACTTGGCAGCAAACATGAAATGCTTAATATTCTTTTTTGTTTGAATTAACTGACTGTAATAGATTATAATAAATTGAGGCCATAACATAAGTTAATTTCAAATGTATTTTAAAATTATTTAATTAAACTTGTATTTAATTAAAATAAAAAGATGTTATCAAATACAATTTATTGGTTTTTTTTAATTAAATCATTTATTTTTTTAATCCACTCTGCCTTAAACTATGGAAGGCAGCATGTTCTGTACTGATAGTATTTTTTTGAAGAAATAATTACTATTGTAATATTACACACCTGATGGTATGTTTCTAATGGACTACTTTAAAGAAAATAAAATAAATTGTCCTTTGGTTAGAAAGTAAATCCATTCTATAGCTATTGTATTCCTTCAGTTGGGGAAGTGTCCCTCACTAAGTAAGAAACTTAAAATATATGTACAAATTTTTCATACTTAGCTAAACATCTGAATCCTTAAATATGAGTTAAATTTGAGCAAGTGTCATCCCTATTCATGTCATTTGTTCATGTATGAACTTGACCTGCTTTATTCTAAATTATTATACTTTTTCTTCCTCATTAGTAGTCTGTTTCCAACCAACATAGTGCCAGCCAGATCTTGACTGACTCTGCTTGTTTTTGTAATAAAATGCTGGAAGCCAGCACGACGGGGAGGAATGCTTTATTTTATTTTTCAGGATATGTTTGTAGGAATAACCTCTATCTACTCTGTATCTTTGAGAGCACATGGTAATCTTGTATGAGGTAAGGTTAAAAGGTAAATTGCATGCTACTGTTTCTTTTGGCTATTGCAATAAAGTGCTTGACCTTTTGAAACCTATTTTTATCTTAGGCAGTAACCTGTTTAGTTCTGCTTATCAAAAGATATGCTCTCTTTCCATGCTGCTTTTATCCAAAATATACTGTATCATTCCAGCATCAGTGGAGTTAACTAGCAAGAAAGTTATAAGTGTAAAATAAGTACAACTTTTAAAAACTAGTATTTAAACTACAAAAGTAAGCCTTTTTATCCAGCAAATGCTTTCATATGCAGTTCTATGCTTTCCAGCAACTTCAATCTCATTATCCAGTCTATGGCTTTCAGACATGCTTCTTCCTTCCTTCTCAGTACAATGAGCATTTCCGTATTGCCCCACCACCACTAAAATAATAATAATAATAATAAAAAATTAAGTCCTACTATTCATACTTGTTGGTCAAAAAGGAAGGATTCTGAGCTTATATCGGTGTTTAAAATTGTTATAATGATTAAGAAGATTGAGATGAAATCAAACCTTTTCTGTTTCTCAATCTATCTAATCTAATTTAATTTTTGAAATAAGGTTACTTTTTTCATCTGAGTTAAAGGGGTAGTTATATTTCCAGAAATTCTCCAGCAAAACTTTCTTTGTACTGGCCAATTCATATGAACTAGTTTGGTATATTAAGTCTCATACTTCTGCTGCCACCAAACTATTTTCTTTGTTGCAAAGAGAAATATTAAATAACTTGTTTTACCAATATCATAGGATTCCTCACATGTGTTTAATTATATTATGGGGGAGCTGTTAGCAACCCCTACATAAATGTTGCCTTCACTTTTCATTATTGCCCACTGTTTTCAAATGCTTATAAGTTTGCCAAACTTTAACTGTTTGGGTTGAAATTTTCGATGCTTTGTCTCTGACTCAGGTTGAATTATTTTGAAAAGTTTCAGCAAAAATGGTGCAGTCATCTCTGGGAATGTGGATTTTGGCAAGGGATTAGTTGTAGAGCTGAGCATTTTTATTTGTTTGTTTGTTTCATTCAGGGACTGAACAGAGGTGGAAGGTTGGGGGTTAGTTTTGAACCAGAACAGATTTTTTTTCTCACCAAAATGAAAAACTGGGGGGGGGGGGGGGGGGGAATGTGTTTGGGTAGAACATAATGACACTTTGAAAGGAAATGTCCATTCAAATTGACATTTTCTAAATGAAACAGAATTATTCTAATTGACATATTCAAAAGAAAACAGTTCTGTTTTTTTGAAAAATGTTTCCTCATGTTCTGTTTGGTTGAAACTATTAGCCAACTTCTGCCTGAATTTACGAATAGTTTTGGTTGCCCCAAAACTGCATTTTTCAGCAAGTTTACTATTTCCCTAAATATTTCACCCAACACTAGATAATTGTGGGATCAAAAATGATACCTTTTGCTGTCTTTGTGTATAGATTATTCAGATATGACCAAGTTATAAACTGCAGAATATTGCCCAGACTCACTGAGCCTACTGCATCAGTCTGAAGTGGTCACGTACACCAGAACCTGTAATGGGACATAGACAAAAAGAATGCTTGTCCTGACACCATCAAATAAAATATTCATTGGCTTAGGGGAAATTATACCCTATTAGGGGCCAGGAGACCATTATTTCTCTACTAACTTCTTCTACTGACTAGTCTAGTGTTAATAATCCCATGTACTTTACAACTCTCAATGTAGAGCAATGCCTCATGAAGGAGAGCAAGTATCAGTCTCTCCATGTTACAGAAGGAGTAAGTGCAAGGTTGTATGAAGCCAGTTCTGGCAGAGCTGGGAATAGAATCTGGGTCTCTAATATGGCCACTTCTGTGTGAATAACTCCCAAATATTAGAGGAAAATATCTCACATATTTAGGGTTTGTTTTCATGTACAGTGCTGTACAGTTAGACATTCCTACTCCAGTGGGAGTGCTGCTCCTGTCGGTTTAGTTAGTCCACCTCCCTGAGAGGCAGTATCTATGTCAGAAGGAGAAGTTTTCCTGTCAACGTAGCACTGTCTACACGGTGCTTAGGTTGGTATAACTACGTCGTTCAGGCATAGAGCGTCTTCTCCAGATGCGCTACAGTGATGCACTGATGCAGTTGCACCACTGTAGTGCTGCTCGTGTAGACTAGCTCTTGATTAGTTGGTTACATCATGAGGTTCTCAAAATGGTGTATGGAGTCAAACAGCACAAGAGGATGCTATAAACATTCTGAAGAACATAGAAATAAATCTAGAAAGTAAACAAAGAAACGTGTTCATGATTTTAATATCTTATATAGGTATTACTACTCTCAGTAAGGACAGATGCAAACCAGACTTAGAATCAAGACAGTTCAATAATTGCCAGAATCTGACAACAATCTCAAAAAGTAATGGGTATGGTCACATATCTTGCCATGTTCATCCCAACTCTGTCCTGTCAGCTCACCCTCTCAGACAACTCCTGGAAAATGTTCAGTGACACTGGATTAAGCCACACAGAAATTCCTTTAATGAGTTTGATAGGTAACCGTTCTTGTGCTGAAATGCTACAGCATTGCTCAACCTGTCTTACTATCAGTTACTGCTATGACAGAAAAAAGTGGAAGTTGAATATCGTACAACTCAAAAACCTTCATAGATGCAAAATACAGGTGTATCTAAAAATGGAAAAATAGATAACCATCATATTTGACTATGAGAAATGTTAACAGTCCCCGAAGGCAAGTGAATTTAGTGAGTGATTGCAGAAGGCTGCTTCTATATGACTTTTTCCTTTGAGTGGGGTTTATCTTCCAATTTGCTACCTGTGGAACACATTTACCCTGCTGGTTTGCATGGAAGCAGCAAGATTTGTGGGAGCAAGTATGGAGCGGAATTGGCTTTCAGCGAGCCACTAACTGCTTTAGCAACAGCAGCAGGAACATATTTGCAATAAGGAGCAAGGATATTAAATCAAGGGTCATCTGTCTTAAACTCCACTGTTCTACTTTACCCCTGAACTCCCACTACCATCACAAACTGGGATACACTGTGCTATGGAGAAGTGGAATATAATGCCATATTATATATTAAAAATCTCTTTTATGAAATATTGTGGTCTAACAATTTCAAGCTATTACTAAATACAAGAGCTTTATGTGGTACTTCTCTTAATACTTTTGCACATCTGGCTGAACTGAAGACATGAATTTGTAGAGAAATTTATATACCGTTTATTTGGCTCCGATCCTGCACACTTTTGTTCATGTGAGAGTACTTACATGAATAGTTCAAAATGACTTCAGAGGATTACGTCACATTAGTAAGTAGTTCTCTCACTTCACTAAAGGTTTTCATACTCAGACACTTAGTTTGCATCTTTTAGCTCTACATTTAATTTTAGTAATGGAATTCAGTATTGTGAGTGTTCTAACCATTGTAGAGGATAGGATTGAGAGTGACAATTTAGACACACAAAAATCTTTGATTCAGAAATGGGCCTCTAATAAAACTGATTTGTGAGGCTACTATCATACATGAAGTAATTTTAAACTTTCAAAAACTCTAAGATTTTACATCAACTAAGTAATAAAAAGGGATAATCTAAGTAATGACTTTCTCTACTTGCAGCTGTTGGTTTTACTTTCTGTGCTTTAAAAAGCTATCTGTTACATACAGTACAGTACTTAATATTTATTAAGTGTGTAGTATTTTCCTTATGCTGCATGTATAACTGTAAAAAAAAAACAAACATTCAAATCCTGTGGCATGCAAATTAAAACATATTTGAGCTTTTCCTTATAGAAAGTGTGGCGTTTCTCTTTAGTCACTGGTATGAATGAGCATTCTCATAAAAAGGGTGGTTCTCAGACTCAAAGATCCAGTAGTTTTTAGTTAAATTATCAGTGTACTTAGGGTGACCAGACAGCAAGTGTGAAAAATCGGGACAGGGGTGGGGGGTAATAGGAGCCTATGTAAGAAAAAGACCCAAAAATCGGGACTGTCCCTATAAAATCGGGACATCTGGTCACCCTAAGTGTACTTGGCAGTGTATTCAGGAGAAAAGTAAGCCCTTTATATCTTTACAGACTAACTATTGTTAACTGCAGAAGGAAAGACTTTTTTTTTTTTTTTTTTAATCTTTTGCTAGATATCCATTTAGGGCATGATCCTAAGAGAGTTGTGGGTGCTCATCATCAGGTCCTCAGAGAAACAGCACTGCATTTATTTTTTCTTACCTGTATTTATTACCAGTACCTTATTGGTAGAACCTAGCTCACCAGTGAACAGCTCTCTGTGGAATTAATGCCTGGATTTTAAATAGCAATTTACAGACTTTGTCCCCTACTAAATGGGGGGTGGCAATTTGGTTTTTGCATTTCTATGCCAATTAGAACTCTCTCTCTCTCTTATGCACGACCCTGTTCTGGTGAAGCATAAATGAAAAATTCCTTCCTGTGTGTCCTAGAAACATTAAAATCTGAACATTATTAATGCATTTCTAGCTAGAGAATTAACATAAGCAAACAATCTTTTGTAGATAAACTGCACCCTTCCTGTTTTGGATGGAGCAATAAGTTTACTGTGGAACAGATTTAGGAAATAGCTCTCCATCAGTTCTGTACTTTATAAATAAAATGTTGCTGGGCGAGGTCCTTCCTTTAGCATAAAGCTGATTATTTCCTGTTCAGTCCTGATCTAATGCCTTTTAAGAAGCTTTTTTTCAAAATTAAACTGTAGTAGGGAGTTTTTATTTTGTTTGTTGTACTCTTCAGTAGTTCCGTCTGCCTTGAAGTCATGCAAAAATCAGTTTTGTGGACTATAAAAAGGTTAATCAAAAATTACTGCAGACAAAATGAATATTTAAACTGCTAAACCTTTTGAAACAATACAATAAAAGCATTTTTTTAGATTTGAACATAAGTGGTCTCACTGGTTAAAAAGGTATAATAAAAGAAGTTTGTTGTTCATGTATTGCAAAAATTCCTGATTAAATGATTTCACAAATATCAGAATAAAAAACTAGCATGTGATAATCTTCTGTTGTAATACATGTTATTTTAGTTCAGATTTATTTTAGATTTAAAACAAAAACATTATTTCTGTAAGAAGGATATAGAAAGAGGTAGAATGTAGGTAAAACAGCAGTATTAGATTAGGGAACACACAGGTTAATATATGAAGTAACATTACCCTCATCCAACACATCTGTTGTAAAGAAGCCTATGAAATTTAGGCCACACACAAACTGGTCTCCAAGGGCCTGTAGTTGGTGTTAGAATGTTGTTATGTGGTCTGATTGGTTTAGTAAGGAATTATCTCCTGTAAAACCGTGTAACATAATAGTCCTCACTCTCCCACATGGGGACTATTTTTGCTTGACTTGAGTAAGATGTTTCTTAAAGAAGTAATAATGAACTTTATTGTGTTGCCAAAAAGTAACATTATGTGAATTGTATGCTATCATATAAATTGGTTTATTAGTGTTAGATATCAACTTTTGTTCATTTAAACAGCAACTTAAACTGTTCAGCTGATGAATATCTAAAAAATAAATTTAAATTGATATCCTGGCAATACATTTTAATTAAGTATGATTTTTACAGAGACAGGGAGGTATTCAGAAAATGGAACACAAGGTTCCCTGAGTAGGATTTTGTTATTGGGCTTTCCAAGTATTCAGAATTAGTTTATAGCAATGAAAGGCAAGTAAGAGCCTTAGCGAAATGCCTGTATCCTTAAATATGCTGGCTACTTCCAGAGTGGTGCTGTGCTTTCCCAATTCCCATTGACTTTAGGGAGAGTTGAGGGAGCTCAGCAGTTCACAGGAACAGGTTCTTAAATAAATAAAGGGCAGTTCTATTCTGAAAAGTGACTGTTACCTTACTTACCAGATCTGCCCCTCAGTGACAAAATTGATGATTGGTTTTGCTGCTTTTTATTCCTGTTGGCCCTCCAGAATCAACGCAGCTAAAGTTGAGAGAGCTGTAGTACGGGCAGTGTGACAGGCCTGCTCCATGGGCTGTTATAGAAGGCTATATAGAACGAGGCCTTACCTCCTCCACACCTTCTTTGGGCAATATGTGGCCCCAGGGATCATAGAATCATAGAACTGGAAGGGATCTTGAGAGGTCATCTAGTCCAGTCCCCTGCATTCAAGGCAGTACTAAATATTAGCTATACCATCCCTGATATGTTTGTCCAACCTGCTCTTAAAAAATCCCCGATGATGGAGATTCCACAACCTCCCTAGATAATTTATTCCAGTGCTTAACCACTCTGACAGGAAGTTTTTCTTAATGTCCAACCTAAACTGCCCTTGCTGCAATTTAAGCCCATTGCTTCGTGTCCTATACTCAGAGGTGAAGAAGAACAATTTTCTCCCTCCTCCTTGTAACAACCTTTTATGTGCTTGAAAACTGTTATGTCCCCTCTCAGTCTTCTCTTCTTCAGACTAAACAAACCCAATTTTTTCAATCTTCCCTCATAGGTCATGTTTTCTAGACCTTTAATCATTTTTGTTGCTTTTGTCTGGACTTTCTCCAATTTATCCACATCTTTCCTGAAATGTGGCGCCCAGAATTGGACACAATACTCCAGTTGAGGTCTAATCAGCGTGGAGTAGAGCGGAAGAATTACTTCTCATGTCTTGCTTACATTACTCCTGCTAATACATCCCAGAATGATGTTTGCTTTTTTTGCAACAGTGTTACACTGTTGACTCATATTTAGCTTGTGATCCACTATGACCTGTAGAATCCCTTTCCACAGTACTCCTTCCTAGGCAGTCATTTCCCATTTTCTATGTGTGCAACTGATTGTTCCTTCCCAAGTGCAGTACTTTGCATTTGTCCTTATTGAATTTCATCCTATTTACTGCAGACCATTTCTCCAGTTTGTCCAGATCATTTTGAATTTTAATCCTATCCCTCAAAGCACTTGCAACCCCTCCCTGCTTGGTATCATCCACAAACTTTATAAGTGTACTCTCTCTATGCCATTATCTAAATCCTTGATGAAGATATTGAACAGAACTGGACCCAGAACCGATTACTGCAGGACCCCACTCGTTATGCCCTTCAGCATGACTGTGAACCACTGATAATTACTCTCTGGGAATGATTTTCCAACCAGTTACACACCCACCTTATAATAACTGCATCTAGGTTGTATTTCCCTAGTTTGTTTATGAGAAGATCATGCGAGACCGTATCAAAAGCCTTATGAAAGTCAATATATACCACATCTACCGCTTCCCCCCTATCCACAAGGCTTGTTACCCTGTCAAAGAAAGCTCTCAGGTTGGTTTGACATGATTTGTTCTTGACAAATCCATGTGACTGTTACTTATCACCTCATTATCTTCTAGGTGTTTGTAAATTGATTTCTTAATTATTTGCTTTACTATCTTTCCGGGTACAGAAGTTAAGCTGACTGGTCTGTAATTCCCTGGGTTGTCCTTATTTCCTTTTTTATAGATGGGCACTATATTTGCCCTTTTCCAGTCTTCTGGAATGTCTCCTGTCTTCCATGACTTTTCAAAGATAATTGCTAATGGCTCAGATATCTCCTCAGTCAGCTCCTTGAGTATTCTAGGATGCATTTCATCAGGCCCTGGTGATTTGAAGATATCTAACTTGGCTAAGTAATTTTTGACTTGTTCTTTCCCTATTTTAGACTCTGATCCTACCTCATTTTCACCGGCATTCACTATATTAGACTATTTTAGATCATGCAAGGACAAGTCTGTGCTACCTCAAGAGCAGAGACTGTCACTGTGACAGCCTTTGCGTGGTGTGCAAAGCTGAGGAGGCTTACTGTGGGCTCCCATCTACCTGTGCACAGTTACAAGAGCGAGTCACAATGTGGTCCTGACTTCCAATTAGCACCACTTATGCAAACCCAGTGAATTCACTAGAACTGCACAGGGTGCCACCAAAGCATAATTTGAAAACATAGAGTGTCCAGGTGCAATTGAGATCAAAATCTGAATATAATGCTGTTGCATGAGTGCAACTGAATGCATGGTTTGGTCTGCATATCCTTTCTTACTGATGATGGTACACAAAATGGAAAGAATCCAGCTTGATTCTCGTGGTCCAGGCTGAGTCTGCAGGTATTCCAGTTTAAAAGAGTGTGTGTGTGTGTGTGTGTGTGTAAACACACCTGTAAACTGAGCACAGAAATCAGTAAGAGACAATAAGCATGGAAACCCAAATGTGACACTTTTAGAGAGTCACTTTTCAGAGTAGAGACATACTTATTAAACAGATGAGGGCAGGGTTTGGGACTGTAATTAACACTTCAATTTTTATTTTTATCATGGAGTATATACCAAGCAAAACAACTAACTCTAAGCAATTTCTAAGGTGTTGTCACCTTAGGTATCTAAATGCCAAGCATTATACATTTTTAAAAATAATTATTACATTTTAGAAAATCTATTAAACCAGCGATCTACAAATGTTCCATTAAGTTAAATAAAAGGGGACCAGAATTGTAATTGAGTGCAAGTAACGTTCTTCTTTTACATTTCTTCAATAAGAAAAGCAGAGCTTAACATAAAATAATTAGATATTATACAGCAGATTAGTTCATTTGTTTCTCTGTTTGCATTTCAATGAATGTGTAATTGCTCTATAAACACATTGATTAATGGGTATGAAAATTACCATACAAATCCAAAGCTAAATTGTTAGTACATATTAAAGAAAGGGAATATAGTATATGGTTATTGTTTAATTTAAAATTTTGTAGATGGTATAGTGCATAAGTGTTAAATGAGTTGCGTGTTTATTAATCTAGCTTTTTAGAACCAGGAAAAGTAATTCATTTTAGGTAGAAAAACAATGTCAAAATGTAGTTGATCATTTGAATTGCATACATATAATATAATTTTTCCCCACTGTTGATCTCTACATTAAATATTTTACACATGAAAATACAGTTTCTATGAGTGAAATGATAATTAAATGGCACCTGTGGTAATGAGAATTTCTGTGTTTTTTCTCTTGCAAGAAGGAATATACCAATTAGTCCATTGCAGGTGAGCTATCCGGGTCAATTTAAATTAGGTTAATGTTGTGTTTTGCAGGGTTGTGAAAACTCTGTGGGAGGATCAGAGAGGGGAATGTGGATTGAGAGGCTGGGTTGATACACATTTTGAATTTCTGTATCACTGAGGTATTTACAGGAACATGGCATTGAAAAACATTGTATTCTAATTTAAATGAATAAATAGTTGCCTGATTTGTTAGAATTTAAATTTGCAAATGCCCTGAGTAGTACAGCTACTTTAGAAGGGGCTCTGGCTATTTTCTGAAAGGTAATAAAATTACACATACTGTATGTGACAAGGTGGGTCAGCTAATATCTTTTATTGGGCCAACTTCTGTTGATGAGACAAGCTTTCAAGCTACACAGAGCTCTTCTTCAGATTTGGGAATAGTACTAAGAGTGTCATAGCTAAATACAGTGTCCAACAGAAAGTTTAGCATAAGGAGTTAGCACATAAAGGGACCATTCAAGTTTGTATGTGCTAACTACTTATGCTAAACTATCTGTTCGATTTTGTATTTTGCTGTGACACTCTTAGTACCTTTCCCAGACCTGAAGAAGAGCTCTGTGTAGCTCGAAAGCTTGTCTCTCTCACTAACAGAAACTAATAAAAAATATTACCACACCTTCCTTATCTCTATCATATCCTGGGACCGACACAGTTACAACAACACTGGATACATACTGTATGCACATTTGTGGGAATGAATTCTGGGTATCTTGCAACTTGCATGTGAGCCAGGATTGGGGAGAGTTGGAAGGTCCTTGACCTACAGGGGAGGGGGAGGGGTTTGAAAGCCCGTCCCTTCCCTGCCCTTGACTTGTGAGCTGGGATCCCCTGTGGATGGACAGCTGAGAGCAGACGTGCTTGGTGCATGGCACAGGCTCACAAAGACTGACCCTGGGAAGAGGGAATGAAAACACCCATGGAGATAATGGAGCAGTTCACATATTTTAGAGCTATTGTTTCAGGCTGCATTCATCTCCATGGGGTGTTGTCATCTAGCTGAGACGTCACACCTCTCTGAGCCTCCCATACTGCAGATGAATGTGTGGAATCCCTTCACCACCCACTAGGGCAGGGACTCTGCATCTCCGCTTTCCTGCCACTTCCTGCCTGCAGCTTGCACTTGCACGCCTCATAGCTCCGCCACCTTTCCATCTCCCCGTGGCCCTCCATACTTCCTAGGGGCATGAAGTGGTAAGGAGGAGGGTGGAACTGGTAGGAAGCGAAGGACTGGAACCAGTGAGGCACGGGGTGCTTGGAGCAATGGGCATGTTGGAGGAATTGGAGCAGTGGGGAGTGGGGGTTGAGTGATTGTGGAGACTATCAGAGGTTTGGAGCAATGCAGGCTTCTGTTGGAACTGTGCAGGGAAGAACGGAGTGGAAAGGAGGAGGTCAGAGCTGTACCGGGGGGATGTTGGGGAACTTCAGTTCTGTCTTCCAAAAGCCCCCCATCCATCAGTCATCACACTCCCCTTTTCCCCCACGTCTGTCACTCTCTTCAAAAATTATGCTCACTGAGTCCAGGCTGGTCCCCACTCTGTTCCTCATCCTTTCCTCAGCTCCTTAGCCTGCAAGTCTCCTGCCAGTACGTGTCTCTCTGTCGGGAGGAAGATTGAGGAGGTAGAACCAGGCTGTGGTGGACAAACAGACACAGGAGATGCAGAGGCAGTGAAGCCAGTGCATTCTGTGGTTGGAGGAATTATTGCCAAAGAGGCAAAGGCAGTGGAGAGGGAGAGCTGGGCTGTGGTACATCGGGGTGATGAGAAATTATTTTTTTTAAAGCCAAGGAAATTAAATGCCCAAGCACTTTAACTCTGAATTAAGGTTGCCTAGTGGTGCCCCATGCTCTTCCAGAATGTGGAGAGTGGCTAATTTAAACCTCTGAAAACTGGGAAATACCAAATTAAGGTAAACGCCACCCCTGCATAACAATCTTATTGCTGCCTTCTTGAAATGATGCCTCAGCATGATAATTACACATACTGTATGCAGTGTAGTTGTAGCTGTGTTGATCCCAGGATATTAGAGAAATCAGGTGGTAATAGCTTATATTGGACCAACTTCTGTTGGTGAGAGAGGCAAGCTTTTAAACAGTGAGGGCATGTTTACACTATGGACCCTACAGCGGCCTGGCTATAGCATTGCAACTACAGCAATGGGGAAGGGTTTTTTTCCTTGGATGTGGGAACTCCACTTCCCCAAGCAACGGTAGCTAGCTGTATCTATACCATGGGTTACATTAGCTTAACTACGGCGCTCAACTATGTGAATTTTTTCATACCCCTGAGCAATGTAGCTAGATCATTCTAAATTTTCAGTGTAGACCAGGACTCAGTCTACACAGACCACCTCAGATTTGCTAAATGTTACCTCCCCTTCACCCTTGCCCTGGGGAGTCCTTCTGAGACATTGCTTTCACTGAGGCCAGGTCTACATTGCAGACCTATATCTGTATAACTATGTCGCTTTGGGGTGTGAAAAATCCATACCCCGAGTGACATAGTTATACCCGCCTAACCCTTTGTATAGACCGCTACATCAACGGGAGAGCTTCTCCCTCGACATAATTACCATCTCTCTGGGAGGTAGATTAACCATGCTGACTGGAGAAGCTCTCTCATCGGCATAGAAGCATCTTCACTAAAGCGCTGCAGCACTATACATGAAGACAAGCCCTCACTCCAAGCTCCAAAGACCGTTGTCATGTATGTGACCATATTGCTGAAAATCCATGTGACAAGATGATCTCTTTGCACTATTACTGACACAACCTACAGAGCTCAGTACTGAAATGAGGCATATTTGATCTTTGAAAGTATATGTGCATGTTTTGTCATATCACAGTAACAGCTCTGCCAAGCTGCTTCAACTAATTGTTCCACCTTCAACACAGCTACACCTAACATAGTGAACAGATGCAGATAAATGCTGGAATTTAAATCTGTGTACCACAGTGCAAACAATGGCACATTCTTTTTCATGTCTACTCATTATGGCCCCCTCCTTACAGAACCATTCCAAATGGCTATTGTCAGCTACAGTGGGCTGAGTTAAGATCACGATGCTGGGGTAGAGTATACCTTAACTTTGTATTTCCTGGTTTTCAGAGATTTAACTGCAGCTGCTCTTCACATTCTGGAAGGGCATAAGGCACCACTGGGCAACCTTAACTCTGTGTTAATGACGTTCTGGGACATTTAATCTAGAATCACATTATCAGATGCCCTGGCCACCTTCCAGAAGCTACTGGATTCTAACAAACTGAACTCACCTAATAGTTCACAGCTCCATCCGCTATCAGCTCTTCAATACCCACTGAGTTGTATCCACCCTCTGGCCAAGTCCCTCTCTCTAGTTATCAGTGGCTTTGCCCATTCCCCTTCTCTTTTAAGCTTATAGACACTTCTGTTACTTTCTTATCATTTCATAAAAGGCTGAACAAGAACCTTGTGTTCTCCTTACTTCCCTTTTAACTTTTTAGAATAACTTTTTCTTGTACTGATGCTAACCTTGACTTGCCTGTATACCCCAATCATCTTCTACACATTGGCCAGAGTAAGCACAATATATATTACCTTACATCCCAAAACATTTCAGTGAAAGAATATTACAATTACAATTTCTCAAAAGTTGGGAAATGTCTGAATAATATTTATCTGCTCAATCTTCATTTGGCCACCTTGTGTGTATGCATTCTGATACATTAATTGCATGATCACACACTATTTAAAGGTGTGATGTTAAATCATGTTAGTTAACACATTCTAAGTAGCATGTTTGAGAAGTCTAGGATGGAAAAGGTAGTGTATACTTTAACACATACTCAGTTGGGTAAGCCTAGGCTCTGTGCTTGGCTTTAGCTTAGCCACCTAAATGTGTTAAAAGGCAGTGTGTCTTGCCTACACTAAGACCTGGTCTACACAGAGAGTTTATACAGTTATAACTATTGGTTGGAATTGTGAACTTTTAATCAAAATAGTTATATCAATACAACCAGTGTGGACTCAGTTATACTGGTATAAAGGTGCCTTATACTGGTTTAGGTTATTATTCCCATTCCTGTATGGGAATAGCTATACTTGTATAAAACACCTTTATGCTGATATAACTGCATCCAAACTAGTGGGTTGTACCACTTTAAATATACGTGTATGATTAAACAGTATATTTTTTGTGTATAGACAAGCTCTGAAGGTGTTAGCTAACAACTTCCAACATTACATCTTTAAACCCTAGTCTAGACATGGCTGAAGTGTTTGAACAGTGACTACCACAGTGTGTGTTGGGGGGGGGGGAGGGGAGGACAATGGGTGGAAATCACAGTTGGGGCCTCTTATCTTACTGTAAGATAAGAAAAGGAGCTAAAATGTCTAAAGGAGGAGAATAATTAAAAATGAAACATATTAGTTGTTCTATGAAAACTCCTGGGGTGCGGATTGTGTTGGCTTTAAGGATCTTTTCAAACAGGACTTGAACTCAGGTCGTGTCCCAGAAGAGAAGATTTTTTCTTCCTAGATAACCCAGAATTTTCTTAGGAATTGTACAGCTGTTTCCACTCCTCCTTCATATGTTTGTTAAAACACTACAAATTCTTTCCGTTATGCCTGTGATATAGTCAGGTCAGAGAATAATAATATGTTATGGCCTGGGTAAATGATCACCCTGTGGCGTTAGCTGTTTTCAGGATTCCCTGACATATATATCAAACAGTATAATAATGCTGCGGCTATGATTCTCTTTCTTGTTTTTGAATATAGGGATACTATAACTTCTTTCCCCACACAAGGAATCATTTTTAATGTCCACTTCCAGATGTTTAGGGATGAGCTTTTCAGTGGCCTCGGCTCAGAATGAATATAAACCAGAATTCCAAGGATATAGATATTTCTAACTCCGAGTTGGGTCTCAAGTGCTTCCAATTTTCCCTCCAGCAAAGAATGGTTTTTCATAAGTGATTTTCCATGTTTGGAATCTCTTCTGCAGTTCCTTTGTTCAGACTCCACGTGGCCTATTCTCTGCTCATTTCCCAGAAATTGACTTTCTTCTCTGCTGAGATGAATTTTTGAAGAGTCAGTCTTTGTATTCAGGGCCAGCATCTTGTCTTTTAAAGAGCTCTGAATTAAAGAGCAAGAATTTCAGAGGCGCAGACCGGCACCACTGCAGTCTGTTGCTGTGCAGAGCTCCATAACTCATCTGTGTCTGGTCTCTGCATACCTTTGTAAAGAAGAATAGATTGGGTTCTTATTTTCATCGTTTGTTGAGAGCATAATGTTGTGTTTAAGTTGCGTTAACTGTTCCTCTCTGTTCTTACAGCCTGTTGGCACCAGGCTGCACCCCCTCCCCACATCGTTGTTTTCTGTTTGTAGAGTAACCTGGTGTTTGTTCTTACACAGTTTGTGGCTTTTGAAATAGTTTGCCACAGTAAGTATCCCAAAAAGCATGCATCTCTGCTATGAGCCTATTTAGCCTACTGATTATGGTGTCAGTGCAGCAACATCTGAGATTTAAGGCTTGGTGGTGATAAAAATGGTTCTCCTGATTTTTTCATTTTCATTTTTTTAACTTGAAACCCTTGTAAGGAAAATATGCTTCAGTTGACTCTTAGCATGACAAAATCTGCCCAAATGTTTTTTTTTGGTTCTGCATGGTGTGTGGAAAAATAAGGTTTAGAATGAAATGCAAGTCAGTAATGTGAAGTTCTCTGGAAGACCAATTATATGTAGATTAGACCTACTTTGTTTCACATATTTCTTTTTGGTGCAGTCCAGTACAAAAGGCCTTTCAGAAGAACGTGTCTCTGTATTCTTTACTAGTGTGGTTAACATCAGTTCTTTGGTTGACATAATCACATCTACAATATTATAAAAGCTTTGTGAAGACTATCAATTACCAGGTTATTTTACCTGTTCATTCACACATCCCCAGTCTGAGTACTTCAAACGTGATAAAACAGAACAATAAAAGTGTGATAAGAAATATTGTGTTAAGCTATTTCCCCCCAGTACCTAATGACTGGGGGGTGGGGGGTTCCTATAAAGGTGGTAAAAGCAGACTGAAAGCACTTGAAAAGCAGGCGTTATTCAAAGCCAAAAACCATCTGTCTATCATATGGTTAATCAGATACAAGGTTATTTTGCTGAATGGTTCTTTTCTTGGAAAAGAATCTGTCAGGAAATAGTCACCAAAGTTAGCTCTGCTTTGAAGTTCTCTTAGCCAGACCTAGAATCCTGGGGCTGTGAAAATCCTCTGAATATGAGAGTCTTAAACTCTTCTGCTGTTGTAGAGCAATGAACATCTTAAGTACCCAAAGCAGTATGCTGAAAAAATACTCGTACCTTATCTGAGAAAATACCATGTGCACACTGTTTTCCTGATTTTTTTTTTTTTTTAAAGGGATTTTACTGAAATGGTTTGGGGCTACATTGTCTGTTTTGTTTAGGTCTGTTTAATCTTTTGAGAAAATAAAAGTAAAGAATCATTATTTGCAGGAAGAGTTGTCCCAAATACTGTTTGAAAATGGTGATCTCATTTTTGCCTATTCTAAAATGTACCATCAAAAATATTTATTGTGTTGTCTGGCTTTACATAAAGTACCATAATCACTGACATTACTTCTGAACTTCATCTGTGCTTGCAAAATGCCCAAAGATCTTCTTTCCCACCTCCCACACGGCTGTTATGGCTTTGTCCTCCTTGCTACATTTTGACCAGTCCTAGGTCATGTCTACGCTATGGGCACTAAAGCGGCATAGCTACAGTGCTGCTGTAGTGTCCTCGTGTAGACGCTTTCTACAACTACGGAAGGGTTTTTTTTCCATCAGTGTAGATAATCCACCTCCTTGAGTTGTGGTAGCTATGTTAACATAAGAATTCTTTCATTGCCTCACCACATCTACACCAGGGGTTAGGTCGACTTAACTGTGGTGATCATTGGTGTGAATTTTTCACACCCGGGGCCACTGTAACCATGTCAGCCTAACTTTTAAGTGTAGTCCAGGTGTCAGTAAAATTGGGCTCTTCCCAGTATAGGATTATTTTACTTCGTTAATTGTGTCTACAATTCGATTTGTGAAGAATGCGAATATATGTCTCAGTAAGAACTAAATCTTACCACGGGTGTGGTTTCATGCCTTAAAAGATCATCCTTGGACAAAGATCACAACTTCTGATTACTTGTGTTTGTTTTGTTTTTCTTCTAAAGAATGTGCAGAGAAATAAAACTAGGCTGTCATCACATAAAAGTCCAGTACATTTTATAAAAGGAAATTGGCCAGTGGTGTGTGAAAATGTCCAGTGTTAACCACTTGATAGAGGAAGAACCTCTGCCACATTCCCGTTTGGGTAGGGTGCATGAGATGAATATCATTGCCCCTTTTCAACCTGAGCATCTAGGCAAAGTTTGCAACCCTGAGGATGATCTAGTTCAGGGGTGGCCAACCTGTGGCTCCGGAGCCACTTGCGGCTCTTCAGAAGTTAATATGCAGCTCCTTGTATAGGCACCGACTCCAGAGCTAGAGCTACAGGTGCCGACTTTCCAATGTGCCAGGGGGTGCTCACTACTCAACCCCTGGCTTTGCCACAGTCCCTGCCCCCACTCCACTCCTTCCCATGCCCTCCCCTGAGCCTGCCATGCCCTCATTCCTTCCCTCCCCCATCCCCCGTGAGCCTCCTGCACACCATAAAACAGCTGATTGGGAGGTGTGGGGAGGGAAGGGGAGGCGCTGGCCGGTGGGTGGGAGGCACTGGGAAGGGGGGAGGGCTGATGGGGGGCTACTTATGTGTTACTGTGGCTCTTTAGCAATGTACATTGGTAAATTCTGGCTCCTTCTCATGCTCAGGTTGGTCACCCCTGATCTAGCTAGAAGTAGAAACTGATGGAGTCTGGTATTTTCTTTGATGCACACTTGTTTCTTTACAAATAATCTACAAAGTCCTGTGTCTCTGAACACAGAAGACACAAAGAACAAAAGGAGTAGTTTCTTAGTGTACAGCCTCCAAGACTCTTTAGCCAACACTAGACCCAAAAGTGCTCTGTCGAGCTTTTATCCGGGTCACACTCTGCTTACAGGCTCCTGTTTGGCTTTCTTGCTTCTTCTTTTCTCTCTGTTTTTGTCTGTTCTCAGTTTCTCTGTGATCTCTCTCTTCCCTCACATACATCCCTACCCAGAACAATGCTCATTGAAAAGTTCCTAGACAGGAACACATATCTTTTTTATAGCAACTTCTCTTAATATCCCAAAGTTACACCCTGGTTTATATCTTTTAACTTTTTTTCTTCCTTATGCAAGATAAGCAATGATCTCAAGTTGCAGTGGGGGAGGTCTAGGTTGGATATTAGGAAACACTATTTCACTAGGAGGGTGGTGAAGCACTGGAATGGGTTACCTAAGGAGGTGGTGGAATCTCCATCCTTAGAGGTTTTTAAGGCCCGGCTTGACAAAGCTTTGGCTGGGATGATTTAATTGGTGTTGGTCCTGCTTTGAGCAGGGGATTGGACTGGATGACCTCCTGAGGTCTCTTCCAACCCTAATATTCTATGATTCTACACAAACAGACCGAGGTGGGGTCTTATGCTTTCAGTTATTTTAATTGAAAGGTCAGTTCACATCTGTTAATCTCGATGGGGTTTTAACTCAATCCATAACAAGGTTTCACTCAGCTCATAACAATATCCTTGGGTGGGAAAAGAATTTAAGAGAGTTAGGTGACTACTCCCTTGAGTGAAGGAATTGAAATGCCCCTAAACTTTGTGGGATTGCTGTAACATTTCTGTGAAGCACTGAATAGGCATGCTTTTGCTAGCAAAATCATAAAATGTTCTGCATCTTTGACACTATGAATCATAACCTGTACCAAACTAACAGAATAGATTAGACAATCATCTAAACAGAATAAATAGACCTCTTCATGGTACAAGAAAGTAAGGCAAGTGTAGCAGTATATTTTTTACTGGACCAAATTCATGCAGATAAATAACTTTTTGTAAGTACATTATATCCAGTGGGCTTTTCATAAAAAAAAAGTTCTTGTTGCTATACTGTGACTGGCAAGTTTTATGTTGAAAGTATGTAATATTTGAAAAAGTGATCAAAATTGAGATTTGTAGGAAGTCGTCACAGGCTACGTAGGCACTGTATTGTAAATCAAAATAAGTCTCACAATGCCCTTATGTGAGGTGCTGGATGGGGGCACCACCTTATCATACTACGTGCACTGGGAAGACAGAGTAGTTGTCTAGGCATTTCCACATGCTATGCTTAGTTTCTTTTCTTGGGAAAACCCAATATATCTGCCAGCCAATGGAGGCAGTGTGATCCAGTGGTTAAAACAGTGTTGAGACACAGGTCCGGTCTACACTTAAAATTTAGGTCGACATAGCGACGGTGCTCAGGGGTGTGAAAAATCCATACCCCTGAACATTGACCTAACCCATGGTGTAGGCACAGCTAGGTCAGTGGAAGAATGCTTCTGTTGACCTAGTTCCTATTGCTTAACTTATCCATCTGTAACATGGGTATAATGTCTGTCTCAAAGACACTATTGTGCAGTTTAATTATTTATTTTGACTTACAGTAGTGCCTGTTCTTAGCTCTTAGATTGTAAGCTCTTTGGTGCAGGGATCATCTTTTTCTTTCATATTTGTAAAGTGCCTGGCACAGTGGGGCCCTAGTCCATGACTAGGGCTTCTAGGTACTAAGGTGCAAATAATACATAATGGGGCATTTAAATTTCAAATGTAAATTAAAAAATCAGCAGATGGGGCTGCAAGTACAAGTGAAAAGAATGGGAGCAGAAAGGGGGTTAACATATCAAAGAAGTTATACCAGGTGGTCAGACAGTTTCCCTTTTCCTGCATGTAGAAGTCCTGCATATTTCCACTTCAACCTCTTTGCAGCAGTTAATGTAGCGTTTTCTTCTTTCTTACCCTTCCCCCACTCCCACTTGGGTTCAGTTACTTTGCATCCTCTGAGGTGCAACCTCTGGCTGATGTCAATTCTAAACTGAGCTCTCCCTTATGAAGTTACATTGTACTGGGGTAGAGCTGCCAATAGCATCAAACCTATAGAGCTGTTTTGAAGCTCTGTACAGGAAATTGATCTGGCTTTGCCATTATGGGTGATTTGAAATCTCCAAAAAACATAATAAAAATATATTTTCTGAAATATTTAGTATGTGTCATCTTCAAAGTGTTATCAGAAGATCAACTAACTAATCATTACCTTTAAATAAAAATTAATGAGATGGGCACAGATGATGAGGTAAAACCCAGATTTTATTACAAGCAAAAGTGTTAAATGCATTTAGTGTTTGCTCATCTCTCTTTACTCAGATATTTTATTCAAGGTGGGTGCATTACAAGAGAAATTCTTTTCCTCCCCAAGTTCTATTTTTCAGAAATTTCCTTCATTAAGAATTATGTTTTGTGTCAAAGTAGTACTGAACTAGCTACCTTTGCCCTTGTTACATTACAGCAGGCCTGCAGGGGAGTAAACATTTATAGCAGGCTTAACAAATAAGATTTGTGTTGAATCTATCATTCATTGTTCATCAATTGGTTTTGGTGGTGTAATGTTACTTTAACCTTATTTGGGGTGGGGGAAATGATGCTGCTTATGTAAATATCCTTGCATTTAATCAGTTTCTCAAATGTATTGCTTCTAGGTTTACAGACAAGACTGTGAAACCTTTGGCATGGTAGTGAAGATGCTGATTGATAAAGATCCTTCATTAGAAAAGTCCATTCAGTTTGCCCTGAGACAAAATTTGCATGAGATAGGTGAGCGATGCATTGAAGAACTTAAACATTTCATTGCTGAATATGATGCTGCCAATCAAGAGTTAGCAGAGTCCTTTAAAGAGGGTGCATATTAAGAACAAAAATATGCTTTTAGATTTTCCATATTGTATATGCCGTTAATATATAAATATGCTTTTTGTGGAGAAGGGGAATACTTGCTGGAGATTTGAACCCAAGGCCCATGTTCCTTCATAGTAGCTGACTATAGATTGTTCATTGTCCAGGCCATTTAATTGTGTTCTTCTAATGTGTATTTGTTTTGTGACATTTATTCCTTTGAAAAGGATACATGTTTCAATAATGATGTAAAGTGACAAACTACTTTTGAAAGCCTTTACACAATTACCTAGAAAAAAAGATTTGCTCCATGTATGTATACTTTTGTTTCAATGTTTAGAAGTGTAAGTAAGCACTGTATTTTTATTAAAATAACAAGAAGCAATTCTTCATTCCTCAGCTTATATTCAAAAACATGGATGTTCTCTTGTTTATACATGCTATAGAAAAACTTGCAAGGTTGTTCATGACCATAGTTTACTTTTATCATTTATTTTTGGCATGTGGTTTTAAAGTTCAGGTCCATTCTGAAAAATGACATCTAGGGATTCCTTATTTGACTCAGTGACTACCAGAACAATTTGCTCACTTGACAAGGGAAGTGATGTCTTTTCTAATTTTAGCCCTTCAAACTCTACTTAATATCCTAAAGACAAGCTGGGTTGTTTTCTTCGTATGTATCATCAGTATAAAACTGGTTTGGTAGGCTGAATTCGGCTTTCAGTTACATCTGTGCAGCTGAGGGCAGAATTTTCCCTGTGGTTCAAACTTAGTTAACAGTTCTGTTTGATACTTAGAGCAATACAGGGCTAACTAGAGTTCTTTTAAAAAGTGAAAAAAATAATTGTGACAGAAGAAAAGCAGATCCACTGGGCAACAGAGTACTAAAAAAGGCAAAAAAACATCAGTGAAATTTCTGAAAAGTGATTAAGATCAGTTTGTGGTACCTTGTTAAAATTAAGAAGCTGCATCTTTTTCATTTTTAAAAAGAGATTGGCATATTAAACATTCCACCTTAGACAGTTACAAAATTTGTAAGACATATTACACAGAGGTTAGCAGATGCAGAGCTAAGCTCCTTGTATCTATCTGTATTATATAACATGTTTGAAACAAAATGAAAAGAGCTAATGACTCTAAAACAGACCACTTCTATGACGTGTAGGCTGCTTCACCTAACAGAAATACTGTGAGCCCCATTCTGCAGACAGTCATGTGTAGTATCATTAACTTCATTGGGACTACTTACAGGGGAGTAAACTAATGCATGGTAATCATTTTGTATGCAGAAGTTGGTGTGTACTCAGATCCACCATTCCCGTTCTCCACAATGGGTTGCACCTTTCTGATATAGGAATTCAATAAACATGTCAACATCAGACTCCTGCTATGGATCTGGTTTGTTTTAGTGTCAGTGCCTTTGCTTTAGACTGACTCTTCTGTGATAACAAATTTATTCAACGCACTTCACTATTCGTACAAAAACTGAAACGGTTTGAGAAATGGCCGAGTCTTTCCTCACCAATTATGTGTTCAGCGTTTGAAAAATTCTGTCATTATTAGCTACGAGTACTCTCGTAGCAACATCAGTGTTAAACATAAGTTTGTACTCATGGTTAGAACTCTTAAGGTTATAAGCACTGAAAAAAAATTAGGAATATTTGTTTAATAATAATACATTATGAGGAATACCTACTGTTCTCATCAAGAATGCCCGTTGTTACTGTACTTTAATTTCAGTATTCTTCATTAAGGAATATTTTCCTAATGCTTAATTTGCAAAAAAAATAGTCTATAAAATTAAATAATATTGTGAGCACATGCTTTATTTTATGAAAATCTGTTTTACATAAATCAACTGTTTCTCAACTCAGATTAAATCTCAGTGATAGCAACAAAGGACTCCTGTTGTACAACTTAATGTGTTTTTTCTAGAATTGGTATTACTATAAAGTTTGCTAACCTGAAATTCACATTGAATGCTAGGTTGCTCTCTCCTCTCCCCGCCCATCCCCACCTCCGGTTTTGTGCTTGTTTCAAGACATAATGCTTAAAACCCTTTGTGCGTTTTAGCTATTCACAATGTTGAGGTAAGTGAGAAATTAATGTCCCAGCAAATCCAGTAAATTTAAAGCAAGAAAATGGCCTCTTCTGCTATGCATATAAATATACACAGAAGTGTGCGCACTTGTTTTGAGTTTTGTATAGTGAAAATACAGTAGGGTTGTCTTTTGCACTGAGGAATTTGCATTGTAGACACAGGTGGGTGGGGACTAATTGGGAGATGGTGTTGGGGCAAGGAGATTATTGGTGGAAGTGGACCGAATCTGCACTGGATAAAGTGTAGGTCTACTCTGGCTTCACCCATAGCACGTGAACAGGTGAGCTAGTTAAAGCAAAACTTGTTTCTAGCATTCATGAATGTGCATATACCCTTAAAATATGGGAGCACAGTGTAAATGCAGTGCTGTCTGCCTGAAGGTGGAGACAGCCTGAAACAATAGGTTTGAGAGGGTAGGAACTGATCTGTTAATCTCAGTGGGTTGTCAGCTTTAAATTTGAGTTACAATTTAAATGGTTAAACGTGTCACTGCAGATTATTTTCATCTTGTGTATGGATCAATGGCCTCTGCAGTGAAATGGAATGCACCAGAGAGCGTATGGTTTGAAGATATGGCCCCTTCTCTCGGCTGTCCAAGCCTAATTTTATTTTTCCTCAGAGAATAGTGCAGGGCAGCTACCACATATCCCATTTCGCCATCAGAGACTCAAAGTCCAGGCGTCCTCTAGGATAAGGGTACACGCTCCACTTTGTGCCAGTGCAGCCTATCTGCACTAGGCGGTCTGCACCAGTTGTAACTAAAGGAATATCACTTTCTCCAATACAGGTTTATGTAGGGCTTGTTTATATTAAGAGGGAATACTGTCCCCATTTGCTTGACCTGTAAATACCAGTGATTAGACACTATGTAACTTCGTTGTTGGGGTGGGGGAAGATAACAGAACCAGTTTTTAAATTAAAATAACCATGCTGCATTGGCCACCCTCAGCATGATATGCAAAACATCACTTATTTGTCCATCAAGGGATGTTGCATAAGTTACCTTAGGGCTAGTGTGGTAAGCCCCTTTCAGTGGGTAATTCTCATACCCGCTCACAAGCAGTCTTCCCCCTCCCCATCGAAGAGGAGCACGAGTATCATTCTTCATCCTCTTCTGATAATTGGAATGTTTCACCTGCTTACCCGTTGGGGGTATTTTTATAACCTGTATATATTTGGAAGTAAGTCAGACATAGGGGGTAAATATAGGCATGTTAGTTCAAAAGCCCCTAATTGGTACCACTGGGCCTGGCCTCATTAATTTTATACATATAGACAAACTGCTTGGCCTCCAGGGCCCTATGACCACATCCTAAATCAAAACATTCCTCAGCTTTGGTTTCCAGGGTTAGATCATCTTCAGCCCAGGATGCACCTGTTATGAAAAAGTATTCACAGTAATGTATACATATTGTTGAACCAGACTCTTCTCCACATCTGTCTCTGGGTGAACATATACTTCAGTGGCAAGTTTTTGAAACTATTTCAGAGCATATTCCAGCCTCTTCTTCACAGAATGAGGCTATGGCTCCTCCTCAGTTATCGTCATTATCTAATAAGTCATTTTGAGACTTGGTCCACTGAATGGCAGAAGCTTTGGAGATCCCTGTTCAGACTGCTCAAGAAAAAGGACATAAGTTACTGGACATTTTGCATCCATTTCTACCAGAGAGGTTGCCCTATCTATAAATGTTAGAGCCAACCCCACTCTTATGGTAGACTCCAGCATCTAGACCACCCACTGCTAAGAGGTGAAAACAGGTATCAAGTCCTTTCAACAGGCTTCTAAGATTTCTACACACGTCCTTCTCCAGGGTCCTCAGTAGCGACAACAGCACACAAGAGAAGTTGAAACATTAGTCCTTTAGTACTACTCCAGAGGAGAAGGAGCCAAAAAAGATTTGACTTTTTGCCTTCAACTCTGCATAACTTGATAAAAGGGCCTGATAGTTTGCTATGATTACCTTATGTGGGACAAAGTTACTGAGTATCTTGATAAATATTTAAATTCCTCTAAAGTCTGACAAAAGTTCATCTACGAATGGTGAGTTAATAGCTAAAACCTTCCTATAAGTCCATTATGCATTATGCTATCTTATCTGATTGGAGGCAACAAGTACTATGCAACGTGCGTGATGGTTCTGGTCTTCTGGAGGTTCAAACTATGTTGGAAGACCTTCCCTTTGGAGGGAATCATCTAGTTCAGTTCTAAAACTGAGTCATTACCTACACTGAAAGGCACTTGTACTACATTACTGTCATTAGGCATCTACACTTCCAATGTAAAAAGAGAGACAAGATGGGTGAGATATCTTTTATTGGACCAACTGTTGTTGATGGAAGAGAGAAGGTTTGGAAGTTGGTCCAATAAAAGATATCTGACACACCTTGTCTCTCTCATATCCTGGGAACAACATAGCTACAATAATACTGCAAAATACAAAAAGAAGCATACTCAAATGAAACAGCCTGTCACTACTCCTTTTAATCATCCTTATCAGAGAACAATGGATTTTTTTAAAGAAGAAACAACGTATTCATGGAAGATCTTCATGGACATCAACTTCAACTGCTGCTAAGACAGGCTTTAAAAAGTTGTTTGATGTGTATACAGAGAACTGTTAACCAATCTTGGAGGGTCTTTTTTCCTACCTTACCCTTTTTCGGGACTATTTATATTATTTCCAGGAAGCGATGGAGTAGTGTCACCAGCAGCAGATACTTATTGGAACTAAGTCAGAAAGGTTATTCTGTTCAATTCCAAGACATTCCCACCTTCTGTTTCAGGGACCCTTTTCATAAGACTCCTTCACATAAGATGTTGAGTGTCTGTTGGCTCTTGGTGCTATGCAGGAGGTTCCCTCCCCAATATCAGAGAAGGAGATCTGTTCCCGATATATTCTAGTCCCCAAAAAATTGGGAGGCTGGTTGGACCAGTATTGGACCTGAGAGTTCAAATTTCAGTTAGCCAGTTCAGATTTAAAATAGTAACCCTGTTCTCCATGCTTCCTTCCCTAGATCCTCTAGACTAGTTTGCAACTCTCAATCTACAAAATGCATATTTCCATCCATCCAGCAGAAAAATATTTGCCTTCTGTAGTGGGCAATGCACATTACCAGTACAGGGTGCTGCCTTTTGGATTGTTGATGGCTTCAAGGACTTTCACAAAATGTCTGGCTGGGGTACTGGCACATCTCAGAAAGAAATGTGTTTGGGTTTACCCATATCTTGACAATTGGTTGATAAGAAGATTGTCTCCAGAGCAGGTGCTAAGCAGTGTCCAGTACCTCATACATCTGTTCTCCAGTCTGGGTATGAGTGAAACATGAAAAAAATCATTTAAACCCAACAAAAAAAGATAGCACATACTGGGGCTCTACTCAATACCATGATGGCTCAAGATAGCTGCTGCAGACCAGATTTGACAATATATTAAAGTTGATCAATCAACTGCAAAACAATCTATGTACTATAGCAAGGATATGTCTCTGGTTTTAGGTCACACAGTTCATGTACTCTGGTGACCTGTTCAACAGACTGGATCTTCGTTGTTTTCAGGGGTGCTTAAGGATGGTCTATCACCCTGCTGTTCTCAAGACAGACATGCAGATACACATACCTCAAGAAGTTTTGAACTCCCTCAACTGGTGAAAAGATCCACATCAGGTCTGCAAGGGAGTTCTGTTCTTCCCAGCATTTCCCAAAGTCAGTAGTGACCAATGCTTCAATATTGGGGTGGGGAGCCCATCGCAGCAACTATATAGTATAGGTAAAGTAATCTCTGATTTTAATTTAAATCAGTCCACTCACCTTCTTTTCCCCAAAGCCTCATTCAGCCGAGGGTGAGGCTGCCTTACGTACTCTAAATGTTCTCCAATCTCGGTGATTTACTTATCTCGAGCAAAACCATCCAGGCAGTGCCTTAGGCTATTTATTTCACTTGCCAAGATCCAAGGGTCAAGCAGTCTGGACTCAGAATCTCTAATTGGGTGTCACATTGCATAAAGTTACATTTTGAGGTGGCCAATTTAGAACTCCTAGGCCAACGATCTTGTGCAGGAAAGCAATAATTCCATGGAATTGGTGTATCCAGCACACCATAACACTAACTGTAGTTCACCTTCCAAACATAAACAACACACTGGCAGACCATCTACTCAGACATTTTTCTCATTTTCAGTCAGTGGGTTTCTTGCCATATAGATTTGTTTGCAACCCAACAGAACAAGAAATGCATTTGTTTCATGGGAAGATAAAGACCGGGTTCTCAAAGAGATGCCACATTAATCCCCTGGACCCAGGGCCTGTTGTATGCTTGTCCTCCCATTCCTCTGATCCCTAGTGTGTTAAGGAAGGTCAAATAGGACAAAGCCTCAGTCACCGGCCCAAGCAATACAGAAATCAGAAATATCTTAGTGACACTTCCAATATCTCTACTTCTCCTACCAGACTTAATTACCTAAAACAATGGGACAACATTTCATCAAATGTTTCATCATTCAACATTTATACCTCACAGCTTGGAAACTGGCTGAAGAATTGTCCTGTTGATGTACAGAGCATATTGATTCAGAGCAGAATGCAGTCCACAAGGATAAGATATAATGCAGAATGGAGGTGTTTTTCACCCGGGGCTTACCAACATAATCTTTCCTCACAAGAGAAATTCACTCCTCATATCCTTGAGTATCTATCAAACTTAAAAAGTTTGGTTTGTTGCTATGCTCATTATGTGTTTATTTGACTGCTATCGCTGCACATCATGCACCAATTCAAGATCATCCAGATTTTTCCTCATCCTTCAGTTAAAAAGTTTGTAAAAGGTCTTCTGAGATATTTTCCTCTGCTAAAACAACTCCCTCCATCTTAGAATATTAATGTGGTCCTTATCAGTCTGATGAGACCTCCATTTGAGCCATTAGCCTCATGCTCGTTACTCCATTTCTCTTTGAAGATGGTATTCCTAGTTACATACAGGGTCTGTGAATTGCAGGTTCTTATGGTGAAACCCCCATGTATGATTTTCACAGGGATAAAGTTTCACTCTGGCCATACCCTAAATTTCTTCACAAAATACTCTCTCACTTAACTCCCATGTCACATTCTACCAGAGTACAGGTTACTTCTGCAGTATCTGTTAAGGCAGCGGGGAGCCTGTGGGCCATGTCCAGCCCATCAGAACTTTTAATCGGACCCTTGAGCTCCTGCTGGGGAGCAGGGTCAGGGGCTCTCCGCGTGGCTCCTGGAAGCAGCAGCATGTGCCCCCTCCGGCTCCTACGCCTAGGGGCAGGCAGTGGGCTCTGCACCCTGCCCCAAGCTCCGCTCCCCACCCCCCAGCTCTCATTGGCTGGGAACACCTGCAGGTGGGGGGAGCATGCTACTTGGAGTAGTATACAGACTTTCATTAGCCATTACTCTTTAGTTCAGGCATCTCATTCAGGTGCCAAGTTTGAGAGGGCTGTGTTGCACTCATTTAATTAGGCTCGCAGTACCATCCCCCATCCATACATGCTACTTGGGACTCACCAGAAATGAAAGACACGTAAACAAGCACTTGAAGAAAGGAAAGTAAGTTACCTTTAGTAAATGGAGTTGTTCGAGATGTGATGTTTACATGTATTCTACGAACCACCCTCTTTTCCCCTGTCTGTCGAGTCCAATAGCCTAGCCTTGATAGTGGTATCGGAACTGAGGGTCGGCTGGTTGCTCCGCCCCCTCCTTTACACCCACAAGGGGGCTGTGGCTCAAGGTCGGCAGGGGAGCAGATTCAACCAATGGATACTGCTGGCTGAAGCATTCCAATCTCAAGTGCATGGGGTGCATGCATGCCAGAAGTGGAACACATGCAAACACCACGACTCAGAGAACTCCAATTACTAAAGATAAGTAACTTTCCTTTAGGTCAGTGGTTCTCAACCTTTTTGGGCCCAGGACCCATTGTGAATTTCCATTGTGAACCCTGTCACGACCCAGGAAATAGTGTAGGGGTGTAGGCCCTGGGGTGGTTTCAGTTGGAGCCAGCCTCCAGGGATTGTTGGGTCCTGCCTGGCACGCACCCCAGAGTGGCGGCTCCTGCAGTTCCTGTGCTGTGGGGCTGGCTGGGCTTGGCTCTCCACTCCAGGTGTTGCAACCTCCAGGGTTGCAGCACCTCTTGGGTTTGGCCCCGCCCCCTCAGACTGGACCAGATTTGTGAATGGAGTTGTGACCTGGCTCATGGGCCTACCCAAGCTCCTGTCATCATGACAGCTGGGCCAAACCTGAGTGGTGCTGGGACCCCAGAGGTTGCAGTGCCTGGAGCAGGGAAGCGAGACCAGGCAGTCCTGTGGGACAGGAACCACAGGAGCTGCCACGTGACCCTTTGAATTATTCTGGCGAACCAATTTTGGGTCTTGACCCTCAGGCTGAGAAACCCTGCTTTAGAACCTTTTCTTCCCCATCAGAGGGGGAAATTAAAGCCAGGACTCCCACATCCCAAGTGAGTTCTCTACTCACCCTGGCAATTGTGTGTGGAGTGCGACAAGTGACTCATTCTCACAAGAAACATCTTAGGTGTCTAAGCCACTTGACTCCAGGAGAGGAGTTTGGGGGTGTGGATCTCAAGTAGAGCTAGACACCTCTCTGCAGCCCACACTTAGGTGCCTAATGCAGGGAGGAGGGGTTTAGAATACACCCCTCTCCTTGGCTAGCTTAGGTGTGCTTTTATGGACTGCATTCTTATGCACCTTTTCTTCCCATGCGCTTTATGGATACCATTGTTGTTCCAGTGATTTTCTAGCTTCTAAAAAGTAAGAAGGTGTAATGCCAAGTTTCTTTGTGGATCTGGGGCCTTGTCTCCATGTAGGAGTATGTAGAGATCTTAATCATTGTCCAGATTGAGTGGCTGACCTGAGCACACAGTATTTAGTAGAACAGGAGTCAGCAACGTTTCAAAAGTGGTGTGCCGAGTCTTCATTTATTCACTCTACTTTAAAATGTATTACTGGCCCACGAAACCTTAATGTTTTTAGAAGGTCTCTTCCTATAAGTCTTTAATATATAACTAAACTATTGTTGTATGTAAAGTAAATAAGGTTTTTAAAATGTTTAAGAAGCTTCATTTAAAATTAAATTAAAATGCAGAGCCCCCAGGACCCAGGCAGTGTGAGTGCCACTGAAAATCAGCTCCCATGCCGCCTTTGGCACACGTGCCATAGATTGCCTACCCCGTAGTAGAAAGTAGTCCAAAATCTCCAGAAATGAAGCCCTAGCTTTACTGAAAAAACAGAGGAAGAGCGTTTTGGCAAACTTCTGTAACATCCTCTACAGGCTTTATGTCTCCTTATGCTCCAAAGATTGCTTTGGACCTCTAGGAAGTCTTACATTAGTAGATTACTCCTGGGGGAATTATGTGCCAAAAAAATTAAAATTCTGCACACAATATTTTAAAATTCTGCATATTTTAATTGTCAAAATAACACTATATAATCATGTCAGTTTCAATTATTTTGGTAATTTATATCAAAATACCTTACTATGTAAAAAAAAATTCCCCCAGGAGTAGAGAGTTAAAGCAACTCCTACAACAACCCAATTCCTGTTTCTCTTTCCCCTCCCCTCCAAGCCCAGCTGCACGGCCAGACACCCACATTCACTCTCCCCAGAGCCCAGCCGCAGGGCACCCCCCAGCCCAGACATGCACACCTCCTGCTTCCCAGAGTCCAGCTGCAGGGTCCCCCCCAACGCAGATATTCGCAACCCCTACCCTTCCAAAGCCTAGGGATCCAGAGGGAGAAACAGCCTGGTGCTGGGTCCCGGGCTTGTGTGGAGTTTCCTGCATGACACCACCTTCATTCAGGGCATGCTGGGAACTGCAGCTGCCCAGAACCCTCCAGTTCTGTCCCCACTCTCCCTGACAGTGTCTTCTATTTGTGAGCTGTGTCCAGAGGCCCCTAGTGGCGGACAGCAGCTCTGCAGCCCATTTCTGTGGGGAGGGGGACAGGAAATTCTACGCAGAACATTATTTTTTGCACAAATTCTGCATTTTGCAGTGACACAGAATTTCCCCAGGAGAAGCATATGCGCACACAGTGATACTACACCAAGTAAAATTGTTCTCTCAGTTTTGGTCTACACCATTTTCTAAGCAACATGATTGCAGAGATTTTAAAATATACCTTTCCATTTTTTTATGTAGTCACTTGCTCAAAGAGGACTCTGTCAGCATGACAAGCCCTAAGTAAAGATTTTACGCCCTGGAACAAAGCTGAAAGTCTTGTTTCAATGCAAATATTTAAGATGTATCTTGAACACAGCACTCAGACACTGAACTGCTAATGCTTGTGACACTGCAACAGCCAGATTGCCCTTAAAGTATTTCCAAACCGACTAGAAAAAAGTCTCAATTAGCCTTTTAATGGAGTAATGCCAGTGCCAGAACATGGCAATTATTGAGTGAGCCATCCCTTGTCATCCAGTCCTAGCTTCTGGCAGTCAGAGGTTTAGGGATACCTAGAGCATGGGGTTGCAACCCTCACCATTTTGGCTAATAGCCATTGACAGACCTATCCTTCATTAACTTATCTAATTCTTTTTTGAACCCAGTTATAGTTTTGGCCTTCACAACATCCCTTGGCAACAAGTTTCACACATTGACTGGGTGTTGTGTGAAGTACTTATGTTTGTTTTAAACCTATTAATGTAATTGGATGACCCCTTGTTCTTACTTTGGCCAGGGGTAAATAATTCCTTATTCACTTTCTCCACACCCTTCATGATTTTATAGACCACTATCCTATTCCACCCCATTAGTCATCTCTTTTCTAAGATGAACAGTCTGTCTTTTTAATGTCTCCTCAGATAGAAGCTGAGCATTTTTGTTGCCCTTCTCTGTGCTTTTCCAGTATGTTTTTTGAGACAGGGTGACCAGAACTTGACACAGTATTCAAGGTGTGGGCATACCATGAATTTATATAGTGGCATTATGATATTTTGTGTTATCTATCCCTTTCCTAATGGTGCCTAACAGAGTTAGCTTTTTTGACTGCTGCTGCCTATTGAGTGGATATTTTCAAAGAACTATCCACGATGACTCCAAGGTCTCTTACTTGAATGGTAACAGCATGTATAGTTGGGATTATGTTTTCTAATATGCATTACTTTGCACTTATCAACATTAAATTTCATCTGCCCTTTTGTCACCTAGTGATATCCCTTTCTAACTCTTCGGTAAGCTTTGGACTCAACTGTCTTGAGTAATTTAGTATCATCTACAAACTTTGCTATCTTACTGTTTACCAGTCTTTCCAAATCATTTATGAATGTTGAACAGCACAGCTCCTTGCAGGACCTTGCAATTTACCACATTCCATTGTGAAAACTGATCATTTATTCCTACTCTTTGTTTCCTGTCTTTTAATCATTTACTGATCCATGAGAGGACCTTCCTTCTCATTCTATGGTTGCTTACTATGCTTAAGAGCTTTTGGCGTGGGACCTTGTCAAAAGCTTTTTGAAAGTCCAAGTTCACTATATCCACTGGATCACCTTTGTGCACACACTTGTTGACACCTTCAGCGAATACTAGTAGATTGAGGCATGATTTCCCTTTACAAAAGTTCTTTACAGGAGTTTCAACAAATTTGCTTAGAACTGAAGTTAGGCTTACAGGCCTGTAATTGCCAGTACATTCCTACAGCTATACTCTTAAATATTAAAGCGTGGAATGTCTCTTCATAGAGATTCTATGGTACAGTTTGAGTCATTTAAGATTTTTACTATATTTTTCCACATATAGTGCTACTTCCCCACCAGCGTGACCTACTCTGTAATTCCTATGTATTTTGTAGCTCTGTTAGTGTCTTTTTGTTTCAATCTGCAAAAGATTTAAACCAAAAATGTTCACTGCTTGGACTCTAGCTGTTTGGTTAAAGTAGCAATGCATTTGCTTGCAGTGCGGTAGTCTTAGACTCATGCAACACAAATGGTTGCCTAGATGACCACCCTAGTGTACTCCAAATTGTCAAATAATTTGCTTAACTGTTTTGAAAATCAACATTCTTCCATATCCTCAGAAAAAGTGCAAGACTGGTTCTAGTTTTCAACATGCCACATTTTTAGGGATATTGTATAAGGAACACCTGCCCTATTTTATTGTTTAATTAAGTTTGGTCAGGTGGTCAAACCCATAGGCATTGGCATTTTATGTATGTTTTAAATTAATTTTTTTTTACTAGCAAATTTCAGTATTCACACACAGAATCAGAACTTGAAGGGACCTCGAGAGGTCATGTAGTCCAGTCCCCTGCACTCATGGCAGGACTAATTATCTAGAACATTCCTCACAAGTATTTGTCAAACCTGCTCTTAAAAAACTCCAATGATGGAGATTCAACAACCTCCCTAGGCAATTTATTCCAGTGCTTAACCACCCTGACAGGAAGTTTTTCCTAATGTTCAATCTAAACCTTCCTTGCTGCAATTTAAGCCCATTGCTTCTTGTCCTATCCTCAGAGGTTAAGAAAAACTATTTTTCTTCCTCCTCCTTGTAACCACCATACTTAAACTATTTTGTCCCCTCTCAATCTTCTCATTTTTGTCAATCTTCCCTCATAGGTCATGTTTTCTAGATCTTTAATCATTTTTGTTGCACTTCTCTGGACTCTCTCCAGTTTGTCCACATCCTTCCTGAAATGTGGTTTCCAGAACAGGACACAATACTCCAGTTGAGTCAGAGCGGAGTAGAGCGGAAGAATTACTTCTCGTGTCTTGCTTACAACACTCCTGCTAATATATCCCAGAATGATATTCACTTTTTTACAACAGTGTTACACTGTTGACTCCTATTTAGCTTGTGGTCCACTATGACCCCTAGAATCCCTTTCCACAGTACTCCTTCCTAGGCGGTCATTTTCCATGTTGTATTTGTGCAACTGATTGTTCCTTCTCAAGTGGAGTACTTTGCATTTGTCCTCATTGAATTTCATCCTATTTACTTCATTTCTCCAGTTTGTCCAGATCATTTTGAATTTTAATTCTATCCTTCAAAGCACTTGCAACCCCTCCCAGCTTGGTATCATCTGCAAACTTTATAAGTGTATTCCCTATGCCATTATCTAAATCATTGATGAAGATATTGAACAGAACTGGATCCAGAACTGATCCCTGCAGGATCCCATTCGTTATGCCCTTCCAGCATGACTCTGAACCACTGATAGTGACGGACTGGAAACGGTTTTCCAACCAGTTTTGCACCCACCTTATAGTAGCTCCATCTAGGTTGCATTTCCCTAGTTTATTTATGAGAAGGTCATGCGGAACAGTATCAAAAGCTTTACTAAAAATCAAGATATATCACGTTTACTGCTTCCCTCATCCACAAGATTTGTTACCCTGTCAGGTTAGTTTGACATGATTTGTTTTTGACAAATCCATGCCGTTACTTATCACCTTATTATCTTCTAGATGTTTGTGAATTAATTATTAATTATTTGCTCCATTATCTTTCCGGGTACAGAAGTTAAGCTGACTGGTCTGTAATTCCCTGGGTTGTCCTTATTTCCCTTTTTATAGGTGGGCACTATATTTGCCCTTTTCCAGTCTTCTGGAATGTCTCCCGTTTTTCATGACTTCTCAAAGATAATTGCTAATGGCTCAGATATCTCCTCAGTCAGTTCCTTGAGTATTCTAGGATGCATTTCATCAGGCCCTGGTGACTTGAAGACATCTAATTTGTCCATGTAATTTTTAACTTGTTCTTTCCCTATTTTAGCTGCTTCTGATCCTACCTCATTTTCACTGGCATTTGCTATGTTAGACGTCCATTCACCACCGACCTTCTTGGTGAAAACTGAAACAAAAAAGTCATTAAGCACCTCTGCCATTTCCACATTTTCTGTTATTATTTCCTCCCTCCCCGCCCCTGCCGCCTCATTGAGTAACGGACCTACCCTATCCTTGGTCTTTCTCTTGCTTCTAATGTATTTGTAGAATGTTTTCTTGTTACCCCTTTATGTTTCATGTAACAACAACAAAAACTTCCGCCTGTGGTTAAGGCATGCAGCATTGTAAGAGGTATATATGTTTATTGTAACTAAATCAAAATTGCTCTTGATATACACGCTAGCTGAAGGGCAGAAATTGAGACTTCCTACATACAGTACATTTAAAATTCACTGATGGAAAGAAGCAGCTTTTAAAAGATTTTTGCAAATCCTGTTCCATACACAACCCCAACATTAACTGTTCTCTAATGTTGGGCAATAACAAAGGTTATTTAAAAAAAAAAAATCCACAGAAGTTGCATATTGTTGTACTAATATATTCCAGGTTTGTGTGGTTTTTTACATTTATACAGTTTACATTTTGCTTGACCCATAAATAAACATTTGTAAGATTACAAGGGCCATAGTTTAGAGAGCATTTACACAGCCCTGCCATGCATACAGAGCTTTTAATATCTAGAAGAGAAAATTAAGCTTTGGCTCACTAAGTAATACAATTTTGAATGTTTCTAAATGTAAACCCTTGACTAAAATACAAACAATCTTTTCATCCATAATGTTGCTGTTAAACACCTAATAAATCTAGTTTTGTATTATAACAAACTTCTTGGAATTCAGGGATATAAAAATAATCAGTTTTTAAATCTTAACTGTACAATATGTACATTAATATTTTCACTGTTAAATTATGAATACATTTTAGTCTATGGAATACTACATTATAAATATCAATGTGTTTTCAATTTATAATTGCAGCTAATAATACGTTTAAAATCTGGACTAATGAGTTCCAAAAGATACAAATCTGGTCCTAATCCTTTCAACCCTTTTGCAAGTATTTGCAGATAAAGTAGTTTCATTGACTAAAAAGAAGACATTACTTGCACGTGTAAGGGTTTCCAGTGTTAGGATACTGTTCCCCCCCACACACACCTTTTTAAAGATGTTTTTAAGGAAAGCCATACTTTGTATTAAAATGTCAGTTACAGCTACGTGCATGTCCCACAGTGAAACCATGCTAGTCAAGTTCTAAACCAGCTGAACCTTGATGACCTTAATTAATAAAAAATTGCATTGAAAGGGTGCCTGGAATTCTTAATCTTTTAAAGAAGTCTGGGCCATTTACTGCTTCTGTATGATAGGACGATGGCTGCAGATATTTGAAATGTCATTTTCTGATTTGCCTCTTTTTACTGGAGGTTCTGTTCCTTTAAAGGGCTGGCGCACACACAAATGAAGAATGGGAAAGCTGCAGATCAGGGTTCAAATAAAATAAAAGCAATAGGTTAAAACTCCAGTTTGATGTGTATAAATAGGCAAGCCAGGGTATGATTGTTCTAATGAAAATGGGAGGTTGCAGGGAAGGAACACACCACAGAACCCTCCCTTTTCCTCTCGAAAGGTAAAAACAAAGATATTGCGGCCATCCGAATACGTAAAGCAACAGTGAAGGACAAGCATTTTTTTATCTTCAGTTCACTCTTATTGCACCCTCTCTCATATATTTAAACAGGAATGAATGTCCAAAACAATGTTTATGTCTACTCAAAGTCTGTATGAAAGACTGTAAACTGTAATAAGGAAGTAAAACTGCAATGTTTTGATAACCACAGCATATATTATGAAAACCTGGCAATATCTGATAATTGGAAGAAATGACATGTCTGAATGTTAGTTTTACACTGTAAACACTAGTAAGGTGATCATTTACAGACTGTAGCTACAAAGTTTATATGAATGTGTCTCCATGGCTGTTAGACTTAATGGGTTAAGAAATTATGCAGTTTTTGCCTTTATGTCCTTTTTTCTTCTTTGATTTGGTTGTCCTTTGCCCAAACTGAGAACTGGCCAGTGCAGTGCTTGGACTGGAAAGGTCATCTGTATAGTATGGGTATCTCAGTGATCGTGGCTGTGGAATTGGCTGTCCAAGAAAATATCCTTCCTCTTCAGAATCAGACGATGATGACGATGAAGTTGAACACCAAGAATCTTCTTCCTCACCATACAGTCCAAAAAATTTATCAACTGCCTGGTTCCGCAGTGCATAATCAGACGTAGCATGTGCATACTGTCCATAGAATTCTGTGTTTTGAATGTATGCTTGAACCTCATGAGGGCTTTTATTTTGGATAAATTTGCCATAATCCTGAGGTGAGTAAAAGTGAAGTCTCTCTTTTGGAGAGCATCTTCTTTCTGTAGTTAAATGAAGTGTATTGTCTGAACGAGACTTCCTACTTCTCCTGCGACGATGCTGATGCCGATTCCCACGTTCTTCAAAATGAAAAACACGCCTACGAGTCCTTTCACTCATTGGAGGTTGGCGAATTTCAACACTCTCATAATCCCCATTGTCAATAACATCATCTGAAAACTTTACTTGTTGTGGTCTAGACTGGGATTTGGATCTTCTAAGTACAGGCATGTGTGCTGGCTTTTCTTCTGGCAACACCTTTTCTTGACATAACTCTGAGCTTAAACTCTTTAAAGACTCTGCACTCCTGTGGAGCATTGAAGAATTTAGAGTTCCCATATTGCTCATTTTCTCACAGTCCTCTGCCTCCAGCTCCTGGAAAGTTTGCAAAGAATAAAAAGATGGCCTTGATTTGCTTTCTCCATCCACTGAAGCCCCTAAGGAGGGGAAAAAAAAAAAAAATCAGTTAAACATAATCTGTGAACTTGTAATGAAGTGTGTTGACTCAAAATATTAAACTTCTAATAAAGGTTTATGGAGTAAACATGGCTTATCATTTATTCTTTGTGACTTTGCCTTAAAGGTGAACTTTAAAGTAAAAACATGTTCTTGTGCCATTTATTTCTCTGAGATGTATAAAGGCAGCCTGAAAAGTCTTTTTTTAAATTATTTACATTGGCAATTCAGGACTTAACTATGACTGATTAGTAGAAAACTAGTGACATTAGGACATGAAGAGTGAAAGGAATTTTTAATTAGTCTGTTCAAAACATCTATTGAACTCCGATGCCTAGTAAACACTTAAAAAAAAAAGTCTGTTAAAGATTCAGCATCCCACACCACCTGCTTAGGGTTGACAATACACATTCCATGTTTCCAGGAATTCTTCCAACAAAGTCAGGGAATACCAAATGTGACAATCTGGATATTTCAAAGGTAAAACAGATTGCAAAGGGTGGGTAGAATGGCCTTATGTTTACAGTGTAAAACTAACGTTCAGAAATGTTATTTTTTAAATCATCCACTCAAACATTCTCAATACATATAAAAGCAAAACGTGAAATAAACCCATTTAAAAATATTATTTGCAGTTCGCCTTTAATACCATCATTATAGACTGAAAAGTGTTTAGTTTTTTATTTTTCTTTAGTGTATGAATTTGTTAAATATTGATACAAAAATTATTTGAATTGGCAGGTTGTGTACCTAAAGTATAGAGTGCAAAACAGTTCCTCCAGCAAAAGTTGATGACAGCTCTAACATCTCAAGTGGTGTGGATTTCTGTGTTTCTCTTGTAACTAAAGGAGGAAATAACATAGCCAGATTCTGCCCTCAGATACTTACGTGTCTCTTTCTTCAGGGGAGGTTGGAAGTATGTACTTCAATTAAAAAAAGATAGTTAAGGGTCAAATTCTTCCCTGAAGTCTTTACATACATTATTACTAATTTGGGATAAAAAAAAAAAAAATCTTCCTAGGAAAATGCTTACTTTTCCCTATAATCAATTACCTGTGATGTTAGACAAAGCCAAGGAATCCATTGAATCTCGAACACTTTGCTCTTGTTGTTTCAGATCAGACAAACGTTCTAATGAACCTTCATACCATTGTGTCTGGTCATGTTTGTATCCTGAAGCCACATGTTCCATATCTAACTCTTGGATTTTTCTACTACTGGCAGGGCCTGGATGGCTGCCATATGCAGAATCACCTAAACCATCTTGTGACTGGGCCCAATACATGTCTGCCTGATATTTTTTACTTGCCAGGCTTTGATTATTTTTTTTCAAATCCGACTTGCTTTTAACAATATTATCAGAAATCCAGTGTTCATTTGATGTAACATCTACTTCAGCGGGCTGCTGAAAGAGGCCTTTATCACCAAATTTTAGGAGGAGTTGAGTCATGTAGTCTTCATGCTCAGCCCACTCTTCAGGGTCTTCGGTCATTTCCTGCTCTACTCTTCCTTTCCAAAAATCTTCATTCACAAAGCCTGCTCCTTGCCTTGAAAGACTTAAGTCATCCATCTTGCGAGAAAGAGTATCATCAGCATTGCTAGAAAGACCAGGGAATTTGTAATTCAGTGCTGGTGACAGTAGGAGAGACTGTCTGCACTGGTCAGCTGACCGGCTGCTCTTTCCCATACGAACACTTCTTCTGGAGTCTCTTGATCGTGCAGACTGAAATGCAGAATCAGATGAGTCAGAGGCATGAACGTCTTCTCCCAAACTACAAGTTTTTGAACAGTAAATTTGTCCTTGCTTGGGAAGAAAAGGACAACCCAGCAGAGAGGCTTTGCACTGAGCACAAGAAAAACAAGTCTCCGTGGCATGCCAGTGCTGTCCATCATAGGTCATCTGAGCATGGTCAACACCTAGTAAAGAGTCAAAAGAGGGACTGTTTAGTTTATGGCTAAAATAGTTAAAAGTTACACACGCAAAACCTGAAGCTTTTTTGGCTTGTGAATTATGTTTGTTCAATAAAATACTCACCACCCTTGTAAAATGTTAATACTTAAGAAGGAGATATTTACCAATGTGTTCCCCACAGGTCTCACAGTACTCAGCATAAAGAGATTCAAAACACCCACAGCAGAATGGACGTCCATCCTTCATAATGTATCTCTGTCCACCAAGGATAGTGTCACACTCAAGGCAAGAAAAATGCTTCATATGCCAATGGCGACCCTCAGCTTCTGTGCACTCATCAGCAAAGATGATCTTAAAAAATAAAAGTAAATTTTTAGGCAGGCATTAATAATACTTGTTGGATTCATGAAAACTGCATGTAAAAAAGGAACTTATTCCTTTGATACAGTTAACAGACCACCAATTACATTTAAAGAACTACATATTAATTCAGCAGTACTGTCAATCTGAAGTATTAACTGATCAGTTTCAATAGTTAAAAATACAAGATTACCTGTAGCAGCATAGCTAAAACAGAAGGCTGTCACATTTGCTAAGTAAAATGGATATATATTTTTAAAAAGTAGGTAAGTTGTCATAAAAGTATTCTGGAATGTGTACAAGTTTTCCTTGTAACTCAGTCTTTAGGTTTCAACTCTAATCTCAGATACACAGATGTGTATCTTGTAAAAGCAGCTACATCACGCTTGTCCAGTATCTGATTTTACAAGATCTGTTTGGAGACTGGAGAGGTTGTTCACATCTACATATGTGATAGTAGGATACAGTCTTTGTTGCCAAAGGGTACATATTAGTATTCAAAAGTTGTTCATTTAATTGAGCAAGGGACATGACAATTTTATCCTATTAATGGTGGATTCTGCGGAAGCATTGAGTTTAGTAGAAAAGTGTTATTTACCTCATCACATGCTGAGCAACGGGGTTTGAGAAGTTCAGCATGGTGTCTACCACAGTGAATTTTTCCATCTTGGTAGAAGTAGATTAGGTCAACAAGAAGCTCATTACATGTAGAGCACACAAAACACGATGGATGCCAGCACACTCCAGGTCCAGCTCTTGAAGCAAACACTGCAACTTCACCTCCATTTACTTTTGTACCACACTAGAAACAACCAAAAAAAGTTAATATGCTTCCATTGCAGGAATACCAGCCTTTGGAGTTATTTTAGTTAAATCAAAACACCAAGCCCAATACATTGTTAAAGTTCTTATTCCATTTTATATAGCAAAAGGGGCAATTCTAATAATCCTGGATTGTACACAATTCTGATGCAGAAGTAAATTTTACTCATATGCACTTAGTTGGTGTTTTCTTCTGTGTATTAAACAGGCATGGATTTAGTACAACAGCCAGATGGCTACAATTTGACTTATTGCCTACTCTGAAAATTGTTTGGTATATCCACACCATGTGAAAGAATTAAATCTAACTTTTTAAAAAATAAACCATTATCTTCTCTCTTCCTATGTGGAATTTTATCAGTATTACTGAGTACAAGCACAGACAGACAAGAGCCTATATGTAGCATCAACAAACACATAAGGTCTACAGTGTTGGTACAGCTAGTTTCATTGCTACTGCCACAAGGTTACCTGTTCACAGACTGCATGCATTACTGCTCTTGAGAGCAGTTTAATAGTTCCTCGTCCCAATGCCTCCTTCTTACGCTGAGCGCTAAACATTTGTAGTTCCTTCTTCTCTTCTTCACTTAAAGATTGACAATATCTCACCTTCAGCAGAAGAGACAGTACATGCTTTAGACACCAAGCTACTGGTTATTTACTTCTTGGTAGTAACTAAAATATATTTGATAAATATCAACATCCCTGTTCAACTCCTTCCTAAGATTTCCTTTATATTTCCTACTATATATATATTTTAACTCCTCCACATGTTACAACACCAGATACGCAAAGAGAAAGTTTTTGTGAATTCTTTGTTAAAGTATTATAAGCAAATCAATAGTGTGCTAAACTATTGCTATCTAAAAATAGAATTGCTGCCAAATTATATTTGTTAATGTGTTTGGATGTATGGTTTTTGGATTTGCAGGCGATAACCATACAATATATACTGCAGTATACACAAGAACTTAAGCCCTGACTCCTTTTTACAAAAATGATTGTTACTTCGTCTTCTACCCTAAAATACACAGAATCATGTCTAGGCTTCAAACATTTTACTGCCACAAAGCATCCTTTCTATTACAATGAAATCTCAGAAATGTGTAGGTTCCTGTTAATTGGTGGGTGGTTGCAAACACTATAAAACCAACTTGTGTTAAGTTTATTGCACTGACTGCCCACCATCTTAACAAGAGAAAGCAATGACCTCCTAGACAGCTGTTATCTGAATACAACTGAAATGAACAGCTAAACAATGGATTTGACAATGTACACACTATGCTATCTTTATGGGTTAGATGTCATTGCATGTGACATTTTAGACTTGTAATATGTCCACAGGAAGATAATTCTTCCTTCTTAAAAAGAAGCATATAATTAATGGATACATGGCCACATAGTTACCTCATTATCATGGGGTGGCAACTGGTACAGAAGCTGTTTAATTCTATGTTTTTCTCCAGGGCTGTTAATGTAAGGGACCTTCTCCTCCGGCAAACAGGCAAAGTATAGCTGTACCTGAATAGGAGGTATTAAGAATTAAGACCAGAGGGGTACACATGACCCAAACATTGTAAATGTCCTTCAACCAGTGCCTTATCTTAAGTCTCATTTACAAAGGAACTAAGATATGCTACATTAGATCTGTGACAGCATTTGCATTCCTCTAGGTAATATGAGGACCAGATGAGCTAACGCAGCAGAACTAGATTGTCTCTGCTACAACTAGCGCCCAGCTGCTGAATTGCTTTTCTGGAATGCAATTTGCAGTGACAATTACGGGTATCATAAATTATGCACATTTAATGCTATCATTATTTCCACCCCCTTTAGGTTTGGTCAACAAGCCTGCTGAAATTCCAAATTTTCCTCTGCAGTTTACCACACAAAAATGTGTGAAGCTGTACTAATAACTACTACATAAACAAATTTAATTTGCTCAGTGCATTTTACACATTGCTGAGACAAAAGCTGTTTTGTAATCTCCTGCTGATCAGGTTCTTCACAAGTATCAGCTTTCATTGCTACCATGTGAGCTTTTGGTAAGAAGCTAAAGTCATCTTTCTCTTGGGAGGAGGAGGTTGGCTCCAGCCACATTTCAACCAGATGCAAATTCACTTTGAAATTTTCACAGGGTTTTTGCGTTTGACCAGGAAAGCAAAACACAGTATGCCTTCTTGAAAGTCTTCTCAGGCTTGACTTTATTTCATCTTATCAGTAGAAACTTAAGACAGGAAAACTGTAAAGAATGCGATGACAAAGCCCAATGGCAAAAAATATTTTTGTGGAACAACTACAGATTTATTATTTTTCCTGTACAGTTTCCAGCTTGTCACAAGGCCTGAGGCTATAAATAAGAGCTGATTGTTGCAGACAATATTATCTGCTATCTGTATTTAAATGATGCCTTGGTCAATCACTTACTAGGCATTTTAGTTAAAACAAATGAAAAAAGAATCACTACTTCCTCAATCAAGTTAAGTGGAAAAAGTAGTACAAATTACTAAGGTTTTGACACAGAACTGAACATCAATGAGTTTCAATTAAGTTTACTTTTAAGTCCACTAACCAACAGACTTTCTTTGCAAGGAACAAAGCAGAACATGCAGTAAGAAGGAAACTTCTAGGGTTAATTTGCTCTATGCCCATGTCTCACATAATACTAATCAAAATGCCACTGATGTCGTCATCTGTATGAAAATATCTTTAAGCCTGTGGTACCTAGAATGAGTGATTTCTGATGCATTTCCCTTAAGAGTTTACAGTAGCTTTTAGCTAGTTGTTCCCCCTTCCCCATGTCCCTCAAGGTTGTTTAGTGTATTTAGTTTATGATAAAAGGATCTTCCTTAAAGATGGTGCATCATATATGGATCTTCGTGGGTTGTTATTCTTAATTTAATCATGAAGAGAACGTCTATGGAAAACAAAAAGTAGATCTTTTGCTCCTCATACATCAGCAGGCCACCTGAACTAGAGATGCTCAGCTCCCATGACATGTTACACATAGTCTAGTAGTCACCCTACCCATTTATACAGGAATAACAGAACTCAATGCTGGTCAAACACCTTATGAATCATCTATACCAGATCCTGCAGTACTGTTGCTGGATCTTCTTTTTAACTAGAATTTTATTTAAGAACCTATTTTTGAACATTTGATCAACATAGCAACTTGCTCTCTTAGCAATTAGTGTCACTGTCCTATTTCCATTACCATTATTTTCTTATCCTTAGAAAGGTTTCATTTTCAGTTTTAGGCAGTTTAGTTGAGGAAAAACAACCATCCAAAACAAAAAATGGAACAGTCCTAAACTCCTCTCCCCTCCAACTGTAAAAGTCAACTCCAGAAGGCATGCAAGAGAGAAATCATTGCGTGAATTAAGTGGCAATATGTACAGTTAAACAATTATAAAGCAGTGCCAGAAATAGTTTCATTTCATTAAGATAGGTCATTTAAAAAAAATATCTGCTAAAACACACTTAACTTATGTCTTATTAGGAAGCTATACAACAAGTCTTTCATCAGTGGCAACACATGATATTTATAAGAGATGAAATTATAGCTATTTTGATTATTTTTAAAAATAAGAATCTCAGTTCCTACCTGTTCTGGTCTAAGACCTGGCGGAACCCAGGTATATTCTTCCAAGGCACAGCCAGAGTCATCATCGGATGTTGAGCTTCGTTGACACCCAAAGGTAAGATTGTTAACTTTTGGCTCCATCTCCAAAGGCATAGTGTAGTGTGCAGTGTCAGCTATTCAGTTGCAGTTCATCAAGAAATTGTTCTGAAAAGATGATATTACAAAAGAGTTAACAAAACAGGAAAAGCCTCATGGAAGTGATCTTGGGGCAGGCGTAGAAGGGCATCAACCAAGTTAAATATTTGAAATACTATTGTGGCAAAGTGATTGCTATAAAATACATCATGAAGGGGAGATGCTTCTATTGATACGTCACTGGGAATTTAGATTATATGCATAGCATGAAATACTGATCTTTAGTAAAATTAATTAGTGTCTTCGCAAGACAATCGTCCTGACCACCTGTGATTAAGAAAACATTTCCTCCAACAGTATAGCATTGCACGATTAAACTGCATTTACATTCAGAATTTCAGGCAATTATCATTGGCCTAAGTGCTGATGCAACTCCATGGATGCTGGATCATGCATAGAAAATTTTACCAGCATGGTACTTAAGCCCTCTCAAATCAGGTCTAAACATCACAGCAGTATAATACACCTCTACCCCGATATAACTCTGTCCTCGGGAGCCAAAAAAATCTTACCGCGTTATAGGTGAAACCGCGTTATATCTAACTTTCTTTGATCCGCCGGAGGACACAGCCCCCCCCCCCCCCCCCCCCCCGGAGTGCCGCTTTACCGCGTTATATCCGATTCGCGTTATATCGGGTCGCGTTATATCGGGGTTGAGGTGTACCTGTGGCTGGACAAATTACCAGTCCCACCATTGCCAATATCAAAGAAGTTGTACCAGTGCTAGACCAGTGGTGGAAGAAGGACTTAAATTCTCATGGCAGACAATGCCGTAGGTACAGTATCAGAGTTTTTCCTCCTTCAAGCATCCAACGCAAATGGCAGTAGACATCATTTAATTACTATGTATCCTTTTTGAAGATACACATTTGTCGTAAGCCATTGTTGAGCTAGTCCATACCTTCCTACCCTCACAAAAAGATGAAACTGACTATTCCATTTTGCTATTGCTACAATACTAAAAGGTTCCAAAACAAAAATCATGAATAATGAAGTTTACGCATGCCTTGAGAATTTATCCACTAATTTTAGCCTACTGCTAGTTAGAATAACAGAGTTATAAATCCTGAAAAAACATTGTTTTTTAGAGATGCCAACAGACTCTTATTTCTGTGCACAGCAGCACTGTAATAAAGATTGCTTACATCATAACTCATTATTCTAAGTACAACAGTAGATCTCCTATCCAAGCCACTGTAAGAACTGCATATTTTCACAAAGCATGTCAGATGTTAAATAAATCCCTAAAATTTTATTTCAGTTTTTGTTGAAGTGGTAAACTTAGTAAACCTGAATAAATTAAAACTAAAATTAAGTTATATCAGTGCATATTATAAAGAAAGGTAAGTGTTAACATGAAGGAAAACCTCTACATTTGCTATTTTGTGCAGTATTTTAAAACAGCATGCATGCCAGAAGGCAGAGCTTAGCCCAACCAACCAATAAATTTGACTTTACTTCACCCTTAACAAAAGTAAAGATGACCTCATTTCCTTTTCTACTGTTCAGAGTTTGTGACCTTTTAAATAAGTCATCATTTTAAAACAGGTGCAGCTCATTCATGTCTTCAATGTAAAAAAAACCTTTATGAACATCAGTGCATTCATTCAGTCCTCAATTACTAGTGTTAATGAAAGTCAGGAGCAATTTAGTGTGGATATTATATTGTCTTGAATATTACTGTTGCTAAAACAAGTAACAAAAAAGCAGTGATCATCTATTGAATAAGTAATTTAAAAAATGATCAGTAGGTAGATCTCAAAGTTCACTTTGGGTATCTAAAATAAATAGATAAACATCTTATCTATAAACTAATTTCCTTTGAAAGCAGATACAGAGGAAATAATTTGTCCAAAGAAAATTCCTTTCTCATCACGTTAGTGGAAATAAAATCATCCAGTACAACAAGAGCAATAATCTAATTTTAGATCTAAGGCTATGTCAACCCTACAAATTACTTTAGTATAATTTATGTCACTCAGCGGTGTGAATAATCCACACCCCTGAGCGACATAGGTTATACTGACCTAAGCACCAGTGTAGACAGTGCTATGTTGGCCAGAGAGCTTCTCCTACCAACATAGCTACCACCTCTTGCAGAGACAGTACTTAAGCTGACAGGAGAGCTCTCTCCTGTAGTCTTAGCGCATCTTCACCAGAAGCGCTACAACAGTGCAGCTGCATGGCTGTAAATGACGTAGTGTAGACATAGCCAAGATCTCTTCCTATTCCCATAAAGCAACAGGCAAGAGGGATAAAGCTGGGAACTCAATGTTCTGGTAGCTACTAAAGATGCAATTGCTACTTATGGTTGTAGTAGGACTGTGATGCCCATCTTGATCCCTAGCACAATTATAGGTGTATCCAAATAAGTCTCAGCTGTGAGATCAATGTATCATGTTTACGAGTCACACTTAAAGTCCAAGTCATTTTGGAAGGTGATCCAAGTACTAGATATACACTACTTTAGAATATCCTTCTGAAGAACTAATGAAATTAAGTGAGATGTTTATTTGAAATGAGGTAGATCAGGGATTGGCAACCTTTGGCACGCGGCTCGCCAGGGTAAGCCCCCTGGCAGGCCGGACCAGTTTGTTTACCTGCCGCGTCCGCAGGTTTGGCCGATCGGGGCTCCCACTGGCTGCGGTTCGCTGCTCCAGGCCAATGGGGGCGCGGAAGAGGTGGCCAGCACATTCCTTGGCCCGCGCCACTTCCCGCTGCCCCCATTGGCCTGGGACGGCGAACCGCAGCGAGTAGGAGCTGCAATCGGCCGAATCTGTGGACGCGGCAGGTAAACAAACTGGCCCGGCCTGCCAGGGTGCATGCCAATCCCTGAGGTAGATCATATTTTTAAAGTGTCATTAACTACTTGAAGTCTGACCTAAAATTTTCTACTTCTCACTTATTACTGTATTATATACATTAATGTGTTTGTCAAACTGTCACCTTTCAAAACTTAATTCTGCTTAGTGACCCATAAATAAAGGAGTCTACTTTTTTTTTTTTTTAAACAACAGTTTCATTAAGCAGTTATTGTTGGACTGCACCATGGAATAGCAAGCCTAAAGTAAGTTTCATATGAAAGGAGTAACTACATCAGCAAATATACTGAAGAGTGCAGACAGTATCTTTGCTCTGGCCTTCAAACTCTTAAGCTAGAACAGTAATTGGATATATTCAGCTTTGTAACTAATCCTGTTGATTCAGAAATAACAGGGAAGATGAGTAGCTGCTCAAAATATTACTGGCTCTCATACAGTGATCAGATATACAGTTATCAGTACACATCTACTCTACCATGTAGATTTTCTTAGACTGGCTGTCAGTTTTCTAAAGGGTGAAATTGTTGCTTTGTGCCAGAAGATGGGATCTGCCCAGTGCTCATCACTGATTCCTCTAGAACAGTGGTTCCCAAACAGGTTCGTGAACCCCTGAGGGTTCGCAAAGTGTTACAGGGGGTTCTTGGGGAAAAAATTCCCTAATGGCAGACAGAGCTGTCCCTAGGGATCCCCAGCAGCATCGAGCCAGCAGCCCAGAGCCCCTGGACTTCCAAGAGCTAAGCAGATCACACCGAGGAGATTTAAACTTCAAGACTCCTTATAAGAAATGGAAAGGGAGGTGAATATTTTTTGCTGTTTTTAAAATTAAATAGGCAGCTAGTATTGTTTTTCAAATTGTTATGAAGAAGAAGTTTAAGCTTTGTTGTAACGTGCGTTGTTTGCCTGGACTGCTCAAGACCTGAATGCTTGTGTAGGAGGAACTCTTTGAGTTGGCTTCTTAAATACCTTCATGCTGTTTCACATCTGATACTCCTTGATGAAACATAGGAGCCTTGTCTTATAACAGGCTCATTCAAAGTGATACAAGCTACGAAAGTGAGATCTTGGAAGAGTGTTGCATTTTCAAAATGTAATAAAAATATTGTAATGATAAATAATAATTAATAGTAAAAAGAAGAACAGGAGTACTTGTGGCACCTTAGAGACTAACAAACCTCATGAAAAAACTCGTACAGAAAATTTGTTAGTCTCTAAGGTGCCACAAGTACTCCTGTTCTTCTTTTTGTGGATACAGACTAACACGGCTGTTACTCTGAAACCAATAATTAATAGTGTGTAACAAACATGTCATAAAAACAAATTTTATATTTCCAAGATCACTGCTTTTATCATTTATACTCAGGTAAAGGAGAGAATGCCGGGAAGTATTCATTTTTAGGAGGGGGTTCACAAGACTTGACCTTTTAGTGAAAGGAGTTCACAGGTTGCTAAAGTTTGGGAACC
>NC_048298.1:53400712-53405194 GCF_013100865.1 Trachemys scripta elegans
GCAAAAAGAAGAACAGGAGTACTTGTGGCACCTTAGAGACTAACAAATTTATTAGAGCATAAGCTTTCGTGGACTACAGCCCACTTCTTCGGATGTATCCGAAGAAGTGGGCTGTAGTCCACGAAAGCTTATGCTCTAATAAATTTGTTAGTCTCTAAGGTGCCACAAGTACTTCTGTTCTTCTTCTTGTGAAATGAGTGAGTTTATGTGGACTAGTTAATTTTACAAAGCCCTTTGCAGATGGCATAATAAGTGTCAAGTGCTATTTCTGTGTAGGTAACTGCTGTCCTTGGTAATGTTAAGATTTACAAAGTGCACCAAGGATATATAGATGCCAGAGTTATATAATTCCAAAAAGAGGACAAGACATTGGGGGAAGAGTAGCAGAGCCATTTTTCCTTTCAGATCAAGCTACTTGGGGGAACAGCTCCAGTTCTACTCATTTTTCTATGCATTGGAATTTTTAAAAAAATAACTAACACATTCACCTCAAAGCTTATACCCTCTACCTCCAGTTCCTTTATGGATAAGAAGTAGGTTGAAACAGCTCTTGGGAGGGAGTGAAGGAAAGAGAGGTCCTTCTCTTAGCTGGGATCTGCAAATTGAAAAACTAAACTAAAAGAAAAGGGCAAGGTTGCTATCAATATGTTGGTTTTAGTAAGGGCAAGGAAGAATAATCACAAACCACACATGCCCCCATATATATAAATTACCATTTAAACCTACATTCATTGGAAGGTTGGGAGCCTTAATATGGAAGATGTGCATTCCAGATACCAAAAACATTATTCATAAATCAAACCAGATTGTGACTATTGCGTTTCTGAATGTCTGATGTTGAATTGAAGTATCTGAAAACTATTTGTAGAACTATTTTAGTAATTTATAAACAAATAAATGATAGCTACTTTCCTAGCCCTCCTAAGAGTCTGCAAATCAGTTTGCAAATTAAAACTGTAACAGATTAGAGCTAAAACGTTTTTGCAGTTATACTCATTCTTCAAAGTAACAGGCTTCAAATGGTTATATATCCTAAGACGAGTACAGCTGTTGAAAAAATAGATTATTTGTTTGAGGAGGGATGCTACATGACATCTACAAAATAAAGAAAGTTTGTTTTTAAGATCTACAAGCACTACCTCACTAATAAAGCTTCACAATATACAAAGAGAAAAATCTTTCACTAGTGGCTTCATAATTATTAGCCATGTAACTGGATTAAAGAAAAATGTGATTAAAAAAGTTAGACAGATAGACTTCAGTTTCACTAGTGTATATTGTCATCTATGGTCACTTAATAATATGAAAAGTTCTTAAGAATGAAGAGTCCATATCCCTAATTATAATGAAAAGTTCTTAAGAATGAAGAGTCCATATCCCTAATTATAAATCCATTGTTACATAAAATATTAAAAAATTCACATCCTAGAGAAAGGATATTACAGAATTGTTGAATCCAAGTGTGAAACTAATCCTTATGTTAGGATTTCCAGCTCACTGAATAAGTTCTATGGTCACCTCTGACCAGATAGAAGAGGTCATGATTTGTGAGCCCAGTAAGACACATTTCCTTTCCCAACCCCTGCTGTTTAACTCTGTCCTGCAGGGCAAATTGTTTAACAACTTTTTTGTTAAACTGCTTGTTAACAAGGCTATAGGGAATACAAGATGCATATCACAAGCATCCATTCACAATACACCGAAACTGCAGCCCAAAGGGTTAAGACTAGGGGTTAAATAAGCAGGTGAATGGGATGACCGTTCTACCTCATATGATAATTCACCCTAAAGCGGAGCAAGAGTCTGTAGTAGCAATACAACCAAAAACCAATATCAGGATTATTCAGTGCGTTTCCAATAGCGATATAAGCATTACCAGAAAAACCCACTACTGCCACAACTGGAGTAATTTGTTTTCCTGCTTCCCCGTTAAAAATAATGTAATTTTTGAAATCTAGCAAAACATTTGATACCAGATTTGGCACCCAGTACAAAGAAATTTGGACCCAGTTCCAAATATTACAACTTAGGTGTTGGGCATTATCAGGACTCTGTCACAGCTGCTTCAGAGGTTTAACTTATTTGCATGTACAGAATATCTAGTGAACTTTCAAAGAAACAGTACTGTACTTTATTAGATAAAGACATACAGCAGAATTCAAAGACCTCTACAGTGTATTCATTGCTAACTATATGTTGATTGGCGTTAGAGTAAATCAAGCTGATGTGTTTTCTACTTTTTCTAAATAATGCCTAATCTAAGTATGTACACCCAGTAATCCCCCCCCCCCCCGACACTCACAGACACACTTGCCAAAATAAAGATAACTTTTCGCACTGGAAATCTGGCATTACTTTCTTTCGTGATTTCAGACTTTTATTTTCATGAATAATGCCTTCTGATATTGCAAAGACAGACTGCTTAAATTTAACAAAAGGAGGAAACACTATGACAAAGCATTGTCTTTGCCAAAATGTCTGATTTGGGCTATGTTATTTGGCTCCATCTTGGGATATAAATACAAACTGCATGCTGTGGTTATACAAGAACCAATTGTTTAGGAAGCACTGTTCTAATAAGATCTTTATCTTCCATAATGGGGTACACAGATTTTAAAAGAGCGAGAAAGAAATCTAGCCCTTTACAGTCTCCTATTGATTTTTTTTTTTTTAATTTCTATTTTAAACAACGACCATAGGAAACAGCAGCCAGACTTTACTCCAATGTACACATATACTCAGGTTTCACCCCGTCACCTGTTGGCTCCTGAACAACACTCTTCTTTGTTAAAGCTTACAGCACACTCATTGGAAACAAGTTTCCAGAGAAAATACTTCAAGAAAGTGTTCAAGAAGTCACAAGGCTAGAGTTGTAAAAACAAAATTCCACACATAGCCCAGTTTATTCTGACACAGATTAATGAGGAAAATTTAAATATACATACATGCACATTTTTAAAAGGTGATCTTATCTGTCAAATGTTCTATCAGCTGAAGAATTCTGAAGAACTGATATTGATTGTTCCTTCTCATTATCATAAAGTGTTTTTTTAAATGATAAAAGGGGGTTAATAATTACAAGCTAAAACCATGAGTGTACTTACATTTCATAGCAACAAGCATGTACAGCAAACAATAGGCAAAACCCCTTCTCAATGCTCAATTCTAAATACCAGACACACTGCCAACAGAAATCCTTTCTTAAACCTATTATTTCAAGGCCAAGTCATTGTGGAGACTAGCTTAAAAAGATCATTCTAATCTTAGAGGGACCACCTGCATTTCAGGCAGGCCTTGTGTCCAAGGGCCAGCTGACAACAAAGTGCACATGTAACAACTCACCAATGGGAGGTTTGTTGAGTGAATGGGATCAAATGTGATGCCATCTCGTATGTCAAGTAGCACAGGAGAAGTCTGTGAACAGTTGGAGCAAACGCAGCTCAAACAGACCTGGCTTTCTTAGCTCACAGCAGCAGTAATAAGGTATCAACGTCCAATTAACCTCCCTTGCAGCCAAGTCCTAACGGTTAAGTGGCTACAAGGAACGGCACATTACCTCTTTAAAAGGGGGAGGCCAGGCTCAAGCTGCAGCGGGAGGCGAAGCTCCCCCAGCTCCGACCCCTGCAGACTCGGCGCTCGCTGCTTCCCCTCGCCACTTGCCGTTGCTATTTTAAACTAAGCCCCCTTCCGCCACCCCCATCCCCACCCCCACCTCCACTGCTTTAAACACCAAGAAACTGACAGAAGCCGGCAGATCCCAAATCGCAGCCGCGACAGCCCAGGCGGGGGCCGCCAGCTCCCGTGCCCGCCGGCCAGGGCAGAGCGAGCGCCCAGCCCCAGGGGGCCGGGGGGGGGGAGGTGCTCGGGACTGCAGCCCGGGGACAGGCGCTAGGGTCGCGGCTCCCAGCCGGGCTTGTGCGCCACTACCGGGCTCTTGGGGAGACTGAGCGCGGTGCCCGGCTGTCCCCGGGGAGAGCGGCTCCCTTGCCGCATCACGGGGCGATGGAAACTGGGGGCCCCTCCGGAGAATCGCCCTCTCCCCAGGGGGGCGCGTCCCGCGGCAGCCAGATCACCCCCGCAGCCGGGTGGAGATGCCGCCGCACCGACTTGCAGGCTCCTTACCTTCGGCTCCCAGCCGGCGGGTGGCCCCGGGCTCTCCGGGCAGGGCTGGGGCAGTGGCCAGTGCAGGCGGGACCGCACGGGACAGAGCCCCCCCGCGCTGCTGCTTTCCCCACCTCAGCAGGTCCGCAGTGCCCGGCCCGCCGCGTGCACACTACCTGCGCCTCCCTCCGCCCGAGGCGACACGGGCAGGACCCCCCTCTCGTCCCCTCCCCTCCCCTTCCGCCAGGTTGCAGAGACAGGACACAGCAGCCCTGCCCCTCCCCAAATGCACTGGTAGTTTTAAACACAGCCCTCAGTCAGCCTCCTCCCGGCTCCCTAGAGCCCCCAGCTTCCTCCCCAACCCTCAGGCAGCTTCCTCAG
>NC_048298.1:53405277-53440901 GCF_013100865.1 Trachemys scripta elegans
GGTGGCACCTTAAAGACTAACAGATTTATTTGGGCATAAGCTTATGCCCAAATAAATCTGTTAGTCTTTAAGGTGCCACCAGACTCTTTGTTGTTTTTGTAGATACAGACTAACACGGCTACCCCCTGATACTCGGCTTCCTTACAGTCCACCAGCCTCCCCCCCCACCCCCCTTCCCCCCCCCCCCCCCACACACCCCCCCCCAGAAGCTCCTTACTCCTCCCGGAGGCTGTTTTCAACATCCTCCAACATAAACACTAGCTCCCGCCAGGAGTGTCCCTAGGCCACATACTCCCCCCCCCACACACACACACAGATGTTCTCATTAACCCCCCACTTCAATGGTGCACAGCGCATCGGGAGGAGGAACGAGCCCTTACCGATACAGCACCAAGTCTACAGCTGTTGGAGGAGGCAGAAGGTAGCAGAACAACAAGGGCCTTTTTTTGGCAGGCAGTGTTCAGAATCATCCTTCCCTTTCATTCATACAACTGGCTAAGAAGATGCACATTCATGTAATATTTCCAGAAGGAACCGGTACAAGGCAAAAAGGTTCCCTCAGCCAAATATCTACTCCAGGGACTGAATATTTTTAAAATAAAAGCTTAAGTCACAATACTGAGTACACATTAATTTTTTTCCCTGTTTGCTTCCCTAATGCTATTTGTGCTTGTAATAGATCTCCCACCACACCCCCCATTGTGTGGAAAGCCTTCCTGCCTATACATCAGAGTGTACTAAGATTTGACCTCTGTTCAGTCTATAATTCCTCCAACATTAATCGTTAGACTGTCCACTTCCAGGAACTGTCAGTCATCTGTGATCCTATATAAACTACAAGTTACCACAAACTACAAGAGTTACTTGAGAAATCCCTTATCTTCCACTTACTTCCATTTCATAAGCTCCAGGGAGCCAAATCAGTTCTACAAGCACAGATGCAAACATTTTAAAACGCCTATGTAAACTTCCCTTTTCTTTCCAACACACCACTCTGAGACTATGCGAGGCCTCCTTCCGTAACAATCATTTCAAAACTTGCCCATAACAATGAAATCAGCCCACTGGGCCAGAATTTAACAAGTTTCTGACCATTTTGAAGAGGTCCTTAACATATGTAAAGTCAGGCAAGCCTGATGAAGAGAGCTATTTTGTGTCACTCCATGAGACAGAGAAAGGAACAATGCCAGGTAAAAGTCTGCGTACTTAAATCAAACAGGATAGTGGAAGGTGTCAAAAGTGAGCCACTATTAATAGTTCTACACTAGCAAAATTCAAAGCAGCCCCATGAATAGTATTATACAAATGTGACAAATATTTTATGTAGGATTTAATACAAAAAAATCCCTTCATTATATACATCACTAAACTGAAGCAAGAGGAAAGAATTTCGAAGTAGTAGAGTCAATGCTTTCATGTGCAAGACTGAAAGGTGTACTATGGCATCACAATAAATCTGTTTATTGTACATATTTGCATAATTACAAATAAAGAAATTAAGAACTCTTTAATAGCTATATAATCGGTCTAAAATCAAATATCAGAGGGGTAGCCGTGTTAGTCTGAATCTGTAAAAAGCACAGAGGGTCCTGTGGCACCTTTAAGATTAACAGAAGTATTGGGAACATAAGCTTTCGTGGATAAGAACCTCACTTCTTGCATCTGAATATTTGTGCCACAGGATTCTCTGTTGCTTTTGTCTAAAATCATTCATTTTATACACATTAGATATCAGTACCTAGGGACTATGGCCAATTGTAGACTGTAAATGCTGCCTTACAGACAAAGGTGACACTATCAAATACTACATTTATGTATAGATTTGTATTTACAGTTGCTGTAGTATTTGAGAGTCATATGAAGTCTCTGCATTTATCGAGTGCTGGTGGACAAAAAGCAATGTAAGGTAGAATGTCAATTTTTTTTTAAATGTTACCCAAGAACAATTTCTCTCTCACAGGGCACAGTTAAGGAGTTTAGTTGCACATATGGTTCTGCACACAACTGAACAATGGGCCCTATTGTAAAGCTTAAAATTTTTAAATACACAAACATGTTGCTGTAAATAGTTTGGTGAAATGAATAGCTAAATGGTAAAACTCTTGAATAGTTTCTCCCTCTCCAGTGCCAAGTACAGATGAGGAAAATGTTAGTATTTATTAGAGGGCAGAGATACCAGAGGCTTATGGCTTTAAGTGCAGAGTCTATTTAGAAAAGATTTAGCCCTGGTCAGACAATAGTGTTTGTAATACAGACATGCTTGGCTAGCAGCCAGTGTTGATTCCATCTTTGACAATAAACATTCAAAAAGGGAGGAACCACCAACATAGCTGTCGCTTTTACTTCATTCTGCATTTTTAAAAGGTGTAGCCTTTCCTCCAGTTTGAAATAAACTGGCTTTTGCGGCTTCCCTCCCCCATTTGACTTCAAAGGCTGGCAGGCAGTTTCCTCTGCAGAACTGTGAATTTAACCGTGAACACCTAGGTCATATTTCCTTTTTCCTACTCCTAACTGTTCTTTGCTTTCCTAGGGAAATCATTATCAAAGATAATTTATTAGTACTGTATCTCTGGGTCAAAGGCATAAATGCCTCTTGTTCTGAATGAAACTATGTAGCATTTTTGTAGAGATGTCTAGTGTTGGACAGGTCACAACATTAATCAGACATGCACTCCTTTCTCCTAAAGCTTGACATAGACGCATATTCTCCAGTAGTAAAGTATCAAATATGAAATTGTATGAGGCTGATCACTTCTAAAACTTTTGTTTAAAATCAACAATACACTAGCTAACTAAATAAGGCTTCATGATTATCCAATTATGTACAGAATTCAACTATATGTATGGAGGGTGGAAGCGTCAACTACTGTGGAACATTCACAGTTACTTGTTTGTTACATTTTCCACAGCATTGTCAACCTTACAGGCTATTGCATATGAGATAGTAATGAAGTAGTTAGCAGACAGTTAATGCTTCCTACAAAAATTAAATTTGAATGAGACAGACTATATCCACAGGGTGCTAAGAGGAGTCAATCTTGTCTGAAAGGCATTGTTATTGTCAAGGGCAAACACATTCAGAAAAGGAAAGGCATGAGTCATAACTGGGCCCCTCAAGGTCTGCCTTTTGTTTCAGTCAGGTGGAAGACTGGTGTGGATTGCTTTTGGGTGACTGCTGAGAAGAAAACAATCTAGTTTTATTCAACTGCAACCATTTTCCCACATCTCCAACCTGTATCTATACTTCATTCTATGAGGTGAAAAAGATTGCTTTAAAATTATCTATTCATGGTATAGAGCCAATCATTCAAAAATAAATGTGTTGGTGGAAAGGGGTCAGATAAATGAACTGTGTTCATAAATGGAAAATATTAAACCTCTTTTACATGGGAAATAGGATGCAATTTCATGCATGAAGTTAAGCTACTTATTGCTACTGGCTGGGTAACATTACGACAAATCAACATTTTTAGCCAGGAATTCTAAAATGAGAATATCCAATCTCGTATGTCAGGGCATACATAAACTGCAACATGGAACAGGAAGAAACTTTTCCTCTTCCATGAAAACACCATGGTATAGTTGATTAATAATGATCGGGCATACCGGACCACAAGGATATGAAACTTGATGGACCAATGGTCTGGTCCATTAAGTCAAATCTTATCACAAATGAACAGCATTAGAAATCACTGATGAAAAATATGTGATCTCTATTACAAAAAATAGGTGAATATTGCTTCACAAGACGTGCAGTCAGGCATTAAAATTCCCTTTGCAGTTTGAGAGGAACTTTCTCTATTTAAACTCTAGTAGAGTGACTAACTTGATCAATCTTTTAATTCTGTATCACCATTCTAAATCCAATGGACGCACATAAATCTCTTAAAAAGACATATGCCTGAGAGAAACATTACAGATTCATTCAATGCTGGGTAACAGGTATGGTGGTGATGGCATGGCCAGAAACGGCAAGGAGGACCAGTATTGCCTGTAGTGACATCATTATAAATGGCAGACCCAGATACCCAATGGACCCCCAATATGATACCTATGGGAAGAAAAATAAAATATTCATCTGCCATCTATGTCTAGTTATCACAACACCTACCTGATAACCAGCCCCAAGTCTGGTAGGATAGGTGCTGCTCTGCTCAGTTCTTCTCCCTTCGCTCCCCTGTCATTGGCTCTACTTGTTCTGCATGGGTGGACCCTGCACAGAATCACTCTGAAGTCAAGGGGATTCCATAGAGGGGTACACCTGCACAGAGTTGTGAGACCTGGCCATTACTGGGAGGGGGGAATTGCAATATCTCTGGTATATCAGCCAGTCAACTTCCCATGCCTCAATCCAAGTTCATTTTCACGAAGTAATTCTATTAGTAATAACCACCACGATTTTTTAAACTGTTTTTTTATAAAGTCACAATAAACTTTTTAAATTAAAAAGTCAAGTGTGGCATATATTCATTCAGACTTCATCAATTTCAGTGTTTTTATTTGTTGAGTTGAATAATCTCCCTCTGGTGGCCAACTGAACCTCTCTACCAATTCCATTCATCATTAATTAAAAATGGAAACAGCAGAAATACATTTATTCTCCCTGACCTCCCCCCCCCCCGATGCATTATTTTTGCTGTTGAATATTAACAATCCATATCTTTTTTATCCCTTTTTCTTGGAAACTTCTATGGACAACTAGAAAACTAATAAGGCATAAACTCTCGGAGGCAGGGATTGTCACTCACTATGGGTAGGTCAACACTGAAAAAAAGCTACAGCTGAGAGATGTAGGGCTTGTCTACACTTACAATGCTGCAATGGCGCAGCTGAAGACACTACACGCACTGATAGGAGAGCTTCTCCCCTCAGTGTAGGTACTCCACTTCCCTGAGGGCAGGTATACACTACAAACTTGTACCAGTGCAGCTGCGCCACTGTAGCACCTCTGGTGAAGACACGAAATCAATGGGAAAGAGTGCTCCTGTCGGCTAATAACTCCACCTCCATGAGAGGTGGTAGCTATGTCAGCGGGAGATCTCCTACCAACACAGTGCTGTCTACGGGTGTGTGGCTATGTGTGTTAAGGTCACTATAACTACATCACTAAGGGTGTGGATTTTCCACACCCCTGAGAAATGTAATTATACCAACAGAAGTTTGTAGTGTAGACCAGGGCATAGGTATGGTTATGTAAGTTTCCAGTGTACAGAAGCCCGAAGTGCTTGTACAGTGCTTTGCACAATGAGATATTGATCTCCTCTGGGGTCGTTTTGCACTACTGTAATACAAATTAAATAATCACAGATATCAAATTAATGAAACCTCCTAACCAAAGCTTCATTGAAGTTAGTGAAAAACCTCACATTGACTTCATTAGGCTTTGAATCAGGCCCCAGTCATGCAAAGCTAAATGCACATTTTGCTTTGGGAGGTAGCATGGTCTAATAAACAGGGCACCAGACTGGGAGTCAAGAGTCCTGAATTCCATTCCTGGGTCAGGCATAGATCTGCTGCATGGTCTCAAGGCATTTCACCTCTTTTTACTTATTTCTTTAGTATGTAGAGGGCCCAGACAAAATCAATGACCCATTGCACTGGGCATTGTACAAACACATAGTAAGAGACAGTACCTGCCCTGAAGAGCTTACAATCTAAATAGACAGGGAGACAAAAGATGGGAAGGGAACAGGCAACAAAGACTGAAGGTCATATAGCTGGTCAGCAGCAAAGCCAGGAATATTACCCAGGTCTACTGAGTTCTAGGCCTCTGTGTGTATGTCTACACTGCAGCTGGGAATGAGCTTCCCAGCCCGGGATCTCATGCTAGCAGGGCTCAACCCAGCACACTAAGGGCTTATCTACACTTAAAACTCTGCAGCAGTGCAACTGCACCACTGCAGCTGCGCCGCTGTAGCGCTTCAGTGAAGACGCTACCTACATTGTTGGGAGGGATTTTCCAGTCAGTGTTCATGATCCACCTTCCTGAGAGGCAGTAGCTAGGTCAATGGGAGAATTCTCCTATCAACCTAGCACTGTCTACACTGGGGGATAGGTCAGTTTAAGTGCACCACTCAAGGGTGTGGATTTTTCACCCCCCTGAACAATGTAGTTGTACCAGGCCTCAGAATAACAGTGTAGATGTTGCTGCTTGGTAAGCAGCTTGGGCTCTCAAGCCCAACTAACCCTAGCCCTGGGGTCTGAGTTTGGATGGCTAGCCTTTGTCTCTGCCGAAGCCATAATGCCCATGCTGCTATTTTTAGCATGCTATCTTGAGCCACACTAGCACAAGTCTGTCTCCCTAGTCTACGAAGTTCATATCCAGCTGCAATATAGACATGTTTCTCCTCCCACCCTTTGTCTTAATTTCTAAATTCTCTGGAACAGGCAGTGTATCAATAGGTGCTTGTAAAATTTTTAAAACACTGGAGCCTCAATCTCAGTTGGGGCCTCTAGGCAGTACTGTAATATATATCATTTATACACATGAATACTGTGCTACTCACATGCACAAGCCAATGCATAATGTTTGCAGGACATAGGCCTAAATATAAGTGGGGGAGTGTTTTTACTGAAACACTGTTTAAAACATTGAGTTAATAAACCAATAAACCCCTGCCCCAGAAAAAAAGAAACAAACACCCTATAAACTGAGGCTATGTCTACACTAACACTTTTGTTGGTATAACTTAAGTCGCTCAAGGGAGTAAAAAAACCACACGCTGTCAGTGACATAAGTTACACCGACAGAAGTGCCAGTGTGGACAGTGCTATGTTGGCGGGAGACACTCTCCCATCGACATAGTTACCATCGCTCGTTGGGGGTGGTTTAATTATTTCAATGGGAGAGAGTTCTTTCAAAATAGAGCGGTACAAATGTGCTGCTGTAAGCACTCTAGTGTAAACATGGCCTTATGGAAGAAAAGATGTGGCTGTTAAATATTTAACATTCCTCACCTCTATAGTAAGGGCTTAGACAGACCAGAACACACACCTGAGATTTCCAATGAAATCATGGAAGACCACATGAGAATTCCTGTCATGTCTAAAAAGTAAGAGAATTAAAACCCAACAAGAAGCTGGAAGACAACTTTTATATATATTTTTTTTTAAATTAAAAGCCAGGAACAAAAACCTCTTAGGACTTCCTTTTAAATCTTTTAATTCTGGAGATTCTCTCTCTTCAGCTGACTGGTTCATTGCTCCTTGCTCCAAACCACTGCCCCTTCAGCATCCATTTCACCTCAGCCTCACTCTACCTGCTCTCCATGTTCCGCTCCCTATATAACTTCCCTCCCTCCTTTCAATATCTTCCTCTTTTTTTCTTAGTCTTTGTATTTAGCTCATCCCTTCTTACCAAAATCCTATGTCAAAAGCACAAATATTGTGAAACTAACATATTTCCAAGCCATCACAATATTCACACTGCTTGTTTATCTCTTCAATATACTCCATTCTGTGTGTCTTGCCTGTTTAGACTAAACTCTTCAGGGAAGGGACTTTTGGGTTGGGGGTAGGGGGAAAAGGTGTGTTAAATACCATGCGGCCCCAATCTCAGTGGGTCTGTAAGTACTACCATAATACAAAAAAATATCAAAGTAATGTTGGCACAAAACCTGAATTTTCTCCTTTTGCAGGTCACCTTTCATCTTTTAAATGCTTTATATTAAACCTACTTCACATGTCTAGAGCCAACTGAAATACACCTTAAACACCTTTTATTAAATCTAGTCAAATTCTATTAATATTTTCACATCCAAATCTATTTCTGTTATCCAAGGTTATGTGTATTAAGAAAAAAACTTTACCACATGTCTTTGTACCATTAGACTGTATATGCTACAGGAGATAAAAGGTGAGCATAAAAACCAATGGGCACAATTCTGCAGAGTATTTTGCTTGAGTAAAGATTGCAAAATTTGAGTGAATGTTTTTAAAATTGTATAAAAATGTCTTGGTTTTAAGCTGAACATTGTTTAGCCGATTGTTTGGCAGAGAAACTTTTGCATTTCAATAATGTGAAAAATTAGTTTGGACTAAAACTTCTCAGTGGCAGTGAAGACCATTTTCTGCAAAGCTAATTTAACACTGTTGATAGCCAGGGCACACTGAGGGGCTTCATCTCACTCCCACCCTCCTTTAAACAAAAGTTTGGCTTTCACAGAGAACGGCCAAAAACTGCAGATACTATAAAGTTATGCAAAAAGAAGAACAGGAGTACTTGTGGCACCTTAGAGACTAACAAATTTATTAGAGCATAAGCTTTCGTGGACTACGAAAGCTTATGCTCTAATAAATTTGTTAGTCTCTAAGGTGCCACAAGTACTCCTGTTCTTCTTTTTGCGGATACAGACTAACACGGCTGCTACTCTGAAACCTATAAAGTTATGGAATTTTTGCACATTTTCCTGTGCTTGTGCTCTACAATAGGATCAAAGGGAAGAGGAATATATATTATTATTTTTTTTAAAGTAAATACAAGCTTCTAGAACACATTTAGGGCTATTCAGCATTCCTTGCTCAGTCAAAACTATTGATTTCAACAGAAGTTGTCTGACTAACATGTGATGATACAATCTTGACACATGTTCCATGTTCCTAGAATCTGACTAAAACCAGTTCCATCAACTCAGTCACTTTTTTTATTGGGAACCAAGAAAGTGAGCAATGTGGAGAAGGGACATAACCTCACTACCCATTGCCAAGGGAACATATGTGTTCTAAAACAAGTCTTCGGTGAGAAGGAAAGTGTAAACAATTTTTATTTATCACAATCAAGTTGTTTAGGCTTAAGATACAAGTCACCTCAAAATAATATTATCTCTTTAAAGGGCCTTTTAAGTTTCCAATTCAACAAACAATCCTGGGTAAAGCTAATTCTTCAAATGACTGGATGGCTCAGGCAGTTTGTAATAGGATATGTAACCTTTCACCTTAGGGTGTTAGCACAAATTCATACTAGAATGGTAGTAAAGGAGAGTTGCTACCATGTGATTTCTGTGCTGTGGCCTATAAGAAATTAGCGGTGCTCCAGCTGCTCTGATCCTCCCCTGACTCTTTGGCTCTGTTTAAGAGACGAGCTGCCCGAGCCAGAGCTACCGGCTTCAGGCAGCCCCCTTGCCTCCGGACCCCGAGCCGCCGGCTGGGCACTTCCCTTCCAGGGCTCCAGCTGCTCTGCTCCAACAGCGCAGGGTCCGGAGGCAAGGGGGCTGCCCGAAGCTGGTAGCGCTGGCTCGGGGAGCTCGGCTCTTAAACAGAGCCGAAGAGTCAGGGGAGGAGCAGAGCAGCCGGAGCCTGGGAGGGGAAGTGCCCAGCCGAGGGCGCAGGGTCCGGAGGCATAGGGGCTGCCTGAAGCCTGAGCGCTACCGGCTTCACGGGTTTGCCGGGCAGCCTCCAGACCCTGCGCTGGGGAAGCGCCAGCCAGGGGCGCAGGGTCTGGGGGCTGCCCGGCAAACCGTGAAGCCGGTAGTGCTTGGGCAGCCCTTTTCGCGTGGCTGAGAGGGAGAAGGGGGAGTTGGGGCGGGGAATGGGCGGAGTTGGGGCGGAGGGGAGGGGCGGAGTTGGGGTGGGACGGGAAAGGGGCAGGGCCGGGGCCCCGTGGAGTGTCCTCTTTTTTTATTTTTTAAATATGGTAACCCTACCATCCACACAGCCAGGTCTGGCTCCTCACCTGGGGCAGTCAAGAGCCCAGGCCTTGCTGTGTGAGTGGCTACCAGCCAGCAGGTCCCCTTGCCTGTAAGGGGCTTGCCGCCCAGCAGCCAAGCTCTGCCCCATGTGGCTGGGTAGGGCTGCTGGCCGTGGGGCCAGTGGCTGCAGCCAGCCCAGGCCGGCTCTTGGGGGACACATTCCAGGGGTCTGCCCTGCTCCCCAGAATGGTTCCAGCTCTCATCAGTCTCTGCAGCCCCCCGAGACTGGTGCAGAGGTCAGGCCAGTCTCGGCTAGTGGTGGTGGTGGGGGGGGAGGGGCAGCATGAAGGGCTTGGCCAGGGCCCGCCCAGCAAGTGGGTCCCATGGGAGCTCAGCCTGGCAGGCCCAGCTCCAGCTTGGCTGATTGTGCTGCTCCTGAGGGGCAGACCGGCACTGGCCACATTGCCGGCTCAGCCTGGCAGACAGTCATCTCCCACCGGGGCCAGTGAGTGCAGCCGGGGGAGGGGGAGCAGGGTATGGGGGAGTGGGTCTCTAGGGGTGGATCTTTGGGGGGGCATTGAGCACTGAGGGATGGGGTACATTTGTGTGTTTTGAGGTGCTGGGCATAGGGAGTTTGGGGGGGGCACTGGGCAGTGGTGGAAGTCTGTGTGTGTTGGGGCACTGGGCAATCTGTGTTGGGCACTGTGCAGTTGTGGTGGGGGGACTCTGTGGGGGGCACTGGGCAGGGAGGGTGATATGTAGGGCGCTGTGCAGTTGTGCTGGGGAGTTTGTGGGGGGGGTCTCTGGACAAGGGGGTGTTGGGCATAGGTGTTGGTGGAGAGTCTGTGGAGGGGCACTGGGCTGGGAGGCAGTGTGATGCGATGCGCCGCACGGGCCCCGTCCCCACGGTGAAGGGGTGCGCTGGTAGCCACGGCCAGTGTGAGTGGTGGCTGCTGGTTTGTAATGAGTGCCCTCACGCAGGGCTGGGTGGAGCGGTGCCACCCCCGCCATGCTATGTCCAATTGCCCCTTCCTGGTGCCTCGCTCTGGGGACCGGCCCCTCCTGACCCCCGTGCCATGTCTCATTGCCCACATGGGGGCCCACAAATATGTTTGGTGCTGGGCCTAAAAAAGGTTAATCTAGCCCTGTCCACCACCAGGGTTCCTGGGGGCTATAGTCAGAGGAGTCCCTGAAAGTGTGAGGGCAAGAGGGCCTGCCAGAGCCTCTGGATGGATGGCTGTAGCTTCTGGAGGCCCACATAGATCCCTGGGGATCTGCCAGGTTTGGAAACCAGCAGGCTTGATAGGCTTTGCTATGTGGTGGAGCAAGAGGATGATGCAGGGAGGTTTTCCTCAAGAGAGTCCTCACAGAGATTTCTTCTAGAGCCCCATCATGAGGTGTTCTCCCTCCCCTGGGAATAAGTTGGGCCTCTAAGTGTATGTTTACACTGAAGTTGGAAATGTGATTGCAGTTCAGGTAGGTATACCTGTGCTAGCTTTAATCTACCTAGCACAATTAAAATAGCAGGAAGATGTTGCAGCAATGATCCTGACACAGACTAGCAACACAAGTACATACATAGGATTCTGATCAGATTTGTACGTTCCCCTACGGGATCCACACTACGCATCTTCGGTGCTATTTTTAGTTAGCACTAGTACTGGTATGCCTACCTGAGCTACAGTCACATCGGTGATTGTGGTGTAGACATACCCTGAGTATAGCTTCTTCTGAAAAGTTACCGAGGGCCATATTTACAAAGGCATTTATACTTTAATGGTAGTTAGGTTCCTAACTTGCTTTGGGATTTGTAAATCCCAGTAGGTGCCTAGCTGCATTTTTAGGCACCTCAGCATATAATTTTATAAGTCTGGCCCCTGTCCTTTTCTACACTAACAATTTCCCCACTGTTAATCTAGCACAATGGTTTTCAACTTTTCACTTGAAATTGCAGACCCTTACAATGGAGGTGCAGACCCCTTTGGAAATCTTAACATAATCTGCAGATCCGCAGGGGTCCACAGATCACAGGTTGAAAACCACTGATCTAGCACGAGTGCAGTTCTACTGGTGTGGGAGTGCTAGTGTAGGTAGGGTACAGGTAATTTTAACAACTGTATCCTAAACTGTATCTTTGTCTATACTAGCACTTCCCCGTTGCCACCATCAGCAAAGCTAGATCAGTGGGATGAAAAGTGCTGAAAATTTCCAGTATGGACATGTCCTTTAACTCTCAGTTTTCACCATCTGCATCTCTGCAGAGTGTCACTCATCTGGAGTGACAGCCACACATTTGGCTCTGCTATCACTCTCACTCAGGCCAAATGAAGTATCTTTAATTCCAGGGCTACAGGAAGAGATCAATATTTCCCTTCTGTTCTTCCCTCCCTTAGCGACTTCGGTGGAATAATCAAGACTTCCTCCTTTCTCTCTTCTCTGCCCATAAATAATTGGGGAGCATTCATTATTTATTATGGTAGTGCTTATGGCCAACCAAGAATGGGGCTCCATTGTTCTAGACACTAGGACTATGTGGACATTAACACTTTTGTTGGTAAAACCACAGGCCTGACTGACATAACTTACACCGACAGAAGCACTGGTGTGGAAAGCACCATGTTGGCAGGAGACAGAACAGCATCACAATCCACAATCCTGAGATACCTGTGGAGTGAGGCAGACAGAACCAGAGATATTGGATAAATTCAAAGAGAGAAAGGACTGAGTGGGAGACTGGACCATTGTGGGAAGAGAGCCAACTACGAGGGGCAGGAAGAAGAGAAAGGATTAGGTGATAGGCAAAGAAACAATGGTGAAAATAAAATACAGATGGAAAAGAGACCAGGAGAGAAAAAAAGGAGGAAAGAAAAAAATGCAGGTACAAATAGGGAAGATAGTTTTGTGCTACCACAAAGGACTGTGAAGGTCAGACTTGAAAGACACCAGTATCCATATGGTGCCTCCTGGATTCTATTTCTCTGCTCTGAAATATTAGCATTAGTTTATTAACAGATAAGCTAAATCAGAAAATAATCTTGCTCACTTATTGTGCTTACATCCACAGAACCATCGCCGATAGAGCTATAGAGAATGTGGCAGCTATGCAGATGTATAGGTAGAATGCTTCTTGATACAATCATGCTTGAATTTGAACACATTACAACTAGCACAGGCCCAAGTGTGGACTGGGCCTCAACATGCATCAAATACCTCTGTTCTGAAATATATATACAAAGGATAGCTGTCTTAAAAGTTGTTTTAGTTTAGTTTAAATTATTCCTTTCATTTAATATGTATCTAGTGCAGTATTGGTACAGATGTTAGACCACAATTCTGCTCTGAAGTAACAAGGAAAGAAATTAAAATGTTATAGAGCATTTTGTTAGTGGATTTGGCCGGACTTTGCTTCTGAGCTGACAGGACTCTTAAAGCATCTTTATAGTAATTGCTAACCCCTAAAGATTTTGATTAAGATTGTAACCTGATTTTTAACATTATTGACTCCACACATGGCTGATGTTCACACACAACATGAATAACTGAGTGAGTATACTACTGTGTAGGCCTTGATCATGAACAGCTGTGCCACGACTGACTTGTTTCTAACCAGATTCTAACACAACTGTTTGGTTCTGAGGTTTGTTTACTTGGTTGGTTGTGCAGATGGACTGTATAATCAAGGGCATCAGCATTGTAACATGTGCTTTGCCTGTGGCACCACAATGCTTTGCCTGTGGCACCAGCAGAAGCAGTGTGAATACAGTTGTGCAACATGGAAGATTGTGGACAGGTCAACACTAAGACACCATTGTTTGCTTATCTATGTACTTTTAACTTCTCTATTATGCCAAAGTCTGCTTTGTGGATGCGATGAATCATGTTAGCTTTATGCATGTCAAATGCTTGATTACAGAAATTCTGCTCTTAGTCTTGTCTACATGAGACAATTGAATCAATATAGCCAAATTGGTATAGAAACTGATTTAACCATCAGTACAACTTCCTTCAGATAAAATCAGTACGACACTCTTAAACCAAAACTAGAGCATCTACACTAAATCATTTTCTCAACCAATTTTAATTAGATCAGGACAATTTTCTTGTGTAAATAATGACTCAATTACACTTAGGCACTCCTGTTACAGACCACGTAGCTGAATAGGCGCATCTGAGGCCAGAATTTAAAGACAATGTAGTTACGATGAGAACAGAGTTTGACCTGGAAGATCTCTATTACTGATACACAAGTCAGAAAGAAGACAACTCAATTTTAAATTCTAGGCTGGGATGCAGGGATGGCAGTTACAATCATCTTTTTGCTTAAAGTGGGCAAATTTACTCTGGCGGTCAATGAGATCCAACAATCATGGAACTCTCCTGCTTTCACAGAGTTATTTTTCAGAGACTCACATGCTAAGATTATATATAAAGTGCACCAAGCTCCAACATAACTCATAAGAAGAGACAACAGTTTAGGAGAACTGTTAATTTGGTTTGCAATGTAGGTGAGGTAATATCTTTTATTGGACCAATTTCTGTAGGTGAGAGAGACAAGCTGTGTAAGCTCAAAAGCTTGTCTCTCTCACCAACAGAAGTTGGTCCAATAAAAGATATTACCTTACCTACTTTATCTCTCTCTTATCCTGATACTGACATGATGACAACACTGCATCCACTTTGGTTTACTAAATTCATCTCACATGCCATCCTGAAGGCAAACAGTCATGTAATGTTGACATTAATAAATTGCTGGTCTATATGGATAAAGATACATTATACTTTGTTAACTTTCTTTTGTATAGTGGGGGTGGGGTGAGGGGTGGGAGATACCAACAGATTTATGAGCTGTCAAGACCCAGTGCTGGTCAACTCTACCAAAATGCATCACAAGAAAGAGATACTGTTTCAATCTTTGCAAAGGAAGATCAATTAGTCTACCATATATTACAGGCACCTAAGTCTGAAGACAGTCCACTTCCTGTTGAATAACAACAAAACATCTCTCTCAAAGCCAGGCATTATTTCCACTTTAATAGAATCTCACTACTCTGTTTACTAGGCTTGCTTACATGGCAGGCCAGGCCATGCTCCCTCTATCAAAACTATTTCTGTAGTTCTCAGCTTTTATAAAGTTTCCTTTTCTACTTATACAGAAACGTCATATGCGAGACAGGAACTGGAAGAAATCCTGTTTCCAGAAACATGTTATCATCCATCAGAGATGTAACATATTGTTCAAGTCTGATTTTGTTTTACTACAGTTTTTATACTTTTACGTTGTGGGTTTAAAAAAAAAGAATTGTTTTAAAAATGGCAATGGGTTTAGTCAATTTCTTCAAATTCAGCTGAGGCTTATCCGTCAAAGGTAGAAATGGGAAAAAGCTCCCTTACTAAGGCCTTGTCCACACTACAGAGTTTTGTCGACAAAAGTTATGTCGACACTCAAAAAGTGCTATAATAAAAATTTATATTGCATGTTCACACTCCCTCCCTTTGTCAGCAGAGCATGTCTACACTTGGGGAACTAGCATTGACTGTGTGAGCAGTGCACTGTGGATACCTATCCCATAGTCCACCTCAACACCTTCTGCTGCTAGGACTTGTGGGAAGGCAGAGTGGATCATGGCACATCTTGGGACCAGGCTCAATGTTCCATGGTGCATTGCTTTCTGTCCCAGCATTCCATGGGTTTACAGCTTTCTTTCTCAGCATTTTTCAATGGCCCTTGTTTGTGAGAAGGGATGGATCTCGCACTGCTCTCCTACGCTCTGTTAAGTGTCATGAAGACATCGTGGATGGCAGTGCAGGTAATTGTGAAGTTCCTAACTGAAGAAGACTCCCAGTTGCCTGACATACTGTGTGATATGGATAGGAGCAACTGTAGATTGCTTTTGGCATTCACAGAACAGCTGCAGAGGGTGGACCATTGTTTCTGGGCTCGGGAAACAAGCACTGAATTGTGGGATGCAGGTGTAGGATGATGAGCAGCGGCTACAGAATTTTCGGATGTGGAAAGTCACCTTCCTGCAACTGTGTGCGGAGCTCACCCCAGCACTGCGGCACAAGGAGACCAGAATGAGAGCTGCCCCATTGGTAGAGAAGCGTGTCGCAATCAGTGTGTGAAAGCTGGCAATGCCAGACTGCTACAGGTCGGTCATGAATCAATTTGGAGTGGAGAAGTCTACCATTGGGGTTGCGTTAATACAGGGCAATTAATCGCATCTGCTACGAAGCACTGTGACTCTGGGAAATGTGTGTGAAATAATGGATGGCTTTGCAGAAATGGGTTTCCCTATCTGTGGAGGGACGATAGATGGCACACATATTCCAATTTTGGCACCAGACCACCTTGCGATGGAGTACATCAATAGGAAGGGGTACTTCTCATGGTGTTGCAGGCATTTGTGGATCACCATGGGTGTTTCTCTGACATCAACTTGGGATGGTCTGGGAAGGTGCATGATGCATGCATCTTCAGGAACAGCGGCCTGTATAAAGCTACAAGTGGGGACTTTCTTTTCAGACCAGAAGATTACAGTGGGGGATGCTGAAATGCCCATGGTGATCCTGGGAGACCTGGCATACCACTTACAGCCATGGCTCACGAAACCTTACACGGGAACTTGGACAGCAGTAAGGAGTAAGTCCCAAAGGACAGTGGAATGTGCCTTTGGTGGATTAAAGGCGTGCTGGCGATACCTTTATGGCAGATTAGACCTCAATGAGGATAATATTTCCATGATCATAGCAGCGTGTTGTACGTTGTATAATATTTGTGAAGCTAAGACTGAAAGGTTTGCTCAAGGGTGGAATGTGGCAGACCACTTGGCTACTGATTTTGAGCACCCAGATACAGGGCTATCAGAGGAGGGCATTTCGAATCAGGGAGGCTTTGCAGCAACACTTTGAAAATGTGAACCAGTAATGTATATCTCTGTATTAGTGCTACAATCTTCCATTACATGTAGTTTTCCTAGGTAGAAATGGTGACATTTAGGACCTTACATTCCAATAAGCAAATGATTAAACAGTCTGTGTATGTATTGGTAGTGCCTGCTATCTCAATTTGTAGGAAACAAATAAAGATGAGTTACCATTCAAAAACTTTACTTTTATTGCACAACACACACACACACACACACACACACACACAAACACACACACACAAAGATGCTTGGTGGGAAAGGAGGTACCAGGGAAGAGCAGACTTTCAGAGATGTATGTAGGTCCAGCAATCCTTTTGAAAGTTGTCTAAGGAGGAGGAGTGAAGGGGAAACAGAGAAGTCCCGTAAAGTGGAAAGGAATGTGCAGGTGGAGTTTGCGGGGGCATGGAAAAGAGTTCTGAATGTGCTTCAGGGGAGGGTGGGCATGCTTCTGCTCAGTCTGCAGCATTATTAAGGACTTCAGCATCTGCATTTGCTCCTCCATGACTTTAATCGTCCGCTCAGTAGCATCCTTAACAAACTCCTGATTTTCTTTTCAGTCCTGCCTTTTGGCTTCCCTCCACTCCTCATGTTCCCTTTTCTCTGCATTGGAGAAGTGTAGTACCTCCCGGAACATCTTCTTTGCTCCATCGTGGGCGCTCTCTTATCCGGCGGAGATGCTTGGCCGGCGTGTGTGGGGTGTTCCGGAAGGCCACATATACCGAAGCAGACGGACCAATGCACAGAAGCATGATTGTTACGTTCATGCACAGCATTGAAACATTTCAGTAAAATACACCTTTTGCAACATAACAATCACTTTCTTACTGGCCCTTGGCAAGCACACATCTCTGTGAACACCCAAAGCATGGTGAGTGTTGGCTTGGGGCAGGAGCACTCTACAACTCTGCAAGGGTTGTGGTGCAGCCGACTAGAGGAAAAAAAATCTAAAATTCTCCCACACTTTTCCACAGGCGGGGGTCATTGTAGCAGATATCTCACTGCTGAGGGTAAGCAAGGAAGCGAGTGTACATCTACTACATGGTTGTGGCTTCCGCCCTGGTCCCCATTCTGGTCCCTGCACAAGTGATTGCCGAATGGTGCGGAAAAGTTTCCTACAATGGGGGAAGGAACAAGGCAACTCTTCCAAGAACCTTCAGCAGAGGATTACCTAGTACCTCCAGGAAACTTTCCTAGAGATCTCTCTGGAGGATTCCCGTAAGATCTCGGCGTGCATCAACACCCTGTTCCACCGTACTGATTAGATACACAGGAAAATATCCAGCACACAGAAACACAGCCAGCCTTGTACATTTCTATACCCTGAACCCACCTCCGCACTACACGAACCACAGCCACTTACCAGGCGTCTTCTCTCCTGCTTCTTGCCCGCCGAAGAGCAATTGTTGAGACTGGCTAGACACCTCCAGAGTGGTGAACAGTTCCTTGCTGCTTGCCCCACCAGGCGACCCTGCCGGGAGCTCTACATCATCTTCTATCTCCAGCTCTTCGTTAATGACTTTGTCCTCAAGATTAGGCCCTCTTTCCACCGCCTCCAGGCCCACCAAAGTATCCAGGGGACTCCACCGAGGATAGCATTCAGACTGGCAGGTCTTAGGTGCAGCACCGGAGCGATGGTTTGCCTCCCTCGCCTTATGGTACACCTGCCTCAGCTCCTTTATCTTCGCTCCGAACTGTAGCATGTCCCGATCATGCCCTTTTTGTACAAGCCTCGAGAAATCTGCCCGTAGGTATCAAAATTCCTACAGCTCAAGCACTGCTGGGACTGAACAGCCTCCTCTTCCCATAAACTGAGCAGATCCATTAGCTCTGCAGTGGTCCAAGTGGGAAAGCATTTGCTGCGATAACCCACCAGGGTCACCTGGGAAAATGCAATGAAACCTCTCCATGCTAAGCAAACAGGAAATGGAATTTCAAAAATTCACAAGGCTTCTAAGACAGAGGGGCAAATGGTTGTTTACCTGGCTGCAGGCAGGTGGGTTCAAACTGCTGACCAGAGTGGTCACAGTGGGCATTGTGGGACACCTTCTGGAGGCCAATTAAAGTAATAAAATCAAGCATGGTGTCTACATTGGCACTTTGTCAACAACAAAATTGGGAAAAAAGCCTTATGTCTCTCGTCGGAGTGGTTTTATTTTGTCGCCAAAAGTCACATCACAGTGTGTACACAATCCAGTCTTTTGTCGACAAAAGCTTCCTTTTGTTAACAAAACTTTGTAGCATAGACAAGGCCTAAAAGAATCCATTGTAAACATTACTCTATAACCTGGTACCTTGCCCCAAAATGCAGTCATATTAGTTCCCAATAACACTTATAAAGAGAGACATTACTTTAATGTCACCCTCACTCCAAAAAACAAACAACAGCCACCACCCACATATATGGGCATTTAACAAAAGTTTTAAATCATGTTTATGAAGACAAACTTCAGCTTGATATCATTGTTATGCATTTTTCAAGATAGTTTTGAGCTGCTAAACAAGATTCAATGTGAAAAGTGTTGATTTATTTTGTGTTCCTGAGATCATAGAAGATTAGGATTGAAAGAGACCTCAGGAGGTTATCTAGTCCAACCCCCTGCTCAAAGCAGGACCAACACCAACTAAATCATCCCAGCCAGGGCTTTGTCAAGCTGGGCCTTAAAAACCTCTAAGGATGGAGATTCCACCACCTCCCTAGGTAACCCATTCCAGTGCTTCACTACCCTCTTAGTGAAATAGTGTTTCCTAATAGCCAACCTAGACCTCCCCCACTGCAACTTGAGACCATTGCTCCTTGTTCTGACATCAACCACCACTGAGCACAGCCTCTCCTCGTAAGTCATCTGCCCCAGCCCCCTGATCATTTTCGTTGCCCTCCACTGGACTCTCTCCAATTTGTGCATATACTTTCTGTAGTGGGGCCACAAAACTGGATGCAATACTCCAGATGTGGCCTTCCCCATAGAGGGGAATAATCACTTCCCCTGATCTGCTGGCAATGCTCCTACTAATGTAGCCCAATATGCCCAGTTAGCCTTCTTGGCAACAAGGGCACACTGCTGACTCATATCCAGCTTTTCATCTACTGTAATCCCCAGGTCCTTTTCTGCAGAACTGCTGCTTAGCCAGTCAGTCCCCAGTCTGTAGCAGTGCATGGGATTCTTCCTTCCTAAGTGCAGGACTCTGCACTTTGTCTTTGCTGAACCTCCTCAGATTTCTTTTGGCCCAATCTTCCAATTTGTCTAGGTCACTCTGGACCTTATCCCTACCCTCCAGCGTATCTACCTCTCCCCACAGCTTAGTGTCATCTGCGAACTTTCTGAGGGCGCAATCCATCCCACCATCCAGATCATTAATAAAGATGTTGAACAAAACTGGCCCCAGAACCGACCCCTGGGGCACTTCGCTTGTTACCGGCTGCCAACTAGACATCGAGCGGTTTATCACTACCCATTGAGCCCGACAATCTATCCAGCTTTCTATCCACCTTCTAGTCCATTCATCCAATCCATACTTTTTTAACTTGCTGGCAAGAATACTGTGGGAGACCGTATCAAAAGCTTTGCTAAAGTCAAGATACATCACATCCACTACTTTTCCCATCTCCACCGAGCCAGTTATCTCATCATAGAAGGCAATCTATGATGCGCAATCTAGGTTGGTCAGGCATGACTTGCCCTTGGTGAATGGCTGAGATGGATGGGACTCAGCTAGTTTCCCCTGTGGTTAGACTGGCTTTCCACTTTACTGAATGAAGAGTGCTGATGGAGTTACTTCATCATAGAATTTCCTTTTATTTAATCCCAGATTCCCAGTCCCTAAGCAATATATGTAAGTAAAAATCTTTTACAAAAATAGTTATTTTTATTTTTTACTTGGCTGGAAGAACATCTTGTCTGTGTGTGTTACTGAAATGGTACTGGGGCCAAATCAATAGCATAATAAATATTGATTTGTACTGCTACTTAGGGGACCCTTACTCCTCAGCCCAGATGGAACTTTTAGTCTAACGGGAGCAGGGAAGAAGGTTTAACTAGCACTGCCCAGATGCCTCCTGAGTATTTTGTGAGCACAAGTATGAGGAAAGGAGAAAGATTGACCAAAAATTTACAGATCGTTCGCTTTTGCCAAACAACCCAAGGATCACAACCAAAACCAATAGAATTTCTGCCTCAGAGTAAACATACTTCTTCTCTTCCCCTCCATTCTAGTTGAAATTCAAGGTCAGTTGGTAAAGGAATCTATTCTCAAAAGTGTTATCCCTGCTTGAAGTACTTATTTATATGTTTATATGATATACAATAAATCAAGTGAAAGTCAATTTAAACACACTGATCACTATAACATGTTTTATCATATCAACAATTTACCCAAACATTTAAAAAATTGAGTGTAATTCTAAAATCAAGCCTAATAGCCTTTAATTTTTCAAAATATAACTTACTAAATTTAAGGCCTGAGTCTTCAATGGCATGCATACATACTTCACTAATGTGAATGTTTACAGAATCACATGAACATATGTGCTGTGTGCAGAATTGTGGCCTTAGAGTACATGGTATATTACTATGTTTGAGGATTTTATATGTAGCCAGATTAAATATAAATATAATGTATTTTCATTATTCATGGTTAAATATAATTCAACCATTGAGGATTGTTTTAAACCCTAAACTTGTAATCTTGGCATGAGTGACCATCATACAATCATACATTTATTCACGAGTCCTATTAGCTCTATTCAACTGCTGAAAAAAGAGCTGTTTGAGATGTCTAACATCTGTTCCTTAACTGGTTGCCTCTAAGCTTTCAGCTACTCCACCAGGATCGGACAACATGTCCTGACTTCTCTCATTCACCAGTTACACATTAGGATGGATTCCTTTGGATTCTTTTGAATGGGTAGCAATGAAGTAGTAACACACTGCTTTAAAAATATAATGCAATTTACTCGAACTAAGCAAGTGCTGATGCCTTATATTGAACTACTTCTAAGCAGACTGTATTCCATATTTTATATACTGTAACTCAATACTAGGTATTCATTAGTAGTGCCTACAGTTTGAAATGGCAATGCTCATTCAGTTTCAAAGGGATTATTTTTAGCTTCTCCATTTTTTCAAAACATGTTTTTAAATATTTTAGGCTGAATTTGGTAGGTTCACTTAACCCAGGATTAATTTTTTTTAAAGAAAGTTTCTCACTATACTTTTTTGCAAACTCAGTTCTGAATAGCTATAGCACAGTGGTTCTCAAACTTTTGTTCTGGTGACCTCTTTTGCATATCAAGCCTCAGTGTGTGACCCCCCCTTACAAATTAAAAACACTTTTTTACAAATTTAACACTTATAAATGCTGGAGGCAAAGTGGGGTTCGGGGTGGAGGCTGACAGCTCGTGAAGGAGTAATGGTCTCAAGTTTGGGGAGGTTTAGGTTGGATATTAGGAAAAACTTTTTTCACTAGGAGGGTGGTGAAGCACTGGAATGGGTTACCTAGGGAGGTGGTGGAATCCCCTTCCTTAGAGGTTTTTAAGGTAAGGCTTGACAAAGCCCTGGCTGGGATGATTTAGTTGGGGATTGGTCCTGCTTTGAGCAGGGGGTTGGACTAGATGACCTCCTGAGGTCCCTTCCAACCCTGATATTCTATGATTCTATGACCCCCCCATGTAATAAACTTGTGACCCCCTGCGGGGTCCCAACTCCCAGTTTGAGAATCCCTGCTATAGCATCTAGCCATTTGAGATGGAAAATTTCAAGTTTCTAAGGAGATAGTCCTAGGCCACAGATGCAACTTTCATAAGTCTGGTAAAAATGTTCAATTTATCGAAGTTATAAGGTTTAAAAGAAACCTTATGCATGCAGACTGTAATGTAATCTTAGTGGCCTACTAACATTCTGTAGGTTCTGCACATGCATGTATACTTAAGGAAAAATTTGTAGGCAGTCCTCTCTTGCCTCCATCCCTCTCACTAAAGAGACCTGGTGAACTAGTAAGGAGACAGAATAGTCCCAGATGAGATGGATTAAGCAAGCAGAGAGTAGGTGAGGCCAAAGGTTCACAGTAGCCACACTACATGGCTCTGCAGTTTTTCACAATTCAGATCATCTTCACATATAGCTCTCTCTCTTTCTCTCACATACCCACACCCACCCTACATCTCTGGTCCATTAAGTCAGTGGTTCTCAACCTTTCCAGACTACTGTACCCCTTTCAGGAGACTCATTTGTCTTGCACCTCACTTTAAAACTACTTGCTTACAAAATCAGACATAAAAACACAGAAGTGTTACAACACACTATTACTGAAAAATTGCTTACATTCTCGTTTTTACCATCTATTTATAAAATAAATCAACAGGAATATAAATATTGTACTTACATTTCAGTGTATAGTATATAGAGCAGTATAAACAATCATTGTCAGTATGAAATTTCAGTTTGTACTGACTTCACTAGTGCTTTTTATGTAGCCTGTTGTAAAACTAGGCAAATATCTAGATGAGTTGATGTACCTCCTGGAAGACCTCTGCATACCCCCAGCGGTACACGTACCCCTGGTTGAGAACCACTGCATTAAGCCATCACCTTCCCTTCATTCATTTTCCCACCTAGGACTTCTTCCATGATACACATAAGCAGAAAGTCAGTGATAATTATGGAATCTGTACAGAGCCAATCTGACCATAGCTTTGCATTTTTGTTCCAAATACCACAGCACAAGAGCCCTCCTCTTTAAAAAGTATCCTGTGAAGGCTGATGAGGGCTCCAGGAACTATTTGAACCAATCAAACAACAGATTTTTCTGATGGCATGAGGGAGAGTGGGGAAAAAACAGCTGAGGAGAGGCAGCCTTGAGTTTGAGAAGTTGATTAAGGAGGCTCAAGGAACAGCCAGAGCACGGAAAACTCAAGGAAAAGATCGGGAAGCAAGAGTGGAGACCCTTATCAGAACAGAGAACTACCTAATCCTGTCCTCCTTAGATGGACCTGGATCCCCATCTCATACAGAAGATGGAAATGGTGAGAGGTGAGGGTAACAGCAGCTTAAGAGAAGCCCCACAATTTAATCCATATATACAGACTGATTCTACAGGGATCTTGTTTTGAGCACTGTTGTCCGTGGCAATGTGCCCCCCTACCCCCCACTGTAAACAAGCTGGCCAAGGTTAATGCAGTTGGGATAGAGGGTTCTCCCCACTCACTTAGTTCTCAGTGTGTGTTAGGAATAAATGATTATATAAGAGGGAGGGCTGTCTGTTCAGAAAGGGGGAAGCCAGTTTGTGAGGGATTTTACAGTATTAATTCATTTGTATTGCAGTGGTTTTATTCATCCTACAAGGGCAAAAAATTATTTTATCCTGACCTAGATTACCCATTCGTTGGCTGTACAACCCCTAACTGCTTCTCAGTTTCTTGTCACTTTCTTGCCTCAACCAACCTTGTTCTTGGCTGGATTTACTGCTTTAAAAAACCACACCCCAAACTGTGAGACTATCTGCAGTCCGTTTGGAATATGCAGCCATTTGACAGTGCTGTGGGCAGGGCCGGCTCCAGCATTTCTACCGCCCCAAGCAAAAAAAAAAAAAAAAAGCCGCGATCATGATCGGCGGCAGCAATTGGGGGAAAAAAAAAAAAAAAAGCCGCGCTCGGTGGCGGCAGTTCAGCGGCAGGTCCTTCGCTCCTAGAGGGAGTGAGGGACCTGCCGTCCCCGAATTGCCACAGGTGCCGCCCCTCTCCCTTTGCCGCCCCAAGCACCTGCTTGTTAAGCTGGTGCATGGAGCCGGCTCTGGCTGTGGGTTCAAGAACAGACATCTGCTGTGCATGAAGTAACTAAATAGATATTCAATATGTTAGAGAACAGGTTTTCAATAGGGATGAAGGGATGTTTGTGGCCAGATGCTGGTTTATTTGAGCTAATACATGCAGAACCAAATAATTTAAGAGATGAATGGTCAAATGGGCATTAGCCATGAAACCAGGAGGGTATGCTGAAGGAACAATGCTTCATTCATTCATGGGAAGGATTCTAGAGATTATGGTCACAGGGAAGGTAAAGATGGAGGTACCAACTGGCAGAACTCATATTTGTAATTAATCATTATGATGACTATCTAATTGCCCAGGGCAATTATGGACAGACTGCATCCACCTCTCCATAGTAGTTTCTAATGTTTCTCACTCTGACCTACAGGAAGCAGTGGAGCTATGGGTTTGTACTGAAAGAAGATTAGAGGAGATGGGAAGAATTGGCCATGTTTGCTGATGCTCCTGGATATAGATGTCCATCACTGGACAGTAATGACAAAGTAGTTATTCCAAGGTGCTGGAAGGCACTGTGTCAATGATGGTTAAGGCACTCCCATTCCTGATGTGGATGAGAATGTGGCATTAATGCAAGGAGGCTGTCTTGAGGGGATAAGCTAAATGGACAAAGGTAACAGAGAAACTTCCATGTAGTCACATCTTTGGTAGAGACTGGGAAGTTGAGGACCGTGTGTGTTTGGGTTTTTTTTTTTCTATTTGTTTTTTAAAGGAGAGGTGGGTAAGTTATTGCTATTAGACTATAGAAAAAAAATTTGTCTTGGCAAGATGGAGGAGGAGTAATAGAAGAGCTGTGGGGAAAGGAGAGACTACAGGCTTTCTATCCCTATGCGCCATAATTCTGAGATGTTTGCCCTTAGCTGCAGCTTTTCTCCATTATAATATGTGAGGGAGCCTTGTGGCAAATGTTACTTAATCTATTAAAGAACATAAGCACTTAAAAGTTGCAGCTTCACATAAAGGTTTACAGGAGCCGTAACAGTGGCACAAGCAGTTTAATCAGATCCAGTATGTCTGATTACTGTTAATTATTCACAGTTTCCAAGAGTAGAATAAAACTAGTTTGCATTTTTTTCCTGATCATTAGTTCCATTTATATAAATGTTATGAGGCTAGTTCCTTTTCCATTAATGTGAATTAAGTGATGTCCTGCTGGGTTCAGGAGCACTCAGACATGCCGACTGCAGAACAGCTGCTCTCCTCTTTTGGTACTGAATGTTGATTAGCGTCATAGTACACGACACACTGCAGGGCATATCATGTGTCACGCTATGACATGCAATATTTAATGAGAACTCAAAGCAGATCCTGTCATTTTGACAGCCATCCTCTCCTGCACAGCTGGGAGACAACAAAAGCACATGGCCTATATTGGCAAAGGCTAAGGAAGAATTTGTGACCCTCTTGAACAGAGTGTGATATAGCTTTCTGAGGCAACACTGGCTACCTGATGGTAAAGAGAGATGTATTCTTAATTATCAAGAATAGTAAAAACCACAACAAGCAATTGAATTGTATGACAATTTTTCCAAACATGATGCTAGTATTATTCTTTTACTGATCTCTTATTGTGCTTTATGTTGCAGCAACAACATTTATACTATGAAATCTACAACAGAGAATGTATATTTGAAAGATACAAAGATTATCAAACCAGATAGTATGATATCAGCTTATCATGATGGACTAAGCACTAGGAATACAGTTTTCCTCTTGGATCTGGCTCTACCAATGACTCGCTATATAGCCTTGAGAAGGTCACTTAACTACTCAGTTTCTCCAGCTGTACAATGGAGATAATAGATTTACCTACATACAGAGTGTTGTGAGGACCAATTAATTGTTAAACAGTGCCTTGGTGATCTCGTAAAGAAATATGAAAGTACTTTTTATATTATAACCATAATATGAATAGGGTAGACACACACTTTGCTTACTACTCTGGCTTAGTTACTCAAAAGAAACAAGAAAACACTCCTCTCTGCTGTGGTGAGGGGAAGAGATTACACTAAAATGCTCAAAATTATGGAGAAAGAATTTTCACATGCCTTGTATTACAAAAGGCTAACAATGCAAACACAACAGGGTCCTGTGGCACCTTTAAGACTAACAGATGTATTGGAGCATAAGCTTTCGTGGGTGAATGCCCACTTCATCGGATGCATGCAAACACAGTATTTAAAACAAACAAACAAATATTAATCCTTCTTATTCCTCTCCTCTTAATAAATAGATGAGACTAAGAACTGACAATTTTTATTTTACAGATGTTTGCTCTGGATGTTTGGGACCTGATTAGTAAATACCGTTTAGTATGCATATACATCAGCTAGAAGATACACTAGGACATGTGTACAACAGAACAATCTATTTACCACAAATATTATATTTAATCCCCACTGCTACTACACATTGGAAATATCCCTAAAAGTTTTTGTTTGTTTTTTGTTTGTTTTGTTTTTAAACAGAGCCAAGGCCCAGATCCGCAAAAGGACTTGGTGTCTGATGCCCACTTTAGTTATCCATTGGGATCCTCAAAAAACTCTTCTACCACCACTTAACTCTGGAGGTACCTAAAATCCCTCTATACCTAAATTTTCACTGTAAAAGTCTCCTAGGTGCCTATGTTTCTGTTGCTATGCATGCACAGGACACCTCAGTGTAGGTACCCAGGCACCTATCTCATAGAATCATAGGACTGGAAGAGACCTCAAGAGGTCAGCTAGTCCAGTCCCCTGCACTCATGACAGGACTAAGTATTAGCTAGACCATCCTTGATAGGTGTTTGTCTAATCTGCTCTGAAAAATATCCAATGATGGAGATTCCACAACCTCCCTCAACTTTTTATTTTAGTGCTTAACCAATTAGGAAGCCTTTCCAAATATCCAACCTAAAACACCCTTGCTGCAATTTAAGCTCATTGCTTCTTGTCCTATCCTTAGAGGTTAATGAGAACAATTTTTCTCCCTCCTCCTTGTGACAAACGTTTAAGTACTTGAAAACTGTTATGTCCCCTCTCAGTCTTCTCTTCTCCAGACTAAACACACCCATTTTTTTCAAATCTTCACTCATAGGTCATGTTTTCCAGACTTTTAATCATTTTTGTTGCTCTTCTCTGGACTTTCTCCAGTTTGTCCACATCTTTCCTGAAACGTGGCACCCAGAACTGGACACAATACTAATCCGCATGGAGTAGAGCGGAAGAATTACTTCTCATGTCTTGTTCACAATACTCCTGCTAATACATCCCAGAATGATGTTTGCTTTTTTGGAAACAGTGTTACACTGTTGACTCATATTTAGCTTGTGATCCACTATGACCCTCACCACCACCAGATGCCTTTCTGCAGTACGCCTTCCAAGGCAGTCATTTCCCATTTTGTATGTGTGCAACTGATTTTCCTTCCTAAGTCGAGTTTCTTTGCAATTGTCCTTATTGAATTTCATCTTATTTACTTCAGAGCATTTCTCCGGTTTGTCCAGATCATTTTGAATTTTAATCCTATCCTCCAAAGCACTTGCAACCCCTCCCAGCTTGGTATCGTCCGCAAACTTTATAAGTGTACTTTCTATGCCATTATCTAAATCATTGAAGAAGACATGCCTAAGCCTTAGTAGGATCTTCAAAGCATATGAAGATAGGCAATGGTCACCTATCTTGCCTGCAGGGACTGAACTGGTAGGTGTTCTCAGAGCACACCTAGCTCCACATAAAATGGCCAGAGGAGTGGTGAGGCAACGGTAGTGGTGATGTTAGCCTCCCTTTGGCCCAGTGGTTAGGGAACTGAGTCAGACTGTGGGAGACTGTTGTTCAGGGCTGGCTCTAGCTTTTTTGCTGCCCCAAGCAGCGAAGAAAAAAAAAAGAAAAAAAGAAAAAAGAAAAACCCGATTGAGCTGCCGTCGAAGGACCCATCGCCCAATTGCTGCCGAAGACTGAAGCGGAGAGATTGAGTTGCCGCTGAAGTGCCGCCGAAGAGGAAGCGAGGGACCGAAGGACCCGCCGCCGAATTGCTGCCGGAGACCCGAACGTGCTGCCCCAATAACAGACAGAATGCCGCCCCTTTCTTTTGGCCTTCCCAGGCACCTGCTTCCTTTGCTGGGTGCCTGGAGCCGGTCCTGCCCTTGTTCAGTTCCCTTCTCTCCCTGATGAGAAGGAATTTGAACATAGATTTCTCACTCCTTATGTAAGTGCCCTAACCACTGGGCTTGCAGGCATTCTGCGGTGTCTCTCTCCTGTTAAAAGTTGTTTCACTATGTATAAATAATTAAATATCCACTGGGCAAGAGAGGGCTTGTTTACACTTAAAATGCTACAGTGGAGCTGTACCTATGCTGACAGGAGGGTTTCTCCAATTAGCATAGGTAGTCCAGCTGTGAGGCGGTAGCTAGATCAGTGGAATAATTCTTGTTGACCTAGCTCTGTCTACATGGGGACTTAGGTCATCTTAACTACACCACTCAGGGGTGTGGATTTTTCACACCCCTGATCACTGTAGTTAAACCAACCTAATTTTCTAGTGTAGAGCAGATCTGAGAAAGAATGTCTCCACAGCCCACTGGCTAGGGCACTCACCTGAAAGATGGAAAATCTATGTTCAAATCTCTTCTCCTCATCAAGCAAAGGGGAGAATTGAACCAGGATCTCCTGTATCCTGGGTAAATTACCTAAACACTGGGCTAAAACAAGTAAGGGTGCAGCTCTATATTGCAATGCCCAATTCCCTTTATGGATTTGAGTCTAGAAACCAAATTCTGACTTCAAATGTGCATCCACTTTTCACTGAAGAAGTTGTGCACATGTATCAAAGGACAGAATTTGACCCTAATTTAAAAGTGTTGGTAGCAAGTTAGGACAGCAATATGTTATAGAAGAACAATGTAAAATCTTAACCTTAATCTGCATACTTAAATCACGTAATGCACTGAATGGTGTACTGTAATACATGGAGACTAAAGGATTATTCCAAACCCATTATTATATTCTATTTATGAGCTACTGCATGCTGTGCCAGTTGCAGCCATTATGTTGAATCCAGATGGACTATTGCAGCTCACTAACTTGGAAGCGGTGAAAATCTAGATCATAGCCTTCCTGAGGGATGGAGCTTTTGGCCAGGAGAGGCTTCTTCTAGATTGGACTAGATTACTGCATCCCATAGGGTGGCTGGAAGTTTGCTTCTGTAAGGAAGCAATGGTTAGTCTTCATTGGTCCAGGTGTTAGTCTTCAACAGTCATGAAGAAAAGGGGTCAGTTTCACAGATGGTGAGCAAGATATTCTCAGTTTGTTTGGGTAATCCATCCAAACTCCACAAGGCAAAAGGATGCAGCCCACCCCTAATTCTGTTGTGATTTCCTTTGTCTCAGCAAGACTATGTCACATTCAATTTATTACATATAAGCAAAAATTCAGAAGGAAGGAGTTGCTGGCACAGTCAGTCAGTCTAGGAATTCTTCCGTATGAACTCAGTGACTATTGATTCATTTTAAGAAACAGCAATTCAGTGAATCATCAAAGCAGTACCCTAGAGTACACTGGCATATTTCTTCCTATGTAAAAAGTTTCAAAGTTAAGTTGAGGAAAAAACAACAACAATTATGTGTGCATGGATCTCTCTCTTTTATTCTAAAATTTTAAATGATATTTATTTAGTTCAGTTTGAACATATGAAGCAGTTACTATAAATATATGTGCAGCGGAAATAGTAAGGTTTTTCGCCTAAGACTTTTCCATTAAAGCAACTTTTCTGTAAAAACTTGTCTTGATTTTGGGTTGAAAATAATGCACGTTTCATTCTTTTTGAACTATATGGATTTGCAAGGAGAAAAAACACTACCACAAGATCAAAGGCGCAAATAAAATCAATAGATTCAAAACCAGCCCTCTTTAGCATTAGTGTGGAGCCATGTTTGTTGTATGTATCTGACATTTTTAACTTAACTTTCAAAAGATAAGCCTGGGAGCTTAAATTCATAACTTTGCTAGACACTAAAAATCATGGACTAAACAGACAAACTAGATTTATGTTTTATTACAACAATCTGTAACCCACTAACTCAGGGGTGGGCAAACTACAGCCTTGGGGCCACATCTGGCCCTCCAGACGTTTTAATCCAGCCCTCGAGCTGTCACTGGGGAGCAGGGTCCAGGGCTTGCCCCGCTCCAGCGCTCCAGATGGAGGGGGGGTCAGGGGCTTGCCCCACTTCGCACGGCTCCCACAAACAGGGGCATGTCCCCCTGCATCTCTTACACGTAGGGGCAGCCAGAAGTTTCCGCATGCTGCCCCGCCCCAAGGACAAAAAGAGGGGCAAGTGCAGAGGTGGGCAAACTTTTTGGCTCAAGGGCCACATCTCGGTATGGAAACTGTATGGCAGGCCATGAATGCTCACAAAATTGGGGGTTGGGGTGTGGGAGGGAGTTAGGGCTCTGGCTGGGGTGCGAGGTCAGGGGTGGGGCCAGAAATGAGGTGTTCAGGATGCAGGACGGTGCTCTGGGCTGGGACTGACGGGTTCGGAGGGCGGGAGGGGAATCAGGGCAGGGGGTTGGGGTGCAGGAGGGGGTCAGGGGTGCAAGGCTCTGAGCGGTGCTTACCTCAAGCAGCTCCCAGCAGCAGCAGCAGCAGCAGCAGCAGCATGTCCCCACTCCGGCTCCTATGTGGAGGCGCGGCCAGGCAGCTCTGCACGCTGCCCTGTCTGCAGGCACTGCCCCTGCAGCTCCCATTGGCCGCGGTTCCCGGCCAATGGGAGCTGTGGGGACAGCGCTTGGGGCGGGGGCAGCATGCAGAGTCCCCTGGGAGGGGACATACTGCTGCTTCCGGGAGCTGCGTGGAGTGGGACACGCCCCTGACCCCGCTCCCCGGCTGGAGCGCCAGAGCGGGGCAAGCCCCGGACCCTGCTCCCCGGCGACAGCTCGAGGGCCAGATTAAAACGTCTGGAGGGCCGGATGCTCTAAGCTATCAAAATAAAGAACTCAATAACAATGAGGGATTTCAATTATCCCCATATTGACTGGGTACATGTCACCTCAGGACGACATGCAGAGACAAAATTTCTCGATACTTTAAATGACTACTTCTTGGAGCAGCTGGTACAGGAACCCACAAGGCGAGAGGCAATTCTCGATTTAGTCCTGAGTGGAGCGCAGGATCTGGTCCAACAGGTAACTATAACAGGACCGCTTGGAAATAGTGACCATAATATAATAACATTTAACATTCCTGTGGTGGGAAGAACACCTCAACAGCCCAACTTTGTGCATTTAATTTCGGAAAGGGGAACTATGCAAAAATGAGGCGGTTAGTTAAACAGAAATTAAAAGGTACAGTGGCTAGAATGAAATCCCTGCAACTGCAGGGACACTTTTCAAAGACACCATAATAGAGGCCCAACTTAAATGTATACCCCAAATTAAAAAACACAGTAAAAGAACTAAAAAAGAGCCACCATGGCTTAACAACCATGTAAAAGAAGCAGTGAGAGATAAAAAGGCATCTTTTAAAAAGTGGAAGTAAAATCCTAGTGAGGTAAATAGAAAGGAGCATAATTAAGTGTAAAAATGTAATAAGAAAAGCCAAAAAGGGGTTTGAAGAACAGCTAGCCAAAAACTCAAAAGGTAATAACAAAAGGTTTTAAGTACATCAGAAGCAGGAAGCCTGCTAAACAACCAGTGGGGCCCTTGGATGATCGAGATACAAAAGGAGCAATTAAAGACGATAAAGTCATTGCAGAGAAACTAAATTAATCCTTTGCCTCAGTCTTCACGGCTGAGGATATTAGGGAGATTCCCAAACCTGAGCTGTTCTTTGTAGGTGACAAATCTGAGGAATTGTCACAGATTGAGGTGTCAGTAGAGGAGGTTTTGGAATTAATTGATAAAATTAACAGTAACAAGTCACCTGTCCTTTAAATCAGCTTCTGTACCCAAATGACTGGAAGATAGCTAATGTAACGCCAATATTTAAAAAGGGCTCTAACGGTGATCCCGGCAATTACAGACTGGTAAGTCTAATGTCAGTACCGGGCAAATTAGTTGAAACAATAGTAAAGAATAAAATTGTCAGACACATAGAAGAACATAAATTGTTGGGCAAAAGTCAACATGGTTTCTGTAAAGGGCAATCATGTCTTACTAATCTATTAGAGTTCTTTGAAGGGGTCAACAAATGTGGACAAGGAGGATCCAGTGGACACAGTGTACTTAGATTTCCAGAAAGCCTTTGACAAGGTCCCTCACCAAAGGCTCTTACGTAAATTAAGTTGTCATGGGATAAGAGGCAAGATTCTTTCATGGATTGAGAACTAGTTAAAAGATAGGGAACAAAGAGTAGGAATAAATGGTACATTTTCAGAATGGAGAGGGGTAAATAGTGGTGTTCCCCAAAGGTCAGTCCTAGGATCAATCCTATTCAACTTATTCATAAATAATCTGGAGAAAGGGGTAAACAGTAAGGTGGCAAAGTTTGCAGGTGATACTAAACTGCTCAAGATAGTTAAGACCAAAGCAGACTGTGAAGAACTTCAAAAAGGTCTCACAAAAACTAAGTGATTGAGCAACAAAATGGCAAATGAAATTTAATGTGGATAAATGTACAGTAATGCCTGTGACGGGTTGGATCACAGAAACCCCCTTGGGAGCTGCCACCTGATGTCCAAAAAAGACTACCCCTGCTCCTGTTTTCCCTGCCAGCTCAGGACTCCAGCACCCTGTCTTGCTGAACCAGACACTTCCATCTGCTGCAGCACAGACCCAGGGTCTGAATCACTTGCCCCAAAGCTGCAAGTTTACCTGAAAACAGCTCACAGAAGTGTGCTTGTCTTTAGCACTCAGATGCCCAACTCCCAATGGGGTCTAAACCCAGATAAATCCGTTTTACCTTGCATAAAGCTTACGCAAAGTAAACTCATAAATTGTTCGCCCTCTATAACACTGATAGAGAGATATGCACAGTTGTTTGTTCCCCCAGGTATTAATACATACTCTGAGTAAATTACTAAATAAAAAGTGATTTTATTAAATACAGAAAATAGAATTTAAGTGGTTCCAAGTAGTAACAGACAGAACAAAGTAAGTCACCAAGCAAAATAAAATAAAATGCACAAATCTATGTCTAATCAAGCTAAATACAGATAATCTCACCCTCAGAGATGCTTCAGTAAGTTTTTTCTCAGACTGGACACCTTCCAGGCCTGGGCACAATTCTTTCCCCTGGTACAGCTCTTGTTGCAGCTCAGGTGATAGCTAGGGGATTCTTCATAATGGCTCCTCCCTCCCCTTTGTTTTCTTCCACGCCTTTATATATCTTTTGCATAAGGCGGGAACCCTTTGTCCCTCTTGGTTTCCACTACCACCCCCCCCCCCCCCCTTGAAAAAGCCCACGTTAAAAGAGGATTCCAGTTCAGGTGACATGATCACATGTCACTGCAAGACTTCATTACTCACTTGCCAGCACACACATATACAGGAAGACTCACAGGTAAACACAGCCATCTGCAGACAATGGGAGTCATCAAAATTCCAAACCATCATTAATGGCCCACACTTTACATAATTACAATAGGCCCTCAGAGTTATATTTTTAATATTTCTAGTTTTAGATACAAGAGTGGTACATTTATACAAATCGGATGATCATACTCAGTAGATTATAAGCTTTGTAATGATACCTTACATGAGACCTTTTGCATGAAGCATATCCCAGTTACATTATATTCACTTAGTATCATGTTTTTATAAAACCATATAGACTGCACAACGTCACAATGCACATTGGAAAAAATAACCCCAACTATACATACAATATGATGGGGGCTAATTTAGCCACAACTAATCAGGAAAGAGATCTTGGAGTCATCATGGATAGTTCTCTGAAGTCGTCCACGCCGTGTGCAGCGGCAGTCAAAAAAGCAAACAGGATGTTAGGAATCATTCAAAAAGGGATAGAGAATAAGATGGAGAATATCTTAATGCCCGTATATAAATCCATGGTACGCCGACATCTTGAATACTGCATACAGATGTGGTCACCTCATCTCAAAAAAGATATACTGGCATTAGAAAAGGTTCAGAGAAGGTCAACTAAAATTATTAGGGGTTTGGAATGGGTCCCATATGAGGAGAGGTTAAAGAGGCTAGGACTTTTCAGCTTGGAAAAGAGGAGATTAAGGGGGGGATATGATAGAGGTATATAAAATCATGAGTAGTGTGGAGAAAGTGAATAAGGAAAAGTTATGTACTTGTTCCCATAATATAAGAAATAGGGGCCACCAAATGAAATCAATGGGCAGCAGATTTAAAACAAATAAAAGGAAGTTCTTCTTCACACAGCACACAGTCAACCTGTGGAACTGAGGAGGTTGTGAAGGCTTGGACTATAACAGGGTTTAAAAGAGAACTAGATAAATTCATGGAGGTTAAGTCCATTAATGGCTATTAGCCAGGATGGGTAAGGAATGGTGTCCCTAGCCTCTGTTTGTCAGAGGGTGGAGATGGACAGCAGGAGAGAGATCACTTGATCATTACCGGTTAGGTTCACTCCCTTTGGGACACCTGGCATTGGTCACTGTCGGTAGACAGGATACTGGGCTGGATGGACCTTTGGTCTGACCCAGGACGGCCGTTCTTATGTTCTTAAGGCAATGGGAGAGAGCTCTCCTGTCGGTGTAGTTAATCCACCTCCCCGAGAGGCGGCAGCTATATTGGCAGGAGAAGCTCTCCAGCCACCATAGCACTGTCCACATGGGGGGTTAGGTTGGTATAACTAAGTTGCTCAGGGGTGTGGATTTTTCACACCCCTGAGCTACGTAGTTTTACCGATATAGATCTATAGTGCAGACCAGACCCCAGTAGTACCGTGCTGCCAACCTCCAATCCTCAAAAATCATGAGATTGGGGGGGTTTTTTATTTACCTTTTGAGCTTTTAAGTTATTCTCAGGTCACCTTTTCAAACTTTTCTTTCATAACCTTGAGGACTAGAATTTTTTTTCTTTTAAATGAAAGCTGAAATTCTCGCATAATCAGGAATCCAGGAGCTGATGTTCTCAGAAAAATATCAAATATTTTTCTATCCCCTCCTTTGGGCTTCAATGGTGGACTTCTGATTGTGTTATGGAAATCAGACACTTTATTGCTTGTATTAGACAAATCGCTTTAGAATTTGAAAAAATAAGAACAGGAGTACTTGTGGCACCTTAGAGACTAACAAATTTATTAGAGCATAAGCTTTCGTGGACTACAGCCCACGAAATATGCATCCGA